>NC_047050.1:77945075-78245075 GCF_011762595.2 Tursiops truncatus
AAGATAGCTGTCGTCTGGGAGCTGTAGGTCAGCCACAGCTTCCGCATTCGGGGCCCCGCCTCCTCCAAGAAGCTTACCACAGCCGTGGACTCCACCTGGAGACCCAGCACAGAGGTACCGGTCAACGCAGGCCAGGCTTCCTTGGGGCCCCTGGGGACTCCTGGGCTCACCATGGAATGCTGTATGTCCAGGCTGTGGAGCTGGGGGCAGGCTTTGGCTAGCATGATCAGAGTGTCAGGGGTCACACCGTGGCAATCGGAAAGCTTGAGGAAGGTGAGCCGGGGACAGGACTCGCTAACCAGCTGTGGAAAACAGAGGGCCGGTTGGGGGAGGGCAGGCTGTGGTCCACAAGGGAAACGGACCAATGGCTGACGCCAACCGCACTTTACTGCCTCAGCAATGGTCTCCTTTCTGGCCATGCCAGGCCTACCTGGGTGCTCCCACCTCTCACACCTCCCTGCTGGAAGACACTCCAGGAAAGGAGAACCAAGCAGGCATCTTCGTGGGGCATCGTTGGGCCCCACGGTACCTGACCCACTCCCTGGTGGGTAACCCCAGAGTGTCATGGCTGGCGTGCAGGGCAGCCTCGAGCTCTCACCTTCAACACAGGGTGTACCTGAGACTTCCAGTGGATGAGAGTCAGCCTCTGGAGCTGTGAGAACCTGGGCCGACAGCAGAGGCAGAGCTGCACAGTGTTCCCATGCTGCCCCTTCTGCCAGCCTTCTCCCCACCCATCACCTTCGTGCAGGGAGGCAGGAGGGGGCCTGGGGCATTCACACAACACACAAGCGGAATGAGGGGATAAGGAAAAGATGGAACTGCTCACCGACTGGGCATAAGCCACTCCAGGGATGTAAGAAGCTTCTTCTCAGTCTTGGTCCCACTCTTGGCGGGGCGGCCAACCAGCGGGGGTGACAGGGTGAGGGTGTGCCAGAGCGCTGGCTGGGAGGCGGCCTCGTGCCAGCGGCGGCACACGCGTGCAGCCCTGGGAGAAAATCTCTCCTGAGGGGCCGGGCCTTTTGTGGTCGATGCTCGCCCTCAATGGCTGTCGCTATGGGGTTTTCTAAGAGGAGGGACCTGCCCCCCGCCAACTCTCACAACGCTGCGGACCCCTCAGTTCAAGGTCGTGCCCCTGGGATTCCAGCTGGACGCCCTGAGAGACTGCGCTCTCTGAGACGCGTGTGTGGGCGCTCAGCCACCCGCTGAGTGCCTAAGAGGTCAGCCTGAGACCCGGCGCTGTGCGCGATGGTCCTGGGGTACCTGCCAAGGAAGGGTATAGGCCCATCCGCCGCCACCAGCAGCCCGAAAATCTGCAGCAGGATTTCCAAGGGAATGCGGTCGCCCCAGCCCGGGTCGGGCTCCTGCTGCGGTGCGGGCGCGGGTGCGGGTGCGGTCCTGGGCTTGGCCTTGGCCTCAGCGGCGCGGGCCCCGTGGAGCCGCAGCAGCTGAGCACGGCGGGCGGCGCGCCTCTGAGCGCGGCGGCGGGCGGGCCCCGGACCTGGCAACACCAGCAGCATGCTGTCCGACTGCAGCAGGTGGTAACCGGAGCCGCTCGGGGCCAGCCGATCCCACCACCAGTCCTCCGCCGAGCGGCTCCGCGCCCCGGCCAGCGGCAAGATCCGGACCCTTTGCCGGGCCCGCCGGGCCACACCCGGAGCCATAGCCACTCGCTGCGTTCCGAGTTCCGCCCAGGGGGAGCGGAAGAGGCGGAGCCTGCGGCGGAAGGGGTGTGGCCGGCGGAGGCGAGGCTTGCCTCGCGGGGCGGGGTCAGGGCCCCGGGCTGGCCCTACCCGCCCCTGCCCCTGGACTCCCCACTCGATTTCCGGAGCGGGATATCGGGCGCTGGGACGCGCCGGCGGGTGGTTTCTGCGAGTCCCGGCGGGTGAGTTGGAGTCCTCGCTCCCGCTCGGCTGCATTTTCCGGCCCCACCCGTTCTGTGCTGGGTCCTCGACCCTGGGCCGGAGGCGGCGCCCTCGAAGTGTGGCGGGACGGCCGGTCGCCGGGTCAGGGAGCGCGCTCGTTCAGGACCGGGAGGCTCAGGCACCCCAGCGCACCGGTCGGCTCTCCGCCGCCCCCGTGGTGCAGCGAGGGGCGGTGCCCGCCGTGGCCACATCCCCAGCCCCGACTTGGCTCCGGCTGTCCGGGGTCTCGCAGAAGCCGTAGAGGTGTGCTTGGCGCCTGAGAGGTAGACCTGTCCCGGAGTCCTTGTCCCGTATCCGTGCGGGGTAGTGCTTTGGCGGTCTCGGTAGCTCACACCCGAAGATCATCTCCCTCTTTCATCATACTCTCCTGGGCTTCGGCGCCTTCTTGCTTCCCTGCCTGGCGCCGGCCTTTGCTGTGTCGTGACCCCGACACAGGCTGCCGGTGTGCTTTGTCCCTTCTCCTCCCCATCCCCCACCCCCGGCATCCCCCCAGTTTCCCTGGTCTTGGCCGTCTGGTCCTTTCCTGACAACGGTTCTGTGTCTTTCCCTTGTGATTTTGCATGCATGTTACTTTTTTTCAAGCTAGACGAAGTCTTCAGTTCCCGGAGGAGCCGAAGGTCTTTTGTGGACCTACGTGGGGAAAGAAGAGCTGCCTGTGACCTCTGCCCTGTCCTGAAGGCTCCGGCCTTGGGCTAAATGGCAGCACCCCCGCTGGGCCGTCTGGTGCTGACCCACGTGCTGGTAGCCCTCTTTGGCATGGGCTCATGGGCTGCCCTCAACGGGATCTGGGTGGAGCTGCCTGTGGTGGTGAAAGACCTCCCGGAGGGTGAGTTCATGTGGGCAGGGGGCGAGGCTGCGTGCGGGGGAGGTGGGTTGCAGCTGCTCTCTGGACCTGCGCATCCTGCCCCTGACACGGCTTCCTCCTTTTTTTCCTTGCAGGTTGGAGTCTCCCCTCCTACCTCTCTGTGCTTGTGGCACTGGGGAACCTGGGTCTGCTGGTGGTGACCCTGTGGAGGCGGCTGGCCCCGGGCAAGGGCGAGAGGGCCCCCATCCAAGTGGTGCAGGCGCTGAGTGTGGTGGGCACGGCCCTGCTGGCCCCCCTGTGGCCCCACGTGGCAGCAGTGGCGGGGCAGGAGTACTCAGTGGCCTTCCTGACTCTCTCCTTCGTGCTGGCGCTGGCCTGTTGTGCTTCGAATGTCACGTTCCTGCCCTTCCTGAGCCGCTTGCCGCCTTCCTTCCTGCGGTCCTTCTTCCTGGGTCAGGGCCTCAGCGCCCTGCTGCCCTGTGTGCTGGCCCTAGTGCAGGGTGTGGGTCGCCTCGAGTGCCCACCAACCCCCACCAATGGCACTCCTGGGCCCCCCATTGACTTCCCAGAGCGTTTTCCTGCCAGCACTTTTTTTGGGGTATTGTCCGCCCTATTAGTCGTTTCAGCTGCCGCCTTTCAGGGTCTCCTGGTGCTGTTGCCATCACCACCGCCTGTACCCACAGGAGGCCCAGGGCCTGGCCTGCAGGCGGGAGCCCCTGGAGTGGAGGAAGAGGAAGAGGCCTCACCCCTGCAGGAGTCTCCCAGCAAGGCGGCAGGCACCACCTGCAGCCCAGAACCTGCGGCCCATCGGCTGCTCTCCACCCGTAGTGTCTGCCTGCTGGGCCTGCTGGCCGTCACCAACGCTCTGACCAATGGCGTGTTGCCTGCTGTGCAGAGCTATTCCTGCTTGCCCTATGGGCGCCCAGCCTACCACTTGGCTGTGGTGCTGGGCAGTGCCGCCAACCCCCTCGCCTGCTTCCTGGCCATGGGTATTCTATGCAGGTATACGGGCAGCCCAGGCCACTCAGGGTGGGACTTAGGGGTGAGAGCCTGGGCCTGGCTCAGAGCCTGGGCCTGAGCCCTGAGTTTTTGCTCACTCCTGGCAGGTCCCTGGCAGGGCTGGGCAGTCTCTCCCTGCTGGGCATGCTCTTTGGGGCCTACCTGATGGCGCTGGCAATCCTGAGCCCCTGCCCACCTCTGGTGGGCACCTCTGCAGGCGTGGTCCTTGTGGTAAGTATGTTGGGGCACAGTGAAGCAAAGAGGGTGGCAGTAGGGAGGGGGTTCACCCTAGAGCAGGGGCATCTCACGCTCAGCCTGCTACTGTGTCCACCTTCCCAGGTGGTGTCGTGGGTTCTGTGTCTCGGCGTGTTCTCATACGTGAAGGTGGCTTCCAGCTCCCTGCTGCATGGGGGGGGCCAGCAGTCGTTGCTGGCAGCTGGCGTGGCCATCCAGGTGGGCTCTCTGCTCGGCGCCGTGGCCATGTTCCCTCCCACCAGCATCTACCATGTGTTCCGCAGCGGGAAGGACTGTGTGGACCCTTGTGGCCCCTAAGCCTGAGCAGGTGGGGACTCCGCTCCACTCCACTTGTCTTCAGGTTGGGGTTGCCACAGTGCCTGCGTGCCCACAGCCCAGGGAGGCCCACCCTACAAGCAGCCTGCTCACGGATGCCTGCGTACTCCACGGGAGAACCTGGCACTGCAGGCCAGGGTTGGGACCACAGAGCAGGCTCGGAGCCAGGGCCCAGCTGGGGATGTGGATTTGGCCCAGGCCCAGGACGTGTGTGGAATTTGTACAATAAAGTGTGTTCATTTCATGAGTTGGAGCTAACCCTAGGAACAACTCTTGCTGTGTAGATAGACCTCCCCTGAGCTAGAGCAGTAGCCTGACCTGTTCAACAGGGGCCTGTCCCACTCCCTGGGGCACTCATAGGTCCTGGAGGTCATAGAACCTCCTCCTAAACACAGATACACATAGAGAACTGCCCAGAGGGAGGGTGAAGGCCAGCCCCCAGGGCCTGGAGTGTAGGCCAAGGACCCACACAGGCTACGGCAGTCAGAGGCTGTCTGGTGGGCCGAGCCAGCCAGGCACGAGGGTCAGGCCGCATGGGCTGCCTCGTAGTCGCTGCCTTTGTGGCCTGGGTGTGGCCCACTTACCCGCTGCTTTATGGGAGGATCCTACTGGGGAATTTGTGCCCGGGGCTTGTTGCCAGGTCCTGGCACAGAAAGGGCTCAGCGAGTGGGACTTAGAAGAGACCAAGGTGTGAGGGTCCAGCCGATCTTGGGATTCTTCTGCCCAAGGACGTGGTCCCCTCCCCCAAACCACCAGCCTCGTTTGTAGCTCCTGTGATCAAACCTGCAAAGGCCCCAAACCCTTTATTCACACAGACGCGACAGTGGCTGCCTTCTCCCTGGGCTGCTGGCAGATGGCCCTGGCTCTGAGCAGCCCACGCTCTGTCCCCACCCTGGGACAGCAGTCCAGGCCTTTGCTTGTTGGTGTCTGCAGGGAGCTCAGCACCAAACACAGGCTGTCCTGCACCGGGGGCTCCCACACACAGGACTGGTGGGGACTGGAGTGCGCCCCGAGCCAGGAGGGCCGGGACGATCTGAGGGGATTCAGGCGGGGCTGCCGCAGGGCCGGGGCCTGGGCTTCTGCCGCCTCCTGGGCAGGTGGGGAGCAGAGGCCTGGGGGGGAACACAGGCTCCCGGGGGGCAGGACACCTGAGCCGCGAGCCAGCGTGACTGGCGTGGTACTGAGCGCCCATTCTCACAGACAAGGGGCCCTGCAGCTGCCAGGGGCCGGGCGTGGGCTCCGGGGGAGCGGCTCCTGCCCTGCTGGCCAGCCCTCTCCGGATGCCGTTTCTAAGCTGCTGAAGCCGCCTGTCCTTGACTTGGGCTGCGCGGAGGCTTCTCAGGGGCTTCCTTCCCGGCCTTGGCAGGACCGGCTGAGCTGAGGGACTTCCTGGCGGGAGGGAAAGATCCCCAGGCCTTGACCGCCCCCCCCCCATCAGGCATGTGGTAGGACCAGGCTCCCAGCTGGCCCAGACACAGCCCAGCCCTTAGGGCAGAAGGCCACCGCCCTCCAGGGCGCTAACCACCCAGCCCCCTGACCTGATAGGGCTGGGGAGGGGGGCGCTGGCAGGCGAGTGTGAGCTGTGGAAGCCACCTCTGGAGAGTGGGAGGGAGGAGGCCGAGGGTGTGACGGGGGTGGTGAGGCCCCGGGCCTCCGCGTGCCCTCCCCTGGCCTCTGACGCTGCCCCTCCCCCCTCCCCTGCCCACCCTGGGGCCGGAGGCTGGTGGAGCCTTCCCCCAGTTCCTGCCTTCCCTCACGTTGGGCATGTGTGCAGCCTCCCCGCCGGCGTGTGTGTCTGCGCCACGTGTGCCAGGCGTGAGGGCCCCGGGAAGCAAGGCACGGTCTCCCGAGGGGGGCTGGCCTTGAGCCCCGGAGGCCAGGACTGCAGGGGTGGCTTGAAGGAGCCCCTGCCCTTTGGCGTCTCCAGGGCGTCCGGTCAGCTACCCGAAGGGAACAAGGCAGGAGCCCAAACAACCAGGGGAGGAAGACGCCTGGGGTCAAGTCCTAGAGGGCCGCGCGGCACGCCCTTCCCGCTCACGGCATCCGGGCACGAGGCCAGTGGCTGGGAAGCAGGGCGGCCAGCCACACCAGCCGCTCAGACCTGAGCGTCCCCCCAGGGCCCTATCCGGGCACCCACGCCTCCAGCTGGACAGCAGGTGGCCAGCCACTCACGCTCACAGCCCTGCCCAAAGGGTCTCTCAGGCCCGGGGCGGTGAGGAACTAGAAGGAGACCCCAGAAGGGAGGTGGTGTCCCCTGTGTGAGAACAGAGCTGAGCCACGGGCCCTCTGCGGTCTGTGGCTCAGGTTCTCTCGAAACCAGAGAAGAGCCAGCCAGGGTGTGCCCTGCCACGCGCAGCAGCCCCTCCCCCAAGACAGGGGCGAGGCCCACCCGGCTCTGGTTGAGCAAGCAGAGGTGGGGCCTTCACCTTCCTTCAGTACCGGCTTCGCCAGCCCACCGGGGTCCCTAGGCAGGTGTGGGTTCCGACGCGGGCATGAGTGTGACAACACCTGGGTGAGGGGATGGTCACGCCCCTCATCTGCGCCTGTTCAGAGCCCCACTGCCTGACTCGGGGACAAGGGGTGAGTCCTTTCAGGGGCTCCCTCCCCTCCATGGATTCAAAGGGACCTCCTCGCTTCTGTGGGGAATGGGGCCAGAGGATGGGAGTGTGGGAGTGACTGGGCCTCTGGTGAGGGAGTGGGTGCAGTTATCAGCAACTCCAGAGTCGGCCACTCGGACCGGGCCCACACTGGCCTGGGGTGCTGCCCACCTCAGTGGGGCCACATGCTCTCCACTGCACCTTCCAGGGGCTGTCAGTCACAGGCCCCTGCCTTCCCCCCTTTGGCTGGGTGGGTGCCCAGCTAATCCAGCTGTGGTGCCCATCCTCCTGCCCATGGTGATTGAACTGGGAGCCCTGGGCCTGGGGAGCAAGTCGGGCGCTAACAGAGATTTGCCTCGGGGTGTCAGTCATCCCAAGAGCTATAAAAAACACCCAGACTACTCAGGGTGCACACCAGAGAGTGAAGGCGTCCCAGGGCAAGCAGAGCGAAGGGTGGAGAGAGGCAGAATTCCGAGAGCATTCTGGGATCTCCTGGATCCAGCTGTACCCGAAACTAAGCCCCTTGGACTTGCAAGTTATGTGGGCCCACAATTTCTTGCTTAAGTTGAGTTGGTTCTTGTCTGTCACAGCTGCAGGAGTTGTGAAATCCTCTTTCGTCTCCTCTCTGAAGCATTTAGGACTGTTCAGACTTTGCACGCACAGCACTGGTTAATCTTTCCTTGCCTGGGGGAGAGTCGGTCATTCTCTTGGAGACGCTCCCTGTTGTACTCCCCATGACCCTTCCATCTCCCAGGCCGCCACTCCAGCTCCTGACCAGGGTGCTTCCCTGACCCACTTCCAACCTGCGTAGAAGAGTCTCCTGGACGTCCGACCCTCTGAGAACACCTCAAGCCAGGCCCGTGGGGGAGAAGGCAGGACCTTCCTCGGCAGGATCCCCCGGGAGGAGGTTTCTGTCTGCGTAACTGTATGAGCTAAATGAAAGGCAAGTGGCAAAGCAGCCTGGAAATTCCCCCTCGTTTTGCAAGAGAGGCAGGAAAGCCGAGCACTTTAGAACGCAGATTGCAAAAGATTCCCTACCTGATCCCTCGTTGATACCCCGAGCCAGCCCTTGATACTCCCTTTGCAAAACATTCTGTGGACAACACCCTCTGAGAGTGCTGAGCGGGTACATGTTGTGGCCGGGGAGACCAGGGCGCCAATCCTCTAAAGGCAAGTCGTGGGGAAGGCAGCTCCCCAGCGCCCCGCCCCCCGCTGCAGGTGTCCATGCTGCCCATGCCCCCCCTACCCCACCCCCACGCTGACTTAAGCCAGAGGGATGCGAAGAGTTGCTGAGGCCAGGGTGCTCGGGCTCCAGGGCCAGTTAGCACGTGGGCTTGAACATCCAGAGAGGAAAAGCAGGCAGATCCACAAACGAAGGTGTCTGCTCTCTATTGCACTGCAGGTCCTGGCAAGGGTAGTTAGGCAGGAAAAAGAAAGAAAAGGCATCCAGATTGGAAAAGAGGTAAAACTATCTCTATTCTCAGATGATGTGATTTTTTTAAACTGATTTTCTTTTTTTTTTTTTAATATTTATTTATTTATTTGGCTGCGCCGGGTCTTAGTTGTGGCACGTGAACTCTTAGTTGCGGCACGTGGTATCTAGTTCCCTGACCAGGGATCGAACCTGGGCCCCCTGCATTGGGAGGGCAGAGTCTTAGGCACTGAACCACAGGGGAAGTCCCTCAGATGACACAATTCTATGTTTAGAAACTCATAAGGAGGGACTTCCCCAGTGGCGCAGTGGTTAAGACTCTGCACTCCCAGTGCAGGGGACCCAGGTTCGATCCCTGGTCAAGGAAAGAGATCCCACATGCACGCCACAACTAAGAGTTTGTATGCCACAACTAAGGAGCTCACATGCCACAACTAAGGAGCCTGATTGCCTCAACTAAGACCCAGCACAACCAAATAAATAAATAAATATTTTTAAAAAGGAAAGAAAGAAACTCATAAGGAATCCACAAAAAAACTATTAGGACTAAGAAAACAAATTCAACCAAATTTTGCAGATTACAGCATAGATATACCAAAATCAGTTGTATCTTTATATACTAGAAGCAAAAAATCTGAAAATGAAATTAAGAAAAACTTTTCATTTACAATAGCATCAAAAGAATAAAATACTTAGAAATAAGTTTAACAAAAGAAAAGCAAGTCTTTTACATGAAAACTACAAAACCGTTGAAAAAAATTAAAGATGCGAGTAAATATTCATGGATCAGAAGACTTCGGGTGTTTATGTGGCAGAACTCTGCACACTGATCCAGAGATTCAAGTGATGCCTATCAAATTCCAGCTGGCCTTTTGCAAAAACCTAACAAACGGATCCTAATGTTCATAACAAGATGCAGGAGACCCAGAGTAGCCAAAACAATCCTTTGTTTTTTTGATCACACTGTTTGTGGGATCTTAGTTCCCCAACGAGGGATTGAACCCGGGCCCTGGGCAGTGAAAGCGCTGAGTCCTAACCACTGGACCGCCAGTTCCCCAAAGCAATCTTTAAAAAGAATAAAATTGGCTACAAAGCTGCAGTAATCAAGACAGACACATAGATCAGTGGAACAGAATAGGGAGCCCAGAAATAAACCCACACACTTATGGTCAATTAATCTACCACAAAAGAGGTGAGAATATACAAAGGGGAAAAGACAACCTCTTCAACACATGGTGTTGGGAAAACTGGACAGCTACATGCATAAGAAACTGGACTACTTCCTCACACCATATATATACTTCCTCACACCTGATATATACTTCCTCACACCTCACACACAAAAATAAACTAAAATGGATTAAAGACTTACATGTAAGACCTGAAGCCATAAATCTCCTAGAAGAAGACATTGGCTGCACACTCTTTGTCATCAGTCTTAGCCTTTTTTTTTTTTTTTTTTTTTTGGCTATGTCTCCTCAGGCCAGAGAAACAAAAGCAAAAATAAATAAATGGGACTACATCAACCTAAAAAGTTGTTGCACTTTTACTTGATAGTAAAAGAAACTATCAACAAAATGAAAAAGCAGCCTATTGAATGGAAGAAGATATGTGCAAAGGTTATATCCAACAAGGGATTAATATCCAAAATATTCAGAGAACTCATGATGCAACCTCAGGAAAACAAACAACCCAGTTAAAAAAGTGGGTAGAAGACCTAAATAGACATTTTTCTAAAGAAGACATACATTCAGCCAGCAGGTGCATGAAAAGATGCTCAACATCATTAATTATAAGAGAAATGCAAATCAAAACCACAATGAGGTATCACCTCACACCTGTCAGAATGGCCATCATCAAAAAGCAACAAATAACAAGTGTTGGCGAGGATGTGGAGAAAAGCAAATCCTCGTGCACTGTTGCTGGGAGTGTCGATTGGTGCAGCCACTATGGGAAACAGTGTGGAGGTTCCTCAAAAAATTAAAACAGAGCCACCATATGATCCAGCAATTTCACTTCTGAGTATTTGTCTGAAGAAAACAACACTAAATAGAAAAGATATATGCACCCCTATGTTTATTGCAGCATTATTTACAATAGCCAAGATATGGAAACAACCTATCGGCAGATGAGTGGATAAAGAAGATGTGCTACATATATACAATGGAGTATTACTCAGCCATAGAAAAGTATGAAATCTTGCCGTTTGTGACAACATGGATGGATTTTTTTTTTTTTTCTTTTGGCTGCGTTGGGTCTTCATTGCTGCGTGCGGGCTTTCTCTAGTTGCGGCGAGTGGGGGCTACTCTTCGTTGCAGTGCGTGGGCTTACTGTGGTGGCTCCTCTTGTTGTGGGGCACGGGCTCTAGGCATATGGGCTTCAGTAGTTGCAGCACGCGGACTCAGTAGTTGCGGCACATGGGCCCTGGAGGGCACAGGCTTCAGTGGTTGTGGCACATGGGCTCAGTAGTTATGGGGTGCGGGCTCTAGGGTGCGCGGGCTTCAGTAGTTGTGGCGCATGGGCTCAGTAGTTGTGGCTCGTGGCCTCTAGAACGAGGCTCAACAGTTGTGGCTCATGGGCTTAGTTGCTCCGCGGCATGTGGGATTTTCCTGGACCGCGGCTCGAACCCGTGTCCCCTGCACTGGCAGGTGGATTCTTAACCACCGTGCCACCAGGGAAGTTCCAACTCTTTTTTGTTTGTTTTTAGATTTTATTATTTTGGCTGTGTTGGATCTTAATTGCGGCACGCGGGATCTTCGTTGAGGCATGTGGGATCTTTTGTTGTGGCGTGCAGTCTTCTCTCTAGTTGTGGCGTGCGGGTTTTCTCTCTCTGGTTGCGGCGCATGGGGTCCAGGGCGCATGGGCTCTCTAGTTGAGGCGGGCAAGCTCAGTAATTGTGGCACGCGGGCTTAGTTGCCCCGCGGCATGTGGGATCTTAGTTCCCTGACCAGCGGTCGAACCTGCGTCCCCTGCATTGCAAGGCGGATTCCTTACCACTGGACCACCAGGGAAGTCCCAACATGGATGGACTTAGAGGTTATTATGCTGAGTGGAATAAGTCAGACAGTGAAAGACAAATACTGTGTGATTTCACTTATATGTGGAATAAAAAGCAAAACAAACGAACAAACATATCAAAGCAGAAACAGACTCATAGATGCAGAGAACAAACTGGTGGTTGCCAGAGAGGAGAGGGGTGGGGGATGAGTGAAATAGGTGAGGGAGATTAAGAGGTACAAACGTCCAGTTACAAAATAAATGAGTCACAGGTATGAAACATACAGTGTTGGGAATATAGTAAATAATATTGTTGGGGCTTCCCTGGTGGCGCGGTGGTTGAGAGTCCACCTGCTGAGGCAGGGGACACGGGTTCATGCCCCGGTCCAGGAAGATCCCACATGCCGCGGAGTGGCTGGGCCCGTGAACCATGGCCGCTGAGCCTGCGCGTCCGGAGCCTGTGCTCCGCAACGGGAGAGGCCACAACAGTGAGAGGCCCGCGTACCGCAAAAATAATAATAATAATAATAACAATAATACTATTGTAATAACTTTGTGTGGTGATGAAACGGAGCAGGACCCTATGGTCCTTGCCCACCATGTCCTCAGCCTGCCTTTTGTCTGTGGAAAAACTTTAGCCAAAGAATAAGTTTAATCAGAGAGAAGTGAGAAAATGCAGAAAAAAAGGAAACAGTCAAAGGAGACCAAATAATAATAGTTTAGTCATTAAGCAGAGTCAGATTCCTTTAGTTCCTTCTCCAGGGCTATAGATCATGTTCTGAGCCGTATCCTGTGAGCTGTCTTATAGATACTGAAACCCCCGCCAGGTGGAAGAAGTTAACTACATGATGACCAGGCTGTAGCCATGACATAAGCTGCCACAATTCCAAGAACTGGCCTCAAAGGAAAGGGAACAAACAGACCCTGGAACTGAAGATTAACCGTGCTTAAAACAATCAAGATGATGCCGGTCAGACCACCAAAGACTAATTTCAAGATGACTGTCAGAGACTGTGCTGTTTCTACACGTAGCCCCTCCGTCTGTCTATAAAAGCTCTTGCCCCCGGTTGCGGGTGGTGGGGGGAGTCGGCCTTTGGACAGGTGCGCCCCCCACACCAGTTGCTGGCATCCAAAATGAAGAAACTTTCCTCTCCACCACGTTGCCTCTTTATTGGCTTTTGAGCAGGGAGCAGCTGGACCCCACTTTTGGTTACAGTGGCCGATGGTAACTAGACTTATCCTGGGCATCATTCTGTAATGTGTAGAAATATTGAATCGCTGTGTTGTTCACCTGGAACTAACCTAGTGTTGTAGGTCAATTATACATCGAAAACAAACTCATCGAAAAAGAGATCCGATTTGTGGTCACCAGAGGCAAGGGGTGGGGGGAGGGGGAATTGGATGAAGCTGGTCAAAAGGTACACACTTCCAGTTATAAGTGCTAGGGATGTAATGTACAACATGATTAGTATATTCAACTGCTGAATGTTACATACGGAAGTTGTTAAGAGGAAATCCTAAGAGTTCTCAGTACGAGGAGAAAAACGTTTTTTCCTTTTTCTTCTATTTTGTATCTATATGAGATGATGGATGTCCAGTAAACGTACTGAGGTCATCATTTCATGATGTGTGGGAGTCTAATCTAATTATGCTGCACACCTCACACTTATCCAGTGCAAACATCAATTACATCTCAATAAAACTGGAAGAAAAAAAGAAGAGCATTTGCTTTCAAAGCATATATGTATGTATGATAATATAAAAATGTGGTCATATATAATATAGAGGGATGCAATAAAATATTAAACGCACTAGAAGAAAGGAAAAGAATAATGTTGGAGGAATCTCTCACAGTTCCCAGTTACAAAACTTATTACAAAGCTACGCTAATTGAGGCAAGGTGGTGCTGGATATTCAAGACACATGGATCGATGGAACAGAATCACAGGTTCAGGATGAAACGCTTACGTTTAAGATTAATGGATTTTTGGCAAGGTGCCAAGACAATTCAATGTTGAAAGAATAATCTTTTATACAACTGAATATCCACATGCAAAAGAACGATGTTTGACCCCTACATCATACCATATACAAAAATTAACTCAAAAGTGGATCGTAGATAAATTTAAGAGTTAAAACTATGAAATTCTTGGAAGAAAACGTAGGATTAAATCTTAACAATCTAAAAGCATAAGCAACAAAAGGAAAATTAGATAAACTGGACTGTATCAAAGTTAAAGACTTCTGTGCTTCAAAGGACATTATCAGTAAACTGAAAGGACAGTCCATGGAATGGGGGGAAATGTTTGCAAATCATCTATCTGATAAGGGACTTGTATCCAGAATATATAAAGCACTCTCACAGCTTTACAGTAAAATGACAAGTAACGCAATTAAAAATGGGCAAAATATTGAGTAGACATTCCGTAACCGAGCAGGACCTACGGGACCTTCTTGGAGCAGACCCCCACCACACACACACATGTCCTCTGCCTGCCTCTTGTCTGTAGAAAAACTTCAGCCTCCTAATCCTTCCCTGAGTTCTAAAGAGTAAATTTAATCAAAGAAGTGATAAACTGCAGAAAGAAAGGAAAACAGTCAAGCAAAGTCAAAACAAAATAATAATAGTTTAGCCATTAAAGCCAGGGACCTTTAGTTCCTCCTCAAGGACCATAGAGACTATTCTGAGCCATGTCCTTGAGCTGATCTGCAGATGCTGAAACCCACACCAGCTGGAAGAAGTTAACTGTCTGCTGCCCACAAGCCCATGGACCTCAGACCAGTTGGAACCAGAAAGTTGATGATGTTGACTCCCAGTTACCTCACTACCAGCCAATCAGGAGAATGTCCACAAGATGACCACTCACCGCACAACCCTGTCCCTCACCCTGTTTTTTTTGTTTTTTTATATATTTATTTATTTATCTTATTTTTATTTTTTGCGGTACGCGGGCCTCTCACTGCTGTGGCCTCTCCCGTTGTGGAGCACAGGCTCCGGACGCGCAGGCTCAGCGGCCATGGCTCACGGGCCCAGCCGCTCCGCAGCACGTGGGATCTTCCCGGACCGGGGCACGAACCCGCGTCCCCTGCATCGGCAGGCAGATTCTCAACCACTGCGCCACCAGGGAAGCCCCTCACCCTGTTTTTAAAAACCTTTCCCTGAAAGCCTTCGGGGGGGTTGGGCCCTTTAAGCACTAGCCGCCTGGACTCTTTGCTTGGCGCCTGCATGAACTCTTTGTCTAAGTTTTTTAAAAATTGGTTTTACTGGGGACTTCCCTGGCAGTCCAGTGGTTAAGACTCCATGCTTCCGATGCAGGGGGTGCGGGTTCGATCCCTGGTCAGGGAACTAAGATCGCATGTGCCACGCGGCCAAAAAATTTTTTTAATTTGTTTTACTATCTTTGCATGTCACAGAAACAACCAAATTTTTTTGTCAGTTGCATCGTTCTTATTTTGACCCTCGTCAGACCTCTTCCATTTGAAAATGTTAGGTAGTAAATTAGCCACACCCACTGAGTCTCTTATCTTTTGAGGCTCTGCCATCAGCCACAGGAGAGAGACTGAGCCTTCAATGGAGGATAGCCCCAGAGTCCCTGAGAAAAAGTTGGGACCATGTCCTTCAAACTATTGACCTATCTGAGGATGGACATTCGGATGACCTTTGGATACCTCGAGGCGGATTCCCCATTTCCAGCCTCTCATGGAGAAGAAGCCTGTGCTTTGGACTGCTCACCCCAAACCCAGCTAACCAGAAACTGATAACAGGACAGCGTGAGCAGGTGAGGGAAATGCTTCCGTGGTCATTTGCCTGAACACCACTGATGTTGTTTCAATGCTCTGTTTCCTGGTATTAAAAAACAAAAATTCAACCAACTAAAATTTGAAGGTCTAATTGGTGTTACTGACCAATTAATGAATTGGGCAGCATGCCATCCAGCAAGTATAGGGGAGTTCCAAAGGGCTCCAGAAAGGGGAAGGTTTTTAAAAGCAAGACAAAAAACTCATAAACGAAAAAGACGATGTCAGGCTTAGGTCACCTACTTATGGGGGATGGAAGGGGTCATTGTGGCGGATGACTTCCTCTTCCTCTGTGGGTGGAGAGGGCCCATGTGGCAGGTAACCTCATTGGTGCCAACCAGAGAATTCCTGACTGACCAGTTAAGACTGCATTTCTGGGGGAGGTTGAAGCGTCAGTGAGGGTTGGTGTTAAGCCCTGGTTTAGTGGCCTGGCCGAGCATAAGTGATTCCCTTTGGGGGCTGTGGCTTTCTTTTTAACACTGGGTACGGTACGTAGAGAAGCCCTTTCTCTCTCCTCAAGCTATCTGTAACCCATAGTCATTTAGTAGACTCTTTTTGTTTTTGTTTTTGCGGTACGCGGGCCTCTCGCTGTTGTGGCCTCTCCCGTTGCGGGGCACAGGCTTCGGATGCGCAGGCTCAGCGGCCATGGCTCACAGGCCCAGCCACTCCGTGGCATGTAGGATCTTCCCTGACCAGGGCTTGAACCCGTGTCCCCTGCACTGGCAGGCGGACTCTCACCCACTGCGCCACCAGGGAAGCCCTAGTAGACTCTTTTTGTAAACTGAAACGCAGCCTGTTAAAATGACACCTGCGGGCTTCCCTGGTGGCGCAGTGGTTAAGAATCCGCCTGCCAGTGCAGGGGACACGGGTTCAAGCCCTGGTCAGGGAAGATCCCACATGCCGCGGAGCAACTAAGCCAATGCGCCACAACTACAGAGCCTGCGAGCCACAACTACTGAAGCCCGTGCGCCTCGAGCTCGTGCTCCGCAACAGGAGAGGCCACCGCAATGAGAGGCCCGCGCACCTCAACGAAGAGTAGCCTCCGCTCGCCGCAGCTAGAGAAATCCTGCGCGCAGCAACAAAGACCCAACGCAGCCAAAATTAAATAAATAAAATATATTTAAAAAAACAAAAACAAGCAATACAGAAATGTCTTACTTAAAAAAAAAAAAGTATCATGCTGGTATCTCCAGTGTTGTTTAGCGCGTGCCCTTCCGGGTTGTCCAATTCTGACTTCGTCGGGTCCCTGCCGTTCATTGTCTGTGAGCTATTTTATAGCTCTATAAATTACCCGTGACCAAGAGCAATGAAAATACTTCCTTTTTATAGACATGCAAATACATTTGGTCCAGTAGAGGTTCACTTGTATTTTTCCTGTGAAAAAAGCCGGTCTCCATCTATTTTAAAGTTTATTTTAGCATTCCTTTACTCCATATAAATTTGTGGTTTTCGAACCTCTTTTTTTGAATTTGTAACCCCTGGTTCTCGCATTAATGAGTTAAGTAAACCTTTGACACACTGTACTAGTTTTCTAGGACTGTTGGAACAAATTACCACAAATCTGGTATCTTAAAACAACAGAAATTTGTTCTATCACAGTGCTGGAAGTCAGAAGTCTGGAATCAAGATGTTGGCAGGGTTGGTTCCTTCTGAGGGCTGTCGGGAGGATCTGTTCCAGGCTCCCGTCCAGCTTCTGGTGGTGCCAGCCATCCTCGGTGTCCCTTGGCTTGTGGCCACATCCACAATCTTTGCCTCTGTCTTCACATGGACTTTTCCTCTGTGTCTCAGATCTCCTTCTCCCTTCTCATGTAAGTACACCAGTCATTGGATTTAGAGCCCATCCTCATTCAGGATGATCTCAACTAGGGAGCCTTAACTTAATTACATCTGTAACAACCCTATTTCCAAAGAAAGTCACATCACAGATTCCAGAGGTTAGAACTTGGACAAACCTTTTGGGGGAACGTTGTTCCCATCATGTCTGTGTGTCATGCTTCTGAATATACACCTGCACTCTTTTTCTTTAAGGGCAGCTTGAAGATTCAAGGCCCTGGAAACACAGAGTGCTGGGAGATTGTGCAGATATGCTTGGGGGTGGGGGATCCACTGGAGGAGACTGTGTCTGGGGTGTGAGCGGAA
Source organism: Tursiops truncatus (assembly GCF_011762595.2). Lineage (NCBI taxonomy): Eukaryota > Metazoa > Chordata > Mammalia > Artiodactyla > Delphinidae > Tursiops > Tursiops truncatus. The sequence continues at coordinate 77,962,335 of NC_047050.1, forward strand.
CGGGAGTGGTGGTCACTGCGGGAAGGTTGCCTTGGTGCCCCTGGGGCCCAGCAGTCCCAGTCTGAGGGAACTGACCCCATACAGCACCGCCAGGGGTGGGGTACCCCTGATTCAGTCCAGGGGCTTGTGTCCTGCCATGCAGAGGGAGGACCTGCAGCCCTCAGCCCTGGTGGGAGCCCAAGCTAGTACCAGGGTCCTCTGATGTGGAAATAGGTCAGAGTTCATTCCTTTGTTCATCTGGGGGCTGGGAAACAGCTATAAACCCTCCTCCCACCCCCATTCCCAGCCCAGGGCAGTTGATGGCCCAGGCTTCCAGTGCCATCTGTACCTGAGTACCCGGTCAGCTTATCCTGCTACCTTGCACCTTGCTTTTGTCCCTTCTCAATGGTGGCATTCCTGTGTCAGCTACACCTACCCTATCTCCTGGAACTGGTTCATTAAATGTTATGGGGTTAGGTGGGGAGGTCCAATGTGTACAACTGGAAACTTTCCGGAAAGCCTGGCCCTGGGAGGGGCTCCAGATCCACTCTGTCAGGCCCTGGCCTGGACACTAGGACACAGCAGTGGAGATGAGAGGCCACATTCTTGTCCTCCTGGCAAGGCAGGCAAAAAATCAGTGCCTGAATACAGCCATCTGTACTCAGCCAGGGTATGGAGCCCAGCATTTGTTACTCTGGGGACAGTGGGAACGAGGTGATTCAGGACATTGAGGTACATCGTAGCAGAAGGGAAGGAAGGAGGCACAGGCCTGCCTGGGCCCAGGGATACCCAAACGAGCAGGCACCATTGGGAGGAGGAGCCATGTGAGGGGGGAGGGGTCATGTGGGAGGGGAGGGGCCACGTGGGAGAGGGAGGGGCCACGTGGGAGGAGAAGGGACTGACAGGAGAACTGCCAGGTGGGACCAGACTTCAAGGAGAAAGCTTCCTGAGGCATCAGTGTGAAGGTGGGGTCCTAGTACGTGTGGGGTAGGGGACACGAGGCCCAGGGCATCCACTGCAGAATGGCCAGGCCACAGGAGCACTCGGGACAAACCCCTGTCCCCGACCCTGAGGGCGTGAGCTTCGCAGAGGTTAGCACATGGCTGGCTGGTGGATCTGCCCTTGAAGAAGTTATGCGGAGTGGGACCAGGGGCTGGTGGAACCTCGGAAAGGGGGCCGCGACGGCCAGAGGAGAGAACCTGAGGGAGTGGGTGCTACCTGTCAGGGTGACAGGGAAGCAGGCGAGGGGAGGGGAGAGAAGGTTTGGCATCAGCTGGGAGGGCCATTGAGCAGAGAGGACGGGCCCTGCCCTCCCAGAGGGCGGCAGGAGAGGAGGGGCGGGAGAGGCTGGCAGGCCAGTGACGGAGGCAGAAGCTTTCTCCGCGGGCCTTGCCTCCCCTGTGCGCACTGTTCACGGCGTGGTTACTGAGTGTCCACCTCCCCGGTCGCCCACCCGCACACAGCAGGTGCTCGCATCAGTGGCGTAGATCCAGGTGAACAGCAGGCATTGCATGGATAGGGAGCTCTATTAGCTTGTGACCTATGACCTGATTTTGCAGCGAGGAAAATGAGGCTTGAGCAGTTAGAGAGATTCACCCTAATCCGTGGCACGGAAGTGCTGGGCCGGACTGGCCGCCCCTCCCCCTCCCCAGGTCCAGCTCCAGCCCTCGGCGCTGACCTCCTAGTGGGGTCCCTTCTCTCTCTCAGCTTCCGCCCGTTCTGTGAGCTCCTGGGCAACAGGTGAGCTGACCTCCCCGAGCCTCACTTCTATCGGGGGTGGGAAAAGACACCAGCGGCAGGAACCGATGGCGTGCCGGCCGGAGGGACTCGCCGCGGTCCTCAGCCTTCAAGAGGGCCGGTCCTTGCCCTAAAGCTAGGTCGCCGGGGGCCGCCAGGGGGTGCTGCTCGGCCGCGGCCGCGGGCCCGCTCGGGGCATGGCCTCCAGTTCCCGCCCACTGGGGCGGTGCGCGCGTGCGCACTGAGTCCCGCCCGCAGGGACTGCTGGGCCGGCGACGCGAGCGTGCGGCCGGCGGGAGCGGAGCTGCGGCCCCGAGGATGTGGAGATCTGTGAGCCCCCCGCGCGCCCGCACCCCTCCCGCGGCCCGGCCGGGACCCGCAGGGCCCCGAGACCCTGCCCCCAGAGGTCCTTTCGCCCGACAGGGACCCTCAGGGCTCTAGGAGGAGCCCGTCACAGCCCTCAGGCGTCCTGTCCTTCGGGCCCCCGCTTCAGCCCCCAGGCCCTGTGGGGAGATGCCGGGAGCCACTTAGGGGCCCACTGGAGAGGCTGCCTTCCCGACGCACCCCACAGCCCCCCTTCTCAGAAGCACGTTCTCCCTGGTGGAGCCTTGTCTCAGAGGCGGCCTCTCCAACCGCGCGAGGGATGACCCTCTAGTCCCCTCACGGGCTCCCCTCCCCAGGGAGACACTGCCCAGCGCCTGACCCCTCCTCCCGCCCCGTATCTCCCTTGGACCCGTCGCTGCTGCAGACTCTGCCAGAATCCCAGACCGGATGCCCCGTCTGTCTTTCTGCCTGCTCCCTTGGGCACCCTTTTCGCCTGTTCACCAACCCCCACGCCCTGGGTCATCCTGGGCTGACAGCTGCCCCCCTGCTTCTGGGGAGACAGAGGACTTTGGGGGCTGGGAGGGGCGCAGAGCCACCCCTCCTCCCACGCTGTCTCCGAAAGCCCCTCTCAGGCCTTCCTAGGCTTCTGCCTGGCCCTGGGCTGCCCTCCTAGCTCAAGCTTCTTTTGATCCTGAACGTGGCAGCTGACTTTCCAGTTTTGTTCCTGGTCGGGCCTCCCCGTTTTATCGCGTTTCTGCAGTTTGGATTAGCACCTTTCAAACCGGGTGTCATCGTCATTGACCCAGATCTTAGCCACTCCCTCCCCAGGAATCTAGCCCTTTTTTCCTGTGGTTGGTTTAGAGCTGAAGAGACTGAGGGGGGCTCATCAGCGTTTCAAATTGGAATTTTCTGTAGACCTTGTCTTTTTCTAATAAGCCTAGCCTTGTGGGTTTAGGTATTAATACAAATAAACGCCCATTACCTTTTGTGGCTTGCAGTGAACAGCTCCGTTACATAAGGGTGTTTTATGGGCTGAGATGGTGAAGCAGTCTGAGAGTAAGTCTGAGAGTCAGGCAGAGAAACACTGAGTTGGTCTTTTATAGTTTATTTATCTTTTTATAGTTTATAAAGCTGCTTCACACAGTCAGTTCACTCAAGCCTCCAGGTGGCTTTAGCCCCTGATGAGGAGATGCCCATGACCAGTAAGTGGAGCGGGGCCCAGTAGCCTTCTGAGTCCTGACTGGTGTTGAGAAGGTCACAGACCCTTGGAAAAGGAAAGGACAGGGCATTCATGGTCATCTCCACACCTCTTCTGGGCCCAGATTCCAGTCTCTCTTCCTAACCATGAGAACGTTTCTGCGCTTTGGCTTCCTCTGCTGGTGTGGGCGCAGGGCTGTTGACCTCACCATTAAACTGCCCAGTTTCTTGTCACCTCTTTGTAGTTTCTCTGTTTCAGGCCTCATGAGACTCAGCAGCTGCTTCTTACCGCTGGGGGCTGGTTTATCCTGCAGTGACCTTTCATCTTCCTTCTAATCTGCTGTGTCTAATCAATGGTGTGTTAGGAAAGCAGACAGCTCAGCTTGTGCCTAAAACACGAGTGCTGTGTTAAGGCACACACAGAGCTTGTGAGGGTGGTAGTAGCTGTCCGTGTTACTACTCAAGCTCTTTCTGCTACTTTGTAGATGGTTAGCTGAGTTCCAGATGGGTACTCCGTTTCTGCTGACCGACTGTTCAGGCACTCTTGAAAGCGCTAGAGGCTGGGGTAGAGGAGGCCCATCTCATCTCGTCCCAGCTGGGAGGCTTTTGGAGTGAGAGGGGTGCTGGGACAACCCCTCTAAGCCAGGACCGCCCCAGGATAGCCGCGGGCGTGGTCACCCTGGTGAGAAGGCACGTGTGCGGGGTGTGCCTGGGGACGCACAGCCCTCTCTATACATGTTTCCTGCCACGCTCTGGTGCCTGAGCTCTGGGTATGGTTGGGTTACATGTGATGTGGTGGAAACTGTGCCGGACTGGTTCTTGGAAGGTCTGGCTGCGGGCTCTGCCCCACATTTATAGCTACGTGACCTCGTTGGGCTCCAGGGATGTCTCCCCTGTGATGGGGACATTTGGGGAGTCGCTGGGCACCCCGGCTGGAATGAGCCAGGCACACTGGGGGCCCTGTGGGCACTCTGGCGTCGTCAGCAGGAGGCCTCACCCTTGGAGGCCGGCCCAGGGCCAGGCTGTGGTCGGGGCTGGGGCTGTCTCTCGCCTGACCGTGGCCTTCGCCCTGTTGCTCAGTGACATCCTCGCTTGGGCCATGTGGGGTTCTGGCTCATTCACCGTTTATCTTAGTTCGGCGAGCATTCGTGGAGTTCCTGCTTTATCTTAGAAAGCACAGGGCTAGTCGAAGTACAGAGATGATTGACTGGTGGGCCCTCCTCAGGCTGGTGGGGAGAAAGACCGCGAACTACCAGGCACAGTCCTGTGTGATAAGGACAGTGGGAGAGGGATGGGGGGGATGGTAACCGTGGTGAATCAGGGTGGGGGAAGGGCCTTCTAGGCAGAAGGGCAGCCTGGGGAGCAGGCCTGGCCAGGCTCTGCGCGGCTCTCCAAGGTCTGCCAGAGGGATGTTTATCCCGGGAGAGTGAGTGAGGAGTCAGTGCTGGGAGTGATGAGCTGCAGCCAGAGCTCCTGCTGCAGTGGTGGCTTCTCAGAAGACAACAGAAAACTGTTACGGGGACTGTGGTCAGGGGCGGTTACTTTTCTGGCCGTGCCCCCTCTGCGTCGGCCGTGTGTTCGGAGGCTGTGGACTCTGGTCCTCAGCTTCGCTACCAGAGCCCTGCTGGTGGAGGATAGTGGTTAGGAGGCTGCGGGCGCAGCGGGGGCCTCGTGCCTTAGATGATTCAGGTTCAGCATCCGCCTGTAAAAGAACTGTAGGTTTTAACATGGTCGTGATGTGTCAACTTATTTGTCAGTTAGGTGACTTGACTTTTCCTCACCAGACCCTTCCTACTAATGGCACAGGGGGACAGTGTGCTCCGCCCTGTGGCTGTCAGGACCTGCCACCTGGGGAAGGAAAGGGTGACGACTGGGGCAGCGGTTTGACTTGGGCTCCACCCCCAGATGCACCAGGCATTTCAGCTGTGGACCACGTGAGGAAATACGTGTGAAAGTCCCACCGTCAGAAATGCCCACCTTTTGTTGAACACCTGTTAGGTGTCAGACCCTGAGCGAGGTACTTTATTTCTACCATGTTTCACCTTTCCAGCCTGGCAAGGTGTCAGCGGGGAGTCGCCCCCAGGCAGAGGGTAAAGGTACAGAGGCTTGCGGGCTGGGCCTGTGTTGCTGCAGCGCAGCGCTCGGCCCTCGTGGGCTCTGCCCGACTCCACGGCACCCCGTCAGCACGAGGGTGCTGAGTTCTGTGCCTTTCCACTGGGGTCACCAGAAAACCGGCTGGGGCTGCACACACTTCTCCTCTGGGGTGTCCTCACCGTGTGCCCCTCAGGGTCTCCCTGATGGACTCTGGTCTTTCCCCAGGTGGCAGGGCTTGGAGGGTGAGCCCTCTCTCAGGGGCGCCCTCCTCGCGCGCAGTCTTCCGCTGCTTCTAAGTCAGACATACGCAGAGCACGTGTGCGGGGCCTCTGGGGGAGGAGGTGTGATGCTGGGTCCAGCCGTGGTCTTGGAGCAGCTGTGCCCGGGCTCTGGGAGTGACAGCCCCTGCCAGCCCTCACCTCAGCGTTGGCGCCCACAGCCTCTTGACTCTGCCCCTCCAGGTGGTTGGCACGTTGGCTAGAATAACTCGTGGACCTGTCCTTTCTTTCCTTCTGAATGTAATCATTATCAATCAGCTTTGGCCATTTTCCTTCTCTGTCTCAGGGTGCAGTCCCCATGGGACTTTGCAGCGAGGCCCACTCTGCTGCCCGTCCACTCCAGTAGCTGAGCATTTCCTCATATCTGTATATAATCTACTCCAGGCTTTTCATAAGTTGGTCCCTGACTCATGATGGTTTGACTTACGATTTTTCAACTTTATGATGCTGCAAAAGTGATACACATTCAGTGGAAACCATGCTTCGAATTTTGAATTTTGATCTTTTCCTGGACCAGCGATGCAGGGTGGATACTCTCTCCTGATGCTGGGCAGTGGCAGCCGCAGCTCCCCAGCAGCCCCGAGGTCACAAGGGTGCACAGCGGTGCCCTGACAGCCATTCTATATTCACTTGCGATCAATTACATGAGATAGTCCACATTTTAGTATAAAACAGGCTTTGTGCTAGATGGTTTCGCCCACTTGTAGGCTAACGTGAGTGTTGTGAGCACGTTTCAGGAAGGCCAGTCTCAGCTGTGACGTTCGTTAGGTTCAGTGTATTAAATGCATTTTCAACTTAACGATGTTCGCAGCTTACAGTGGGTCTGACCCTAACCCTAACCCCATCGTAAGTCGAGGAGGATCTGTAGTCTCTCTTCTGGGCTAAACAAACCCTTTTTTCCTTCTGAAAAAGCAGGGGGCAGCTGACGATCTTTCAATATAAATAGTTGGACTTCCCTGGTGGCGCAGTGAATAAAACTCCGCGCTCCGAATGCAGGGGGCCTGGGTTCGATCCCTGGTCAGGGGACTAGATCCCATATGCATGCCACAACTAAGGAGCCCTGGAGCTGCAACTAAGGAACCAACCTTCCGCAACTAAGACCTGGTGCAACCAAATAAATAAATACAATATAAATAGTTTAGTTCAACCCAGCAAATATGTCCTTCTTGTTAGGTGGGGTGGTCTGCAGAGCAAGGGGGGCAGGGTTGTTGGGAGGAGGGTTAGGGCATTGGGGACCAGCGGGCAGCTTAGTGCAGTGAAGAGGGCCTAGCGGCAGGTAGCTTCAGCGTGTGCCTCCGCCTGCCCTGCACGCTGGGCTGGACATTGCTCGAGGGCTTTGCAGATGTCAGCTCACTCACCCTCACTTCAGCAGTACAGCAGTCCCCACCTTACAGACAGGGCAACTGAGGCACAGAGGGAAGGCACTTACCCACGCTGCATGACTGGTAAGTGCTGGAGCCCAGATTCCAGCTCCAGCCCCAGAAGTCTGGCTCCAGGTTCTACTTGAGTCTCTGGGATGGGGCCTTCCAGTGTCTGGTGTTGAGTGGTGTCCCTGGCCTCTACCCCCTACATGCCAGGAGCACCCCTCCCCCAAGTTGTGACAACTAGGAGTGTCTCCAGACAGTGCCAGGTCTGCCTGTCCTGTACCAGCTACCTCGCCTTCCACATGCCGCCTTCCTGATAGGACTCTGAGAGTATAGCAGATGCATTGCACCTTTGATCATGAAAACATTTACACATAGGGACAAGCTGACAGCGTGGTCCCAGAGAGTTAATTATCCAGATGCCACCACCTAGATCTACCCATTATTAACATCTTGCCCTAGTGGGTCTATTTCTATATGAAAGTATATATTTTGTTGTTGTTGGATCATTTGAAAGTAAGTCACAGACATTTGGACACATAATCTCGGAACACTTCAGTGCGCATCCCCTAAGCAAGGGTGTTATGTAGCCGCAGCGACCGTCATGCCTAAACATCGTAATTTTTGTGCTCCCTTGTGTCTGGGGTCCCTCAAATGTTTCATAGGTGCTTTCTTTAAGATTGAGGTTTAGTCAGGGTTCATGCTTTGCACTTGGTGCAAAGTCATCCCACGTTTTTTCTCGTGACTTTTTTTTTTAACTTGTAAGGAAAAATTGCAGATATTTACAGAAGTAGAGAAAACTGATAAATGCCGGTGCCGGGCACCAGTAGTCCTCAATGCATGGGTGCTAATGGCTTTCTGGTGAGGCCGGGCTGCTGTTTAGAGACACCCCAGGCTCGGGAATTCTCGGGGTCACTGATAAGGACGAGGAGCCCCAGGGCTGGCAGCTGCTGGCTGTTGTCATTTCTGATTCCGTGGGCTTGTGATCTCGCTGAGACCAGAATCGCAGCAGAACGCTCGCTGGCCAGAGGAGCAGGCAGCTGGTGTGCGGGGCGTCCCGGCCTCGGCCGTCTTGCCTGGTTCCTCACGCTGGCCCTGAACCTACCCCACCCTGCACCCCCGCCCCCAGGCCACAGCTCCGCCTCGGGCTCCAGCCCCCTCCCAGGCTGACCACTCCAGCGTACGCCCCCTCCCTGCATGAAAACCCTGGGACACCCCTGCCCCCACCCCCCGGCCCCCGCTACAGCTCACTTTACTGCCCACCCTTTTCTGTCTGGGCGCCCCTCCCCACCTCTGACCACACATGTTCTCCAGTCACAAGCCGCACGGGCCTGTCTCCTCCCCAGCAACGCCCCCCAGTGTCCGGGTGGAAGACCCACTTGCTGCCAGGCCGCAGGGTCCCTGACGCCCCCTCGCCTGGTGCTGCCCCTGCGTGCGGCGCGCGGGCCCCACCGCTAGGGTCTGGCCTGGGACACAGCCAGGGCTGTGGGCTCAGAGAGTGGGGGAAGGCGGGCCTGCCGGAGACGGGGCCAGAGCCAGAGGAGGGCAGCAGGGATGCGGGCAGGAGCGTTCTGCCTGCACGTGGCCCCTCACGGGCAGGGTGTGTTTGGTGGGTGTGTGGGGTACAGGGAGGGGTCTGGACACCTCGCAGAGAGCAGGCAGCGCCGGGCAGCCAGGCAGGGCTGCCTGAGGGGGAGGCCCGGTGTGGAGCGCCCCCCACGCCTGCTGGTGCCACAAACCCTTGTCATCTGTGGGGTGGGAGGTGACTGGGGTCCCAGCCTGCAGCCGCTGTGTGTGCCATGCCCCAGGCCAGGTCAGGTCGTGTGGGCCAGGTAGGGGGGCAGCGGGGTGGACGGCAGGCTGGGCCGCCCTCTGGCATGGAAGGCCTGGGGCTCTGCATGCCCGAGTCCACCCGCCACTGCCTCTCTTGCCTTTGCGGGACTTTCCTTGAGGATCTGCCCTTGCTGTGTGTGGCCTTACGGGGTGGAACTTCCTGTCTTGTCTCCTCTTGGGACGGCAGGTCATGGACCTTTTCCTTTGACTTTTGTGTTGTTCTGCATCCTCGAAATCGCCTTCAGGGCTGTGTGCTTTGGCCAGAAAGTGATTGGAAAGTCAGTTCCCTACTCGGCCCATAATAATACTACTAATGTTCACGATAATAGCGTTAACGGCTGTGTTGCGGGCTATGACTTACTTTGCACAGTCTTTTTTTTCCCTAAAAACTGAGAATTTAGAGGTGGGGAGTCTGTGGTTGAGGCACTCTTTAAGGTCTTATTCAAATAGGATTGGGAGACCAAGGCTGCCAGTGAGGGTCGAGGAGCCGCGATGTTTCTTCCGTGGCCCCTGAGACAGCGCAGCATGTTGGCCTGTCTCCCTGGCACTTGGCTTCTCTACCTGTCCCTCCCTCCTCCGGGCAGAAGCTTTCCGGGTCTGGCCGCTGGGGGCTCAGCAAGCACAGGTTCCTTGTGCCCTCGTTGGCTTTCGGAGCAGGCGCCACCCCGAGGCCCTCTGCCTCCTTTCTGATCGTGTGGTGAAGCATTCTCGACCCTTCCTTGGGAGGCCGCTGGTCTCCGCAGCGGGAAATAGGAAACGAGGGCTCTCGGGGCCCAGCAGAGTGTTAGGGGCAGGGACCGAGGGGCGTTTCCAGTGGCCTGTGGAGGGGCTTCCGAGGAGGACGCCCCATGCGCAGATGCACGTAGCCTTCCCTTCCCTAAGAGCCTTGCTCTTAACCCGGCGGAGCCTCTGCCTCCCCGCGTCAGACACGCGAGCGCCCAGGAAGCACCAGTGCTCTTCAGTGACGTGTCTGGGGCGGGGGGTGGGGGGTGGTCCCTGCCTGTGTAAGGCCGGGGGGGCATGTTCCCGCCGCCAACCCTGTGCCCTCTGCTCACTTCGCAGTCCCAGCTCTGCCACTTCCACTCGGCCCTGCTGCAGGGCAGGCTGAAGCCCTGGCCATCCCCCACTGCCTTCTTCAGGAGAAACCTCGGGGCACCGCCTGCAAGGTGGTGAGTTGGCCACGGGCACCCTCCAGGGCATGTGCCCCTCATCAGGAGGGGCGACCTCCATTGGGGGGCCGTGCCTTCTCTACGCCACCCGCAAGACGGGACGCACCTGCTCCCACGTGCGGTGCGCTGGCCGCCCCACCGCCAGGGTCCTGGCCTGGGCCTCGGCCAGAGCTGTGGGCTCAGAGAGTGGGGGAGGGCGGGCCAGAGCGAGAGCGGGAGCAAGGGGTTGGAGGGCCGAGTGGGCAGCGGGCAGGATGGAGCCCGCTTGGAGCCCTGGGGTCTGGGGGGCTGTGGGGCTCAGGCGAGGTGACTCGGACCCGGAGGTCAGAGAGCACTGCGGTGACCACACAGGCGTCCGGAGTCGGTGCTGCCTGCCGAGGTCCTGGTGAGGCTGCAGCGGCTGTGGGCTGGGCCCGGAGAGCCAAGGCCGGAGGGGCCGGGGCAGACGGGAAGTAACCCAGGCCGTGCGCCTGTCGTCTTCCAGGCCCTCGAGACCGCAGCCCCTGTGGAAGAAGGCACTCTCCGCCACGGTGCTGGGGGTGCCCCTGCTCCTCGGGGCGAGGTACCTCATGGCTGAGCCACAGGAGAGGAGGCGGATGCGGCTCATGGTGGACGGCATTGGGCGCTTCAGCAGGTAGGGGGCCGGCAAGGTGGCGGCTTCTCCCCACTGCGTCCCGTCCTCAGGCGTGCGGGGCCTTGTGCGGGGGTTGGGAGGGGCAGCAGGGTTTTGCTGGGAACTCTGAAGCTGCCTTCCAGGGATCTCTTGTGCTGCCCGGTGGGGCAGCCGAGCGCTGCGGGGCCCACACCATCCACGCTGGGCACGGCCTCCGCAGCCTCATCTCCCTTCGGGCTGCCCACCACTCCCAAGGAGAGGTGGCATATCCAGACGGAGAGTTTGGGGCTCACAGGGGGGGCTCACAGGGGAGGACTGCCTCTCGCCTCCACTCCCGGTGTCCTGGACTAGTGACGGGCCTTGTTGGTCATTGGCGTCCAGGGCGCCTTAAGCAGAAGGGTCTCTCATACTCCTGTGTCTCCCGGGGCAGGATTCTGGGGGTGTGGGGCGGTCTTCCCATTGGAGCAGCTTGGGCAGGCATTCCTGCTCCAGTCAGATCCAGGAATTCCTACAGCCACAGGGTCTTGAGAGCTAGTTCTTGGCATTGAGTGAAACTTCAGCTCACCCAAACCCATGGTTGGACTGGGGGTGCACGATTGCCTGGGGAGGGGGCTCACATGAGACCTTGGTCGAGGAGGCCGCTGCAAGTGTCCTGCTCTGCCGGCTCTGAGCTCCTGCTGCCCTTTGGGAGCCTGGGTCGGTTTCCCAGGGCAGGCTCAGGATGCCAAGGACTTGGGGCACTTGGCCGGAGCTTTGCTGAAATTTACCCCAGTGGCAGCCATAGGTGGGCAGATGGCCAAACGCTTTACCTCATTCCATCTTCGGGATGAAACCAGGCCTTCTGTCCTCAGCTCGCTGGCAGCGGCTGCACCCACGCCGTCTTCCAGGGTGGTTGTTTGATGGGTTTGCCTGGAGCTCCCAGTGGCCCTCCTGGGCAGGTTCTAGGCAGTGGCCTCTGTGTCCTGCAGGGTTTCCCAGTCTCCACAGCCTAGAGATTGATGAGGGCAGAGCCTGGGGTTGGCTCTCCTGTGGCTTTCCACCATGAGGGACCGCACAGGACCGGTGGGGACTGTCCCCGAGCAGCCTGGTTCTGAAGATCACACTGAGCAGGTCTGGGCCATCTCACCTTCTGCTGCTGCGTATGCGCTGCTGTTCCCAGCATTAGATACCCCGTGGCAGACTCGGTATACCCCTGCCTTCTCCACTTCCCTCCTGAAAAGGGTATTTTTACAGCTTGCTTTCAGAGGCTGAGCTAGAGCTATTTTCCCAACAATCTGTGCGGTCTCGTCAGCTCTCAGCCCTAACAGTTGCCAGGACAGGCAGGCCTGATGGAGCACCCCTGGCTGGGCGCAGGGTGACCACGGGGCCTCTGGAGACCTCGGGGCCCACAGCGCGTCCTGGGTAACAGGGCAACGTACGTGCAGGAGCCCAAGGAAGGAGCGTGGGTGGTGAGTAATTCAGGACCAGCTCGCCCAAGGGCAGCGGGGCTTATCCTGTTGTGGGAGGGGAGACCAGAATGTACCACACACGCCCAGGCTCACTCACAGGGGCTGGGGTGGTGGAGGGTGGCATCGGGGTCCATTTCTGCCCCCACCCCTTACTTAATTTTAACTTTTAAAAATCCTGTGGGCTTTTTTTTGACACAATTTCAAATGTCCAAAGAAGTTGGACTGATAACATAAAAGAACTTTTTTCTTTTTGAAACATTGACAAATAAGTTGTCAACATGCCCCATTACCCCTGAAACCTCGAGTTATTTCCTAAACAAGGACATTCTCCTCCACAGCCACAATCGGGAAGCTGACACATTGTGACCCTCTAACCCTCAGACCCTGTGTTACCAGGTGCCCCAGTAACAACCTTTTCAGCCCCAGGACCCCACCTGGGCCCATGTCAGTCTCCAGTCTGGAAGAGTCCTAATTGTCTCCTCAGCTCTCATGGCTAAACTCGAGGTCAGGGCATGGCCCCCCAGACCCCCACTTGCCCAGGGCGTCTGACACCAGCTGCAGGTTCCAGCGTCCCCATGGGTTCCCTCACTTCAAACCACTGGCTACAAATTGGGGGGGTCCCCACAGACTCCCTCAGTTTTGATAGTTCCCTAGGACAACTCAGGAGATACTGTACTTACGATTATGGTGTTATCTTAGCAGAAAGATAAAGTTGGAATCAGCAAAAGGAAGAGATGCCCAGGGTGAGGTGAGGTCTGGGAGGGTCCTAGCCTCAGAACTTCATGTCCTCTGACACATCCCCCGCCTCTCATCCCCCTCTGACAGTACACGTGGGTCACCCCCAAGCTTTGGTGTCCAGAGTTTCATCTCATAGCCCTGATTGATTGAAGACCCTGAACTCTAATCCCGTGGTTGTCCTTTCTGGCTGGCAGAGCCCCTCCCTGGTGTGAACCGTCAAGGCTGTTATGCGGCTCCGATGCTGCCGTCACTCAGGAAATCTCATGGGTTTAGAGGCACCTCCCAGGAGCTGGGTAACGTTAATTCTTCGTCACATGATGACCTTGACATGTTTGTGGGCAGATAGGCCATAATGTTGTACAACAGGGGTCAGCAGACTCTGGCCCTGTGCCAAATACAAGGGTCAGAGGTGCTGCCTGTTCTATACATAGAGCTCCTTGGAGCGGCAGCCACGCCCCCCTCACCCTCCTGAGGCTGCCCCTAGGGCCCAAAGTATTTATTGTCTAACGTTTTCAAGAAAAATTTTGCCGAGCCCTGATGTGGGTTTGTCTGATGTTTACTCCTAGTTTGTCCCATTGTTTCGCTGTTTGCTTCCCTTGTCCTTTGATGTGGGTGCCTGTGCCCCTTGCCCCTCCGTCGCTAGTTTAACGTCCCCAGTACTTCTCGGGTGAGCTCATTCCTACCTCTCAGCCGTCCCATCCACCCTGAGGGCTTGTGTTCCACCAGAAGGGAAAACTCTGTCCTCCCACGTGTTCCTTCCTCTTGCTTGCGTCAGTCTGGACGGGGACATTTTACTCCGAGGGCTGCTCTCACTCAGCATCAGTGCTGTGTAGTTGCTGAGACTGGGTTTGGCTCATAGGAGGAGCCCCTCCACCTGGCTTTTAGGACCCTTCTCTCACTTTTTTTTTAAAAATATTTATTTAGGCTGCACCGGGTCTTAGTTGCAGCACACAGGATCTTTAGTTGCGGCACGCAGACTCTTAGCTGTGACATGCATGCAGGATCTAGTTCCCTGACCAGGGATGGAACCCGGGCCCCCCGCATTGGGAGCACGGAGTCTTAACCGCTGCAGCACCAGGGAAGTCCCCCTCACCCTTCTCTCTTTAAAAAAAAAAAAATTATTTATTTATTTTTGGCTGTGTTGGGTCTTCGTTGCTGTGCGCGGGCTTTTCTATAGTTGCGGCAAGCAGGGGCTACTCTTCGTTGCGCTGTGCGGGCTTCTCATTGCAGTGGCTTCTCTTGTTGTGGAGCATGGGCTCTAGGCACGTGGGTTCAGTAGTTGCAGCACGCGGGCTCAGTAGTTGTGGCTCACGGGCTCTAGAGCGCAGGCTCAGTAGTTGTGGCGCACGGGCTTAGTCGCTCTGCGGCATGTGGGATCTTCCCGGACCAGGGCTCAAACCTGTGTCCCCTGCATTGGCCCGCGGATTCTTAACCGCTGAGCCACCAGGGAAGCCCCTGACCCTTCTCTTTTAATCTCCAGCATCTGACTGTAAATTGTTTCAAACATACAGCAGAGCTGGTGAGTCTGGCTTTTATCAGTAGCATCTCGGAACCCTTCCAATGCCCTCCGTCCTTTGAGCATTTTACTCCAGCTGGCAGCACAGTCACTCCAGGCTCAGCCTTGGAAGCAGCCAGTCTCCCGATGGTTCTTCGGGATGGAGCAGGGGCTCGGGGGCCACGGTGAGGATGCCGGTGTGCTCGCCACTCTGGGCTGTCTGCCCCAGGCTCCTCCATGGACAGGGGCTGCGGGTGTGCGTGCGTGTGTGGCTGTGAGCACACGCGCCCAGGGCCATATGTTTGCTTCTGTGGGCAGCCGTCGACGGCAAACCCGCTCTTCCATTTCCCACACGGGTCATCCTGGTTTTCTCCCTTTCTGTGTCTGTAACTCCTTCTCCAACTGGGAGAAGCCCGGCTCCCCTTGTCCCTAATTTACTGACCTGTTAGCTAGGCCACCCCGAGTATAGCCATCACCCCACTGCCCTCACCTGCACCCCTACCCTCACTCCTGTGCAGACCTTGCATTAGCTTTTGGACGAATTATTCAGGAAGGAGGGCAGCTCCTCTTTGGGTCTCAGGGTGCTCAGAGAAATCCTGTCTCCTTGCTCACCCTGCCTCACACAGACAGCCCTGTTTGCTTCCTGTGTCAGGCTGGGGTGGGTGGGACAGACCCGGTTCGTGGCACTCAGTCTGGGCTGACCTCATTGCTCTAAGACACCGGTCCCTATAGCTGCTGGGAGGGCAGGAAGCCTGTGCAGGATCCGGCAGCCTCTTCCTTCCCACCTTTTCATCCTGGCCCCTCGCGGCGGAGGGGCTGGAACAGGATATGCTGGGGCGGGCGGAGGCTTGGCCTGCACCGGGGCCCCGAGAAGCAGGAGCCCCACACCCTGCTCGTGACGGTTTGAGGGGCTGGGGTCTGCGGCACTGGAGGCCTGGGTTCTGGTCCTGGATCCTCCCTTCTCCAGACCCAGGGCCGCCTTGTCCGTAGCCTGGGGCGTGGGAGTGAGCGAGGACCCCTGCCCACACCAGAAAGCCTGGGCCTGCGGGACTTCCCAGGGCTGTGCCCTCAGCCGGGAGAGCAGGCCCCAGCTCTGGGGTTTGAGCCCCAGGGGCTCCTGTCCACTCCAGTCGGAGTGCAGAGGAGACAGGACCAGTGGTGCAGGGGGGCCTGAGCAAGGGCATGTCCACAGACGGAGCAGCCATTGCAGCTGTGCTGGCTCGTGGATGGATTTTCTTGTGTAACAAGTGTTATCAAAGGATGAAAAGAGCACGCCCGCTTGTTAGGGCCCGAGGCCTCCGTTCCCATCCCAGGCGCCCCTGGGTGCACGTTCAGGGGCTGAGGGGTGGTGTGGATGCAGGACGCCCAGTCCACAGCCCAGCGGCTGAGACTGACCTGCTGGCCACGCAGTCCCGAGAGCCCAGCAGCCCCGCCAGGTGCTCACAGCGGTCCGGGGTGCTGGCGGGGATCTGAGGCGAGTGCCCGCTGGGGCTGAGGGCAGCCTGTGCCCACAGGTCTTTGAGGGTCGGCCTGCAGATCTCCCTGGACTACTGGTGGTGCACAAATGTCGTCCTGCGAGGGGTGGAGGAGGTTTGTTCCTGCGTCCTGGCCTGGCTGGTCCTGGCCTGCGGCCTGCGGGGATGGGGGTGCCCAGGTGGAGGTGCCCGCCCGCCCCCATCCCTTCCCTCTATACCTGTGGTCAGAACAGCCCGGGGTACTTGGAGGTGATGTCTGCGTGTCACCAGCGGGCGGCTGACGCCCTGGTGGCTGGGGCCATCAGCAACGGGGGCCTCTACGTGAAGCTGGGCCAGGGGCTGTGCTCCTTCAACCACCTGCTGCCCCCCGAGTACATCAAGACACTGCGGGTGCTGGAGGACAGGGCTCTCACGCGGGGCTTCCGGGAGGTGAGCCCTTCTCGCGGGAGCGTGGAGGCAGGAAGCGGCCGCAGACTGCTCCGAGCCATGCCCCCCACCCCACCCCGCTGTCCTGCCAGGTGGATGAGCTGTTCCTCGAAGACTTCCGGGCCCCGCCCCACGAGCTCTTCCAGGAGTTTGACTACCAGCCCATCGCAGCAGCGAGCCTGGCCCAGGTGCACCGCGCCAGGCTGCACGACGGCACCGTGGTGGCCGTGAAGGTACGCGGGGCCCCCGCGGGGCGCCGCGGGGGGCATCCGGGCGCCGGTGGCCAGTCCTCCCTGCAGCCTCCCATGCAGGTGCAGTACATCGACCTGCGGGACCGCTTCGACGGCGACATCCACACCCTGGAGCTCCTGCTGCGGCTCGTTGAGCTCATGCACCCCAGCTTCGGCTTCAGCTGGGTCCTCCAGGTAACCGTGGGGGCCCGAGGGGGCCGGGGGTGGGCCGCCTCCTGACCTGGACCTCCAGCTGCCCATGTGGCCCCCAGGACCTGAAGGGGACCCTGGCCCAGGAACTGGACTTTGAGAACGAGGGCCGCAATGCCGAGCGCTGTGCACGGGAGCTGCAGCACTTCCACTATGTCGTGGTGCCACGCGTGCACTGGGACGTGTCCGGCAAGGTGGGCTGGGTCCCCTCCTGGGCGGGGGTGTGCAGGCCTGCCGAGCTGAGGCACCTGTCCTCTCCCAGCGCGTGCTGACGGCGGAGTTCTGTGAGGGCTGCAAGGTCAACGACGTGGAGGCCATCAAGACCATGGGGCTGGCAGTGCGGGACGTGAGTGCTGCGGGCCGGGGCGGGGGAGGGTGCGTGTGCCGTGGGCCCAGAACGATGGCCTGTGGCCTGGCCTGTCCCCAGGTCGCGGAGAAACTGATCCAGGCCTTTGCCGAGCAGATATTTTACACAGGCTTCGTCCACTCCGACCCCCACCCTGGCAATGGTAGGCAAAGGCCGCAGGGGGTGGGAGTCGGGTCTGGGGTCAGGGTGCGCCGGTGTGAGACGGCGCGCCCTGTTCCTAGTCCTGGTGCGGAAAGGCCCTGATGGGAAGGGACAGCTGGTGCTGCTGGACCACGGGCTGTACCAGTTCCTGGATGAGAAGTAAGCTGGGGGTGCGGGGGCTGGGTGGGCACACCCCGCCCTGCAGGCCGGCCTCCCCCCCCCCCCCCGCCGCTCATTGCTGGGCCCCCCCAGGGATCGGTCAGCCCTGTGCCAGCTGTGGCGGGCCGTCATTCTGAGGGACGAGGCTGCCATGAAGGCGCACGCGGCTGAGCTCGGGGTGCAAGGTGAGGCCGGGGTGGGTGTGAGGCGGGGAAGGGGGCACAGCCCTGGCTCAGGCCCCCCCCAGACTACTTCCTGTTCTCCGAGGTGCTCATGCAGCGGCCTGTGCGCCTGGGGCAGCTGTGGGGCTCACACCTGCTGAGCCGTGAGGAGGCGGCCTACATGCAGGACATGGCGCGGGAGCACTTCGAGGAGGTCATGGCCGTGCTCAAGGCCCTGCCGCGGTCCATGCTGCTCGTGCTGCGCAACCTCAACACCGTGCGCGCCATCAACACCGCCCTGGGCGCCCCAGTGGACCGCTACTTCCTCATGGCCAAGAGGTGCCCACCCCCACCCTACCCAGCGCGTGCGCACAGCAAGAGGGGCGGAGCCAGGAGGCGGGGCTGACGGCCTGTTGGTCGGTGGTCTCTGCAGCGCAGTCCGGGCCTGGAGCCGCCTGGCGGGCGCCACGAGCCAGAACACCTATGGCGCCAGCCTCCTGCGCCACATCAGGGTCATCTGGGAGTCGTTCAAGTTTGAAGTGGCCCTGAGGTGAGCAGGCGCGCGGGGTCCGAAGGGCGGTTAGCCAGGGCCCACCCCGCCCCCCCCACCAACCTGCGACCCTTTGATACCCCCATCCCAGGCTGGAGACCCTGTCGATGCGGATCACTGCCCTCCTGGTCCGAGTCCTGGTCCACCTGGGCCTCATCCCCAAGACCAAGGGGCTGTACGAGTACCTGGAGATCTAGGGAGCCCCGGCAGGAGGACCACAGAGCTCGCCCCACTGCAGGCTGAGGGGCCGGCCAGGGCCAAGGCACAGACGCCTAAGAAAGACCTGGGGGCACTGGAGTGACTGTGGCCTGGAGTTGGGCCTGCAATGACCACATGCTCTTCTCAAATCAAACAAATGTTTTTCTTTGTGTTTTGTACAAAAGCGGGGTGGGGAAAGTGGCAGTATCCAGGGGTCTAGAAGTGGGCAGTGACTCGGTCCGTCTCCAACAGGTCGTCCAGGATCTGTGGGGAGAGAGGTGGGTGAGGGCAGGGGGTGGGGGGTGGTGGCTGGGGGCACGTGGAGGGGCAGGGCGGCGGGCGGCTCACGATGTCGGGCGTGGTGCCAATCTTCTTGGCCAGCTCCCCGCGCTCCATGGTGCTCAGGTACAGGTAGCGGTTGAGCAGCTCCCCATCCAGGACATTGCGCACCGCATTCTGCAGGACGCGCCGGTCCACGTGCAGCATCCTGGGGGTAGGCACGGAGGCAGTGAAGAGTCGGGACAGATGCGGGGTGGTGGGAGAGGGGGGCGGGGGGGCGGCAGGCTCACCGGAAGGCACGCGGGTTGAGGCCGGCGTGGTGGGGCAGCATGGTGGTCAGTGCGTTCTGCAGCATCAGCAGCCGCCGGTAGGTCTTCTCCTGCATGGGCAGCAGGAGGCCGATGCCACCGTCCAGTGTGGCTAGAGCGGACACGGTGTGAGCCCCGTGGACCCCCACCACACCCCACTGCCACCTTAACCCCCTCTGCCCCACGCTCACCAAACCACGTGATGTGCTTATTCTCCCACACAACGGACTTCTTGCTGGGCCCTTCAGCAGCCCCCCGGCAGGGGGTCCTCCAGAACGTGTTCACGTGGGCGCCCACGTGGAAGTCCGCCCGGCGCAGCAGCCGCATGCCCCCGAAGCTCTCCTTGGCTGGGCCAGAGGGACCTCAGGTCACTGCCTGCCCGGCCCCATGCCCGACCCCCTGCCCAGGAGAGGGTGGAGGGGGCACTCACCTTCTGGCAGGTACATGTAGACCATGAGGTTGCGGTCACGGTCGGACACTAGGGAACAGAGCCCACAGTCAGCCCCAGCCCCAGTGACGTCCCGGGGACCCCAGCCCCCATGCTCACCCAGGAAGCCCAGCTGTGCACTGTCCACCATGAAGTCCACGCTGTACACTTCCAGGGGTTTGGCGTCCTAAGGACGGGAGGGGAGGGGAGGGACGGACGTCAGGGTGGGCCTGGGGCAGCACTCACCCACCCGCCGTGCAGCCCAGCCCCTCGGTACCCGGGACACGAGGCTCAGCGTCTTGCTCTCCTCCTGGTAGCGCAGCAGCGAGATGCTCTTCATGACGTCCGCGGCCAGGATGAAGTTCTTGACGCTGATCATCTGGTGGATGTAGAGCTGTGTGTCGATGAAGGCCATGCCTGTCAGCTCGCTGGCCCGCAGGCTCCACAGGAAGATCTGGGGGGTGGGAGGGGTGGGCGTTGAGTGGTCGGCGGTGAGCGGTGGGTGCCGGGGTGGGCGGAGAGGGGCAAACCTTCTGGCCGATGGCCGACACCAGGTGGCCGTTGCAGTGGCACAGGGCAGTCACGGGCCCCTTTTGCTCCTTCTCGTACAAGACCTTGAACTTGTTCTTGGTCAGGGGCTGGCCGGGCTCGGGCACCACCTCGATCACGTCCATGATCAGGATCTGTCAGGGAAGGCGGGTGGGCGATTCACAAGGGCTGCGTGCAGGCCGCTGGGCACTGCCTGCCTCCCACCCCCTGCCGGCCGCTTACCCGCCCTCGGCACGTGACCTCCTCCCCTTGCATGAGGCAGGTCCCGGCGGCTACGTAGCCCTTGAGGCCCGACACGGTTTCCTCACTGCGCAGCGACACCGTCTTCATGCAGGTCACGTGCTCCCACTCCTCTAGCTCGATCCTGCATCAGCCCAGGTCAGGACAGCAGCCCAGGTCAGGACAACTAGCCCAGGTCAGGACAGCTGCCCAGGTCGGGACAGCTAACCCAGGTCGGGACAGTTAGCCCAGGTCGGGACAGGAGACCAGGTCGGGACAGGAGCCCAGGTCGGGACAGCTAGCCCAGGTCGGGACAGCAGCCCAGGTCGGGACAGCAGCCCAGGTCGGGACAACAGCCCAGACCGGGACAGCTGCCCAGGCCAGCCACCAGCCCCGACCTGGGCCCAGCCTCACCTGGCGTTGGGGATGGCCTCCCAGCTGACCGGGGAGATGAGCTGGATGGAGAAGGCCTCCTGCTGAGGGTGGATGTAACGGTCATCTGCACGGACAAAGGGGTGACAGTCAGGGAGGGTGGCCCCGAGAACGGGCCCAGCCTGGGGCACCTCGCACCTCTCTCAATGGTCTCAAACTCCTTCTCCTCGCCCGTCATGCGCGGGATGCGGGTGCACGGCGTGTTGGTGCTGGTGGCAACGGCATACACCTGGTGGGGGGAGGGCGGGGAGGGTGTCACATGCCAGAGGCCAGGCCCCCAGGCCCCAAAGGTCCCTGGTGCGGTGGGGTGGGGGGCGGTGTCAGACCTTGGACTCCACATGGTAAGCCACATAGTGGGCCGTGCAGCGCAGCGGGATCTTCCTGACAGGCCACGGGGCATCGTAGGACAGGTAGGCAGGCAAGACACTGATCCTCAGCTCGCCCTGGGTGGGGCAGGGAGTTAGCGAGGGCTGGCACACCCCAAAGGCCAAGCCGATGAACCCAGGCCTCCAAGGGCTCCCTTGGGTCAGCCCTCAGCTCTGCTGGAATGGGTGGCGAGAGACCGCAGTGTCCAGGCAAGGCCTTGGAGAGACCACGGCCCACTGTCCTGTGCTTTGTGGGCTTCCCATCCCTTCAGCCAAGCTCGCCCAGGGCTGGGACACTGGCCACAGCTGTGGTCTGGGCCGGGACAAAGGAAGAGCCAGGCTCAGGGGGTGCTGGAGGCTGCAGGCAAAGGGTGGGCGGCACGCACACAGGCCACGCCGGGGTCTGCACAAACAAGCACGGGCGCCCTGCCGGGGCCCCGAGCCAGTTTCCTCCGCCCACAGTTGTAAGCACACCAGCACCTACAAAGCACCTACCACGTCACCATCACTGAGTCCTCAGAGTGCTGACACCTTGGTGACAGGTAAGGAAACTCAGGTTCAGAGAGGGTGAGCATCTCACCCAGTCACACAGCTTCTAAGGGGCAGAGCTGGGGTCCAAGCCAGCAGAGCAGTGACTGGACCCTGGTTGCCCAGGCGGGTGCCCTTGTGGGCTACAGCCTCCAGTCCCGACCTCCCCAACTCGGCCTTGGCTCCCACCACCCTCTGGACACCCCCTGACTCTCCATTCCAGGGTGCCCCCATCCCGAGCCACTGAGGGCCTCTTCTCTGGGGCCCCAGCACCTGGTCCTGCTTGGGCAGCATCGGCGAGCATCAGAGAGCCAGGCTGGGCTGCATGGGGCCTCCCTACCTGTCTGTTGAAGTACAGGAAGCCGCGGGGGCAGTTGACGTTGTGGAATGGGGCGAAGGAGTCGATGGGGCCATCGATGCCCATGGGGTGCAGCCGCAGGGCCCCCCGGCCAGTCACCAGGAGCCAGTGGGGCGAGGGGCCGCAGATGAACACCTGGGGGCAGGCAGTGTGAGGAGGCTGCTGGGGCCGGAGCCCTGTCGGCCGCAGCCCAGGCTCCCTTGGAGCCGCCAGCCTACCCCCGAGTAGCCGTAAATGTCCTCAAAGTAGCGGAACCGCGCCACACGGCCTCGGGCCCCGGCACCCTCCTCAGCGCTGCCGCCTTCGGCCTTCTTCTTGGACGGCTTTGGCTTCTTCTCTCGGAAGTTGATGCTGTGCGGGACCTGGGGGGGCGCCGCGGCCGTGAGGGCCACGTCCTCCCCGCACCCCTGCTCCACACCCTCCCCACACCCAGCAGAGCCCAGACGCTGCACCTTCTTGAAGCGAACTTTGAGGTTCCCCTGGCCGAGCTGTGAGTCGTGGGGGAAGGCCTCGTACACGAGCAGCTCCTGGTCCACGTGCACCTGGGGGCGGGCAGGTCGTCAGGGGCGGGGGCTGCGCAGAGCCCGGGGGCGGGCGGGGCCACACTCACCAGCAAGTAGGGCCTGCGCTGGCGGCTCCCCAGCGCCACCAGCAGCACCTCCTTGACGAGGGGCAGCTCGCCCTGGCGCGTGGCCTCCTCCTTCCGGGCCTCGCCCTGGGTGGTGGGCTGACCAAAGGAGCTGTCCACCAGGACCCGCTGCCCCACAGGGAAGTTCTTCACCAGGAACACCAGCCGCCAGTCGGGGAGCTGGTAGATCTGTGGGGACAGCAGCAATTAGCTGGGCGGGGCGGGGCACGAGCGGGGGACGGGGGCCACGCTGGACACGGGGCGCCACGCACCTCCATGGTTCCGTTCTCCCGCACCAGCAGGCACCAGTGGGTGGGCTCAGCCCGGAAGGGGGTGGGGTCCCGGTCGGCGGGGGGCTGGCTGCTCCTGCGGGCCTCCTCCTTGCTGGGGCTGAAGAGGGAGCCCGAGTCTCCGTAAAGCATCTCCTCCTCGTCATCCACCGTGGGGCTGGGGGCCAGCAGACACGTCAGTCACGGGCAGCCTGCCCCAGGGACCCCGGTCCCAGCCTGCAGCCCAGCCCCACACACACCTGGTCTCTGAGCCCTGGCACTCGGCCTCTGAGCCGCTGCGGCCGCCCAGCTCGTCACGGGCCCCGCCCAGGCGGCTCTCGGTGGTGAACAGGCCGCTGACGTCCCGGTACACGCAGAGCGTAATCACCTTGGACTGCTGCGGGGATAGGGGGGCTCAGTGGGGGGGGGCGGGGGGTCAGCCGGCCCCAGGGACGGAGGAGGGAGCCTACGTGGTGCAGCGGGGGCTTGTGCAGCGCCAGGCGGTGGTGGCGGCCCCCGTACGAGTCACTCTTGAGCAGGAACATGGTGACGTGGCCCTCGGCACTCATGATGACCACGTAGGGGTCGGCCACGGCGCACTGCACGATGGGGGAGCCCAGGTCCACGGGGATGAAGTGCAGCTGGTTCACTGCGGACACAGGCTGGTCAGCAAAGGGCAGTCGGCACGCACTAGCCCTGGACCCCATCCTGCCTGCCCGTGTGGCCCGGCCCACCTCCTTCCAACAGGCGGATGCCGAGTGGCGACACCTGCACGATGTAGCGATTGTCCCCGATGTTGCCAGCAAAGACTGTGGGGCCCTGCGTGGCGAAGCCGCTGGTGTCCAGCTCCATGATCTCCTGCCCCGTCTGTAGGATCTGTGGGTGACGGTGGGTGATGGCGGGTGAGGTGCAGCCCCCACCAGCGGCCCCCCCCGCCCCAGGCTGCCGGGCGGGCCCCATCACCATGGTGGAGTCTTCCCGGCTCAGGATAAGGAACCCGTGTCTCCGCCCATCGTCATCTGCTTCGGGGGCGCTGGGCTCCTGCTCCGTTCCCTCACCCTTGGTGCTCTCCTCCTGTGAAGGCAGACGGAGAGCAGGAATCCCACCGCCCAGCCCCAGGTGCCCGGAGCGCCGAGCCAGAGCAAGCCCGTAGCCAAGCCCGCCTGAGCTGCAGATTGGCAGAGCCAGTGCTGGGACCGGCGGCCCCTGGGCCACCCACACACGGGCCAGGGGGGCGGCAGCTCTGGGCCCCCGCACCGCCCAGGCCTCGCCAACCTGGGGCGCACCTACCTGCTCCTTCCGCACAGGGGCGATGACTGTCCACATGTCATAGCAGCCAGGAAGCTCAAAGGTGGTCACCACCTGGGGCCGGATGCTCTTCTGGAAGGACACGAGGGGTGTCGGCAAGCGCACCCGGGCCCGCCAGGAGGCGCCACCCCTGCCCCCACGCACCTGCAGCACCGACAGGGCCCCGTTCTTCCCGTAGCCGGAGCACACCACGATCTCCAGGTCTGGCTCGGGGCTGCTCTGAAACTGCACGGCGGGCGGGGGTGAGGCCGGCAGCCCCCTGCTGCGCAGCCCGCCCCCACCACCCCGCCCCCGGGCGGGCACCTCTTCAGAAAGGAAGGCGGGCTCGCCCACGGCGGCGTTGGCGCAGGGCCCGATGTTGAGGATGCTGTCACACACCTGCGGGCACAGCAGCGGTCAGGCGGGCAGGCGGGCAGGCGGGCCGGCAGGCGGCGACCCCTCTATGCCCAGGCTCACCTCAAAGGAGTAAGTGGCCAGCTGTGTGCCTGACTGGGCCTCGCTGCCGTACACCTCAATCTCGTCCACCTCGTCCTGCGGCACTGACTTGCCCCCTACAGCATGTGGAAAGGCCACCTGAGCCCACCTGGCTGCCCAGTCCAGCCCCCGCCCTCGGCCCTCAGCTGACGGCCCTCACCTGACCAGCCCGCTGTGGCGTCCACGCGCTTCTTCTTGGAGGGCGGCTCCTCCTGTGAGGCAGGTGGGGTGGTGAGCAGCCCCCGAGGCCGCCCCGCATGGGAGGGCAGCGTCCCCACAGTCCCCGCACCCACCTTGTCGGCAACCTCCCGGGCGGTGCCGGCCGGGGGCTCCTGCAGCTTTTCCGTGTACTTGAGGAGCAGGGAGTTGCCCAGGCGAGAGCCAAGGAACAGGTATCCGGGCTCCATGGTGACCATCTGAAGGCAGGACGGGGGTGAGGGCGGGGCCCAGCCCGGACCCGGGGCCGCCCCCCCGAGACCCCACTCACACTAGTGGTGAGGACGCTGGCGGCGGCCTTGTCGAAGTGGAAGGCGCGGACGCTGCGCATGCCGTCCGTGATAAGCGTCAGCACGTAGCTGCCGGGAGGGACACGCTGAGCTGGCGCGGGGGACCCACACCACCCGCCAGAGAGGACGGGGCTCCCTGGAGTGGGAGACTCACATCTCGCCGCCCTTGAGGGAGATGACCATCTTGTCGTAGGAGATGAAGGCTGCCTGGGCACAGTCCAGGGTGATCCGCACGCCCTCCTGGGTGCCTGTGGTGGGGAGTCAGCCAGACCCAGCAGCCTCCCGCCCCTCCCCCCCACACCCCTCGGCCCCGGCACCCCGACACTCACGCAGGGGGAAGGCAGTGGTGCCGGTGGTGAGGCTGTTGAGGGCCACGCCGTAGGGGGGGACGCTCTGGTTCAGGTACAGCAGCGAGTTGACAGCAAAGACCACCACCCCGCCTGGAGGTGGACACGCTGGTGGGTGGGGCCCAGCGCTCTCCATACCCACCCCCTCCAAGCAGCCCCACCTCACCTATGGGCTTGGGCACGGCAAGGGCCTGGGTGCAGTCAAAAGGCAGGCTGGTGAGGGACCAGATGACAGGGTGGACCTTCTGCGTGATGTTCAGCGAAATAGCCACGATGGAGCACGTGTCCTGCCGCACAGCCACCCGCCTGGGACCAGGACAGCGCGTCAGTCCCCAGTCCCGCCCCACAGAGACTCGCCCAGCTCCTCCCTCCCTCCCTCCCCTGGGGCGGGCCTCTCCCCGGGTCAGGGCCACAGCCATGGCCACAGCAGCGCAGGACCTCACCCAGGCCAGGTCTGGTTGGGCTCAAACAGGATGAGCAGGGTGGGCTCGTAGTAGCCGTGCAGGAACTGCAGGTCGACAATGTTGAGAAGCTTCTCGTCCAGGGCCCTCACGTCAATGATGTAGCTGGGCAGGAAGCTGGACCTCTGCCTGGGGGCAAAGGGCTTCAGCTGGGGAGGGGTACGGGGAGGGAACCCCGGCTCGGCAGCGCCTTGCCTCCCCTGCCCGGGCACTCACCCCTCACCCACGAGCCCCTCGTGCTCCTCGGCCAGGCTCTCCCTGCGGAAGGGAAGGACCACCAGCCGCGTGCCGTAGATGAGCATGGCCGCGCAGCGCCCGTCGGGGTCCACGCGCACCCGCGGCGTGTGCACGTTCTGCACAAAGCCGTCCTGCAGGGGAGGGGCATCAGGCAGGCCCTGGCAGGGGACCCCGCGGGGAGCCAGGGGGCGGGGCGAGGCAGGGGGCGGGGCAGGGGTGGGGCGGGGCAGGGGCGGGGCTAGGCCTACCCGCAGCTCAGGCTCCTCAAAGTAGTGCAGAGACAGGGTCTTGAGATCGTGGGTGCCCGGGTCGTACTCCACTACCGACAGCTGGGGGCGGCAGGTCAGAACCGGGCCCGCCCACCGCAGCCCCCCCCCCGGCTCCCGCCCCCACTGCCCCCCCCCGCCCCCCGCTTCCCACTCCCACCTTGGCATCCTTGAAGCTCAGGAGCAGGGCATCCCTCTTGGCGCCCGCCAGCTGCACGCTGGCCATGGACATGACGTTGCCGAAGAAAGAGAAGGAAGCCACCAGCTCCAGCTTTTCCCGGTGCTCCCGGTGGGCCTTCCCCTCTGCGGAGAGCTAGTGGGTAGGGATCTGGGCCGCGTGCCCCAGCCGCCAACCCCCACGCGCGTGCGTGGCCAGGCAGCCACCCTGCGCTCACTCACCTGCGCTCCTGTCATTCTTGGTCGGCACCTGTAGGAGGGAGAAGGAGGGAGGACAGTGAGGGGCCCACCTCATGGAGGGACAGGAGAAGACCACCCAAGGCCGGCCCTGCAGCCAGGAGCCCCACGGGGCTCGCCACAGTGGAGCGTGCGACCAGACACTGCTGGATACGGCCGTGCCCACAGACTCACACTGGCATCTGGGGTCCCCAGCCCGCCCCAGGGCTCCTCCTCAGGAAGCTCCCCACCCAGCTTCCCCAGCAGCCGTCCCGACACGGGACGCTCAGGGTCAAAGGATGGACAGCACTCTCTGTGCATCCCCAACCCACCCCAGACTCACCCTGGGCCCAGCCATGGCTGCCACCAGCTGCCAATGACTCGTGATTGCTATGAAGAAGGAACCCTGGCTCTGCTGACATGCCGGGCGCACCCCTGAGCCCGAACTGGGCGTGACGGTGACCCCAACACAGGGCTATGGCCCTTGCCCCATCTGTGTCCTACCGACTACCTTCCCCAGGGCAGGAGGGTGTCTCCAAGTGAGCCTGGCGACATTTGAAAGGATACTACACCACAACCAAGTTGCTATTCCAAGCATACAAAGTCAGTTTACCACAAGAATGCCCATTGCTACAAGCTACCAAAGTCTCAAAATTAAGGAAAAAAATCATGTATTGTTTTCAATGGATATGAAAAGCATTTGATAAAATTTAGAACCATTCACGATAGAAATTCTTACTAACCCAAGAATACAACTTCCGTAATCAAATAAAGGTCATCCACAGTAAATCTATAACGAGTGTCGCACGTGAACTACAATGTGAAATGAGGACTGGGCCTGGACAGCCTCTCCCCTCGCCAGACACGAGGTCAAGACCCAGAGACCAACTGCGATTCTGTACAGACGCAAGACACGGAGTAAAAACGTAAATCCATTGTAAGAGACATAGGGACATACTCAAATGGTCTAACGCACCACTGGCAACACAGAAGGACGACGGAGGAAGGAAAAGGACAGAACCCATAACTGAAAAAATGACCAAAAATATTCCGCTAAGAAGCATCGGCCTACAGATTCAAGGCCAGCCAGCGAGTCCCGAAGCAGAGGGTAAATGCAAAGCACGTCGCAGTTGAAGGACAGGAAACCAAAGACAAAGACAAGTATCGTAACAGTGGTCAGAGGCAGAAAGAGACAACACCTTCATACAAACTCATATTCAGGGATTTCCCTGGTGGTCCAGTGGTTAAGACCCCACACTCCCAATGCAGGGGGCCCTGGTTCGATCCCTGGTCGGGGAACTAAGATCCCACACGCGTGCCACAACTAAAAAGCCCGCATGCCGCAACGAAGACCCCACGTGCCGCGAGTAAGGCCCGGTGCAGCCAAAATAAATAAACATTTTAAAAAACAAACTGATTTTCAACAGAAACTACAGAAGCCAGTGCTTTAATGTGATGAAAGAAAAAAGTCAACCTAGAATTCTAAACCCAATGAAAATATCCCTCAAAAGGGAAGCTGAGGGCTTCCCTGGTGGTGCAGTGGTTGAGAGTCCACCTGCCGATGCAGGGGACACGGGTTCGTGCCCCGGTCCGGGAAGATCCCACATGCCGCGGAGCGGCTGGGCCCGTGAGTCATGGCCGCTGAGCCTGCGCGTCCGGAGCCTGTGCTCCGCAACGGGAGAGGCCACAACAGGGAGAGGCCTGCTTACCGCAAAAAAAAAAAAAAAAAAAGGGAAGTTGAAATAAAAACACTTGCAGACAAACAAAAGTGGAACAAGTTCACTGACAGCAGAAACTCTTCAAGAATTGCTAATGGAAGGTCTTCAGGCTGAAGACCCCAGAGGATAAAAAAAGGCTACAACCTACTGAATAGAATAAGAATCCACGAGCCTGTGGTGTTATAAAGAAAGGAATGAATACAGGGAGAAAGGAGAGCCCACCAAGAAGGTAGCAGAGAGGGTGGGGTCAGGAAAAGCACCACAGTCGCGTCACCGTCACCATGGACGCTGACAAACACAATCACTGCTGCTGAAACTGGAAGAGGAAGGTCTGAGCAGTAAGACGGCACTTACCGTCTCAAAGTCCCAACATCCCAGTGGGAGAGCTGGCGGGCTGCTCACCCCACCGAGCCACCTGCGGCAGCACCCAGGGACTGTACCAAGGAGCACCACAGGACGCGCTGGCCAGGTGTGACCAGGCCTGAACCACACCAGCACCGGCATCCCGGTTCCGACCACTGGCCTGTGGTTCTGCAGAGACTTTGGTATTGTCTGAACACACGTGACATGCTGACCTCTAGCAGCCACGGGGCCCCTGCCTGCAACTTACCCTCCAGGTCCAGGAAAAAAAGACAGAGATACGGCACAACGTTCACCTTTGGGACTCTGGGTGAGTGCACGCAGGAAATCTTTGTGCTTTTGCAACTTTTCTGGGTCTGAAATTATGTAAAACCGAAGTGCTAACGACAGCAATAATGTTCTGCAGAGCTTCTAACCTACGCAGGGGCAAAACCTGTGACGACAGAACAAAGCGTGGGGGTCAAGAGGATAAAGGGTTACAAGGACTCCGTGTTGTTTGGGGAAGCTCAGTGGAGCCAGATTGTAATACACCACAGAGACCTGTTGCGGCCTCAAAGGTATCAGCTAATTAGAAAATAATGCAGCCTTCCCTGGAGGCGCAGTGGTTGGGAGTCCGCCTGCCAGTGCAGGGGACACAGGGTCGAGCCCTGGTCCGGGAAGATCCCACATGCCGCGGAGCAACTAAGCCCGTGCGCCACAACTACAGAGCCTGCGCTCTAGAGCCCACGAGCCACAACTACAGAGCCTGCGTGCCTAGAGCCCGTGCACCACAACAAGAGAAGCCACCGCAATGAGAAGCCCGCGCAGGCAACGAAGAGTAGCCCCGGCTCGCCGCAACCAGAGAAAGCCCGCGCACAGCAACAAAGACCCGACACGGCCAAAAATAAATAAATAAAATATAAATTAATTTTTTTAGAAATTCTTAAAAATAAACAAAATTACGCATTCTTGATTTGACTCTTCCATGTAAATCTCAGAATCAAGATTATGAAATCTTACAAGAAAGCTTATGGCAACTTTGAGAAAAAGGACATGGTTTTTGGATTCATCTGAAGAAGGTATGACATCTCTACAATATCGAGACTCCCCATCCATGATACATTTTCTATTTACTTGAGACCGTGCTTAATTTCAAGGAAGTGCTATCCACTTTCTTTCCTCCCAAAGGTCACAGCTGCCTGGCCCTGCAAAGCAGCGAGACCTGCTGCTCCCGCAGCTGCCTGGGGTCTGCTTCCCCCAGGACTGAGGGACCAGGCACACGCCCCACCCCCACCATCTGCTCCCCACTCTCTCCTTCCCTCCTGTCACCACGGCAGCCCCTGCACTCGCACTTGATTCCTTGGAGCAGATGGAAGACAGCCTCCAGAGGGGGCTTCCCACCCGCTCTTGAATCCGGGCTGGGGGTGGTGCTCTGAAGGGCCGTCAGTGACAAAAGGGATGCTGTGCCCCCAGGGTCTGGCCCTGGCCACGACTGGCCGCTTCCCTCAACGTAAGAAGCTCAACTACCTCAAGGCCGCCTGCCACAAAAACCAAGCCAGCCACGTGGAGAGAAAGGGGAGAGACGTGCCCTTCAAGTCACCCAGACAGGACCCAGAGCTCACAGAGCAGAGGCCAGGCGTCCCCACGGTCCCTGCTGTGCCACCCAAGCTCCCGGCCGCCCACAGGTGTGCCACCCTGGCGACAGCGCTGTCTGAAGCTCCAGGGCGGGCTGTCCCGCAGCAGTGACTAGGCTGACCCCCAACACGCTCACCCCCCCGAGGACTCCACCCAGCCCGCACTGCATCTCCGGCTCCCACACACTCCTCTCTCTGGTGTAAGAGTAGGCAAACTCTCCTATGAAGGGCCGGGAGCAAGTATCTGATTCAGGCTTTGCAGCCGCATCTAGTCGGTCAAGGATCTTCTTGGAATCGTTTACAGCCCTTCAGAGGCGTGCGAGCTCCCCTGGATCTTGGTGGGCTGAGAGTGGGCTGTGCTGGGGGCCCTGCACAGGCAGCTCCTTCCCTTCAGAGAAAAATGTGCCGTCTCACTCCCCTTAAAACGTCCTGCTCTTCCTACAAGTTTCTGCTCCATTTCTTCTCTTCCCTTTGCGCAAACCTCTCCCAGGGAGCTGTCTCTGTCCACTGGTACTGACCCTCCTCCTGCACCAGGCTCTTGGCCTCACTGGCCCGCACCCCTGCCTGCCACCAGACTTCCTCGTCGGGGTCACCAGGGGCCTCCGGGCCTCAAGACCCACCTGAGGCTCAGAAACATGGGAGCCAGCATCAGGTCCCCAAACGCTGCCCTCCCTCGGCCGCCAGAACACTCTCTGGCTTGGCTGCCACCTCCCTGACCAAGCCGCTCCCGACCCATCCACGGCTTCTTCCCTTCGTCCTACCCCTTGATGCTGCGGCGCCCCAGGGGCCATCTTCGGGGTGATCGCGACCTGCTGCTACCGCGTCTAAACACCACCCACAGGCTGCAGACCCCAACCCTTCCTGGACATCGACTCCGGCTGTGGAGTGAGCACCTCAAAGTGCCTGTGGTGGGCCCAGCGGCTCCCTGCGCTGGGAGGTCCACGGGGCCCTGACCACTTCTAGATCAGGTTACAAAAGACATGGGGCTTCCAGCCCGGCAGGCTGAGCCGTCCTCGGGGAGGCTGTGTGTGGTGTGCAGCCCTGTGGAGAGGCCACACGGTGAGGAACCGATGCCTCGAAAGAAAGCAGAAAACACAACCCCAGTGGGGCCTTCAGAGGACGGCGACCCCAGCCGACGTCTCACTGCAGCCCAAGAGACCCTGTCGGGGCCGCTCCCGGCGTCCCACCCCGAGACCCTGTGAGGCAGTGCCCGCTGCTTCACGCTGCTGAGCTTTGGGGCACCTTGTGATGCAGCAACAAGTAACTCCTACGATATCCAAAATGAGCTCCTGACCCCAGTCCCTACGCCCTCCCTGCAGCCTTCTCCCTTCTCAGGTGCCGCAACTCTGCCCTGCAGGTGCCCTGCAGGCGCTCAGACCGAAATTCCGACCCAGGCAAAGCCTCGACCCTGAAGAGCCTCAGCATCGCCCTGGGCTCCTCTCCCCTGCCCACCCCACATCCCTCCGTCCTGACCCAGGCGCTTCCTGCCACCTCTAGCACCCGCTGCTCCTCCGCACAGCGGCCACAGCGACCCTGGGAGACACCGTCTGGTCAGCTCGCCCCTCTGCCCAAACCTTAACTCCCCATCTGCCTCAAGTCACCACTCAGTTCCCACAATGGCCCAGACGGCCGCGGTGCCAACGCCCCACCCCCGGCCCGTCACCCCTCTGACCCTCTGCTCTCACCGGCTCACTCCTCCCTCCCTCTCCGCCGCTGGGCTGGTCCCGGAACACTGGCCCCTACTGCCCTGGGACCTTCGGCTCTGCCTGGAAGCGCTTCTCCCCACACCATCCTCCTGGCCCACTCAAATCTCACCTCCAAGGAGGGGAGCTTTAGGCCACGCCTGGCTCCATCCCATCCTGCTGGGGGGCGCAGGCACTTTCGCCTCCAGCATGTGACGTGCTGGCAGCGTGTGGTCCGCCCCCCCAGCCAGAACCAGAGCGCCGCCCCGGTGGCGGCGCTCTGAGGCAGCGCTCACCGACCCCTCCCAAGATGCTGTGAACCCGTTTGTAAAGCACATAACAATGTAAAAACTTCCAGCCTGTCTCTGAAAGTTGACTGAAAACCCGTCTCAGAGTTAGTAACAGCAAAGATCCTCCTGTTCAGTGTGGAACCATATATATTTATTTGCAAAATTTCTTTTTCAGTTTTGACTGAAATTTTGACAAAAGCCAAGTACTGACCTCAAAACTGCTGTATCGCAAAAGCTTAAACTAAGATTTTTTAATGACACGTATTCAGTCACAAAGCTCTCACATCCTTGTATATTTCACTTGCTTTGTCACGTGTGAATTAGTACAACAGTACACACGTTTAACACAAAACAAACACCCATGTCCTGAGGTAGGTCCCCAGTAAGGTGGCGTCCTCCTGGCTGCCCTCTGGCCCTGTCCACCTGCTGCCCCGCAGACGACAACCCCTCCCACCCCACCTCCACTCTGCACCCCAGTCCAACCCCTCCCCCCTCCCCCCCTCAATTACTTCTGGCCTGCGCACAGGCCTTCCTTCTGCCTGGAACCTACCCCCTCCCCATCGTTGCGCCTGGCTCTTACTCCCGGCTCCTACCCCCCCTTCAAGAACAGATGAGAAGCCGCCTCCTGCAAGAAGTCCCCCTGGACCAAACCTCACACCTCCGGCAACCAAAGCACCCCTGTATCTCCTCTACTGATGGGTTCATCACACTTTACCGACCTCCGACCCACACATACACCCAGCCTTGTTCTCTTTACAGGAAAGTTCTCCCCCCAACAAACTCCTACTCTGCCTAAAACAGGCTCCTCTGATCACTCATTCTCTCCTCCATTTCCTCAGCTGCCCTTCTGCAGGCTGCAGTGTGTCTACAGGTGTGTTCGCACGTGTGCATTTGGTCAGCGGGTGTCCTCCTGCCCCAAGTTTTTGCAGGTTTTGTTCACTACTGCATCGCTACCTCCTAGCACACAGCAGGTGTTCATGTAATTTGCTAAAAAGACTAAAGAGCAAATGAGACGCGCAGGGCAGGCCTCTGAGCCCGCCAGGCGTGGGAAGAGGTGGAGGAACGTGGCAGCGAAGAGAACAGGCTCTGGACACAACCAACCACGGGGCCCGTCTGGCCTGCCTCTCCGTCTGTACCGGGCAACCCTCCCGCGTGGCGCTGCGGCTGGAGCGGGCCTACCTACCTCGGCGTCGCGGTTGAGGCGGTACACGTAGAGCTGCGATGTCCCGGCCACCACGAGGTTGCGCTCGCTGTTGTTAAAAAAGTTGCAATACATCGAGAACTCGAGGCCGGTGGGCGGATGCGCCTGCTTGTATACGGCGTACATGGCGCCGAGCCCGGGCTGCACAGGGCCGGAAGGCGACAAGATGAGCCGGGCCGCCGGCGCACGACCCCAGGACCGCCCGCCCGCCGGCCACCCACCTAGCAGTTGGAGCCGGGTGGCGGGGGACCCGTACGGCAGCGAACAGGGTCCGGAAGGGCCCGGAAGCCGCGCGCCGAGGTTCCGTGTTTCTGCGCTTGCGCAGTGCCGCCAAGGCGCAGCTGCAGCGGGGGCCACAGCGGCCCCTGGTGGTCTGGGGCGGCCTCGAGGCTCCGCCTCCGGAGCCCCGAAAACCGAGCTCTCTCAAGATCCAGAGTCCCACTGCGGGCGAACGCAGGAACGGGTTGGAAGCTGGACGGGGGCTGAGGCGGCTCAGAGCCGCCGGTCAGGGCCCTGCCCGCCCCAGGACCTCAGAATGGGGTCACCACTGAGGGTCTCGCCCGCAGGAAGAGGCGAGGTCTTAGGCGCCCTGCCGGGTGCCGAAGCCCAGCTCAGCCAGACGAGCCCTCGCAGTGTGGAGGCCGGGAGGGCAGGGACCCCCGGACATAAACACTCGCCAGATTACGCCCCGGCAGGTGCCGCTACTGTGGCGGACGCCCGACTAGTCCAGGGAGAGCTTCCTGGAGATGCCGTGTCCCGTCCCTGCTCAGTGATCCCCCGCAGAGCGATCCCCCCACCCCCTCCAAAACACGCGTACTCGCGACGCACGGCCCTGACTGGCACTGGCGGTCGCGTAGCTGCCGGTGGTCCCGCCGGCCCCTCAACGAGCCCCTCCCCGCAGAACGGCGCTTTTCGCGCCTCTTGCCCACTGCTCCCTCCCGAGGCCTGGCACAGTTGCCCACTTCAAGGGCCTTGGAGCCAGGACCATGCACAGCTAAGCAGTCCTCTCCTCACTTGGCAGGGACTCGCCCTAGGTACCCGCGAACAGGTCTGGGATTTAGAAACAGAATTTTTTTTTTTGGCCCCCCCGCGCGGCTTGCGGGATCTTAGTCCCCCGACCAGGGATCAACCCGGGCCCCCTGCAGTGGGAGCGCGGAGTCCTAACCTCTGGACCGCCAGGGAAGTCCCAAGAAACGGAATCTTAGGAAATAAAACAAGAAAGTATAGTCACAGCCGAGAAAATGGCATAGAATATGTGTTCATGTTGCATCCAGATGTGCTCACTTGCTCATTTCAGCAACAAGGCTTCAAATCTGGACCCTTGAGTGGTGGACAAAGGGGTCACTTGGATGCCTGGGCAGGTGTGTGACCCCTAAGTCACAGCAAAGCCCTTTAAAAGTCATAACAAAACTGAACCCTGAAAAGAGGGGTAGGCTGGGGCAGAGCTTACCCTGAGCAGGAGAGAACACCCACAGCCCATTTCTCTAGGAGCCCCGCGCCCTTTCCTAGAATTCCTGCGACGTGTAATTGTGTCAGCCGAGCCTTTGCGGGGAGCCTGCCTCCCAGACTTGCTATTTTATGTAATGTATTTATATGTATTTGTAGATGTGATAGAAGTCTTGGGGGAGTGGGGGCCAGCTGCTACTCTCCCCACTCAAGCCCCTTCTTGCTGTAGCAAAATAAGCCCCCTATTCCCCTTTTCCCTTCAGGCCTTCTATTAATACATAGCCCCCTGGCAGGCTGGTTTAAGGCAGTTTGGGTATTGGGGTCAGGTACCAATGAAGAATCACGACTTACCTCGCTCCCTTGTAAACCATTATTTGAGTTTTCGTCCTCGTGTAATTACTTTATTCCTTGATTTTTTTTTTTTTTTTTTTTTTGCGGTTCGCGGGCCTCTCACTGTTGTGGCCTCTCCCGTTGCGGAGCACAGGCTCCAGACGCGCAGGCTCAGCGGCCATGGCTCACGGGCCCAGCCGCTCCGCGGCACGTGGGATCTTCCCGGACCGGGACACGAACCCGTGTCCGCTGCATCGGCAGGTGGACTCTCAACCACTGCGCCACCAGGGATGCCCTATCCCTCGATTTTTGAGAAACTGGTCCTTTTGTCATTTGTCATGTTTCCCTCCCTCCAAATCTTGATCTGGGAATAGCAGAGATATAGCCCCCGCCCCACCCCCACCCCTGCCCAACATAAAAGTGGTACCTGTTTGTCTCCATACAGAGCAGGGACTTCTGCTTCTGTTCTGGTCTTGACCCCAGAGACATGCCTTCCTCCGGCTGACCATTTTAAAATAATCTGAATTCACAGAGATATTCAGCCTGTCAGCCCCAGAGACCTGCCTTCCTCTGGCTGACCACTTTTAACTAATCTGAATTCACACTCAGAGATATTCAGCCTGTCAGCTCT
This sequence comes from Tursiops truncatus, assembly GCF_011762595.2. Lineage (NCBI taxonomy): Eukaryota > Metazoa > Chordata > Mammalia > Artiodactyla > Delphinidae > Tursiops > Tursiops truncatus. The sequence continues at coordinate 77,998,146 of NC_047050.1, forward strand.
CCTTTTAAAAAATCAAAGATATGCTTTTGTCTCAGTGAAAGCATGTCTCCAAGCAAAGGCTCCTCTATTCCGGTCGTCCTGAACCAGGTGGGTGACTGCTTCAGAGGTTTTCTCTTTTGCCCAAACTCCACCTTAATAAAGTTCTGATAGCATGGAAAAAAAAAAGATAACAAAAAGTGTAGCCAGAGCCACCCTGAGGGTGTACTAGAGGAGGGAGCAGGGGCAGAGGTGGGGCTGTGGCCAGAACACTAACTCTCCTCGTCCAAGTCAGATGGGCATAGTCATGGCACCCACAGCACAGGGCATCTGTGATGAGTGAACAGCTCAGTGGCCACAGAGCCCTCAGACTCGAGCCTGGCATGTGGCAAGCGCCCTGACAAAGGAATGAGAGTTTGTGTGTGGGAGAGAGGCGGTCGGTGCAGAGAGAGGCAGAGATACTGAAGGAGCACAGTCCTGGGAGAGCAGCAGCGGGCGGGATGCAGCTGCATTCCAGTCACACAGGAGGAGAAGGTGGGCGGAGGGACTGGGAAGTTGTAGGGCTGCCAGCAGGAAAGCAGATGTGGGCCTGCCTGGTGGACGCACTTCTTCAATGGGAAATTTAGGGAGGCTGTCAGTGGAAGTGGTGGCTCAAAGCTGCTCGAAATGGACAGTGATGGGCTGGAGGATGGTCCAAGGCTGGGGGGTGGGAGGGGTGATGGGGCTGCCAGTACAAGAAGCCAGTAGAAGCTCACATAACAGATTCTTCCCTAGAGACTTCAGAGGAGCACAGCCTGCTGCCCCCTCGATTTCAGACTTCTGCCTCCAGAACTCGGAGAAAATAAATTTCGGACGTCCTACGGCACCCAGTGTGTGGTGGGCTGTGCTACAGCCCTAGGAAACTACCGCATGGGGACTCTGAGGATGGACACTGCTGCTGAGGACAGTGGAGCAGAGCAGTAGAGGCCCGGGCCTCACGGAGCGTTGCCACACACCCTGGTCTGATTATCTCCAGGCCCATTTTTCATGAGAGAGAAACAAGCCCTCACCTGTGTAAACGCTGCTGCTTGTTTTGTTTTTTCTGCTACAAGCAAACAAATTTGATTGCTGATTGGATCCCAGGTCCTCCCTGCGGCCCTCAGACCCTGGCCCATTTCTCTGGCTTCACTTGCCATGCATTACAGATGAGGGGACTGAGGATGGCTACTTGGAGGTACCTGAGCTCAGCTATACTGGCTCCTCGTCAGGCACCAGGCACTGCTATGGGGAGAGATACTGCCCCACCTGTCGACCTTTCTTGGTGGGAGACCCTTCCCTCCCAGCGAGGTGAGCAGGCTGGGCTCCAAGCACAAGTGTCTTTATTGAAGATGGGCACTGGGGCTCTCCGGGTGGCTGCGGTTTCTAAGGGGCTGAGATAGTGCAGGGCCAGGAGCCAGAGTCAAGGGCTGAGACTGGGGCAGAGGCTATCAGAGTGTGATATTATCCTCATACAGCGACAACAGCAGCAGGACGGTCCAGCCGCCCAGCAGGCCCACGTTGTGCAGCAGGAAGAGGAGCCAGGGCCGCCGGTCCCGCACGTTCAGCATGGCCGGGAGCTGCGGAGGAGGTGGGCCCTGGGTCAGAAGTCAGCTCAGAGCTCCTGCTCAGCTGCCGCCCACTGCAGTCCCCTCCCGCACTCCGCGCTGACCATGTCGCAGAGCGCCACGTAGAGGAAGAGACCAGTGGCTACCGCCAGGATCCAGGTCTCGCCGTCTTCGCCGACGCCTACCGCGAGCGCCACGTAGAGGCCGATGAAGGCCGTGAGCCCCGAGGCCAAGTTCAGCAGCAGCGCCAGGCGCACCGACAGCCCCGCGTGCAGCAGGGCCGCGAAGTCCCCTGGGGCGGGAGGGGCGGGGTCAGGCCGAGAGCTCCGCCCACCCCCTACAGACCTCGCCCCGCTCCGATAGTCCCTCCCAACTGTCCCGCCAACCAACCAACCGCACCCCAGGCAGGCCCCGCCCCGCTGGAACCCCTCGCGGCTCACCCAGCTCGTGCGGCACCTCGTGGCAGAACACGGCCAGCGAGGTGGACAGCCCCGTCTTCCAGGAGGAGGAGAAGGCGGCGCCCACGGCCAGACCGTCGGCGAAGTTGTGCACGGCGTCTCCCAGCGTGATCATGTAGGGCAGCAGTCTCAGCTCTGCGGGCGCGGCCGGCGTGGGTGGGCATCTGCCTCGCACCTCCTCGCCCCCGCCCCCCCCCCCCCGCGCCGGTGCTGCGCACCGAACCCCTGGCACCCAGTGCTTCCGGGGCCTCCCTCAGGGCTCACCTGGGCTCAGTCTCCGGGGCTCCGGGCTCAGCAGTTCGGGGCTCTCCTCCGCCACCTGTGGGGCGGGGGGGGGATGCGGTCCGCGTAGATGAGCCTCTGGGCGGGGAGGTGAGGAGGGGCTCGCGGAGCTAGGTCCTCAGCTCAGGCCAGGGGCAGAAGCCTCGGAGTGGGGGCTGGGAGTGCAGACAGGGCTCCGCGTGGGGTAGGGACGTCCGGTAAGAGCCAGCTCACCAGGTCTGCGCGCGAGCCCTCGTGGGGCTGCTTGGGAGGCCGGAGATCGCTCGGCGCTAGCTGCAGGGACACGCCATGGCTGTGGCCGCCGTGACTGTGGCCGTGGCTGCAGGGCCCGTCCTTTCGGTCCTGCGGGGACAGCGCCTCAGGGTCCACCACGCCTCCCCCCCTCCTCCCCACACCGCGTCCAGCCCCCATGCACCTGACCTCCGGGTCCAGGGGCAGCAAGAGGTTGAAGAGGCTCTCGAACAGGAAGAAGGCATAGAGACCACCCAGCGCAGCTAGGAGGCGCCAGGTGGGCTGTGAGCCAAGGCCTTCGCCATCATGCGAGTGCAGCCCCAGCACCTGGGGGGGCAGAGGGCGCTGGGCCAGTTGCCCCAGGGCCTCCTCCCCCCAGACAAGGAGCTAGGGGTTAGGGGTCAGGGAAGGGTCCCAGGAGGGTGTGCCTGGAAGGAATTCTGGGTAGGCGAATCCCTGGTGGGGGAGGGAGGGTCCTGGCGGGGGCCAACCTGAGGCATCAAGTGCAGAAGGGCGTCGCCTGTGAGCGCGCCCACAGCCATGCTCAGGAAGGTCTGGATGATGTAGTGGGTAGCAGTGCTGCATTTGGTGCAGGTGAGCAGCAAGAGCCCGAAGACGGAGCTGAGGCAGATGAGCAGTGTAGCCAGCGAGCCGTACAGGTACCCTGGGGGGGGACACAGCCTCAGCCCCCCACCCCCCGCTTCCCAGGGAAGGGTGTCCAGGTGGGGTCCAGGAGCGAGCAAGACCCGCCAGGGCCGCTCCTGCTAGCCCTCCGGCCTCGAAACCCCATCCTCTTCCCTTTCAGGCCCCCATATTCCCTGCTACCCCTCTACGCCAGCCCTGGCCCAGCTCTCCCCGCCCCTCCCAAACCCAGCGGCCACTTCCTCCTCCCTTTTCGGTTCCTCCTCCATGCTGCCAGGCCCCTGGGCACAGCCAGGCACAGCTGGGGAGGTGGGCACTCACTCTGCACCTGACTGAGCTGGTCCTGGGTGGGCTGCTCAGGCTGGGGGCTGCAGGCCCCACTCAGTTGCTGCTGGAGCAGGGCAGGGCTCAGCTGGGCCCAGGCCTCTGGTGTCACCCCAGCCTGCTCAGACAGCCCATACACAGCCATCACATCTCCAGCACTCAGGCATACCTGGGGGGGGGTGACAGGCCTGGGGGTCAGGGACCTGAGCAGACTGGTGGGACCCCACCTCTCTCCAAGACTAGGGCGCATGGACTGCTCACTGTGTCCCACATGCTGGAGCTGCTGTTGGGGGTGGCAGGGGGCACAGGGCCCTGGCGGTTGGCCCCCTCTCCCCGATGACCGTGGTCACTGTGGTCACCATGGGTCTCGGTCTCTCCGCCCACCCCCAGGCGCTGCATCAAGGCCTCCAGCTCTGGCAGGGAGGACAGAGTGACAAAGTTTGTGTGGGCTCCAGCCCTGCACTCCCCAGGGGCACCGATGCTGGGGTTCAGGGCACTCCCTGCCCAGTGGCCCAGCTCAGGCCTCACCAGCCAGTGTGATGTTGGGGTTCTCGCTGCTGTGCTGCCGGAACACGAAATCCACGAAGTACTGAGGGGTCGGCAGGGCTCGGAAGCAGGACCCGCTCCTGACGTGGTCCAGCAGGGTAGCCAGGACTGGGCCGGGGCTGCCGGGAGACCCCACCCCCGCTGCTTCCTCCAACAGCTGAGGCAGGTCTACACAGGCCTGGGGAGGAGCTGGGCCTCAGTCTCACTGGCAGTGTGGACTTCCTGGCCTCTAGCTCTGTCATTGCCCCTGGTGCCCCCTGGACTCCAGTGACTCTGGAGCAGCTTCCTGGGAGCACCACTTCTTGTTCACCTCAGACCTGGGCTGGGCCCCTCCCCTGCTTGGGGCCCCTCCCTGGTACCACAGGCCTCCCCCTTCCTGGCCCAGTGGGTCCAGGCCCCCACCTTCCCCCCAGGGCTCCTCCCTGTAGCCCCGGGAGCTTTCTCAGACCCTGTCCAGGGTCAGGGCCCCTCCTGGGGCTCCTGCAGCCCTGCCCTACTCAGTGGGGAGCGTCCATTTGTGACTCCCCCAGCCCAGACTCCCCCAAGTGCCCAGAAAGGCGTTGAGGCCCAACCCCCTAAGGGGTCCCCCTCCCCCCAATCCCTCCTGGCTCCTCTTCACCCACCACCCCTGGCCAGCCCGCCCGGGCCCCCACCTCCGCAGAAGTGGGCCGGCCAGCGGCCTGGGCCTGAATCTTCTGCAGCAGCCTGGTCAAGCCTGGGGTCAGGGCCTCAGGGCTCTCGAGCAGGGCCAGGAGCTGGTCGGCGCGGGAGGCCCAGCGGCCAGCCCGGACATCCGCACAGGTGCCCTCCGGGTTGCTGAGGTAGAGGGCGGCGGCAGCGCTGAGGCGGGCGATGTGCCTGGGCTCCAGGGCCTGAGCGGAGTGGAGCCCTGGCTTCTCAGGCCTGCCCAGGGCCAGGGCGTCTTCCACAGACAGGCACTGTGGGCAGAGACAGGTGGGCGGGGGCCAGGTATCTGTGGCCCAGGAGCCGCCCCCTTCCCTGTGGGGGCCTCACACAGGGACGACCATCCTCTCCGTCCCTCTCACAGCGACACCCCTCCATCACCTGCTCACTCACGTGCTCTCCCCACCATCTCTCCCCACCATCCCCCCCATGACAGGACGGCGCGTGCGCATACGTACACACACGCATACGCGCACCCCCCCACACACACACACACGTACACACAGGGGTCCCGCCACCTCAGGGTGGTTTCTTCCTGGAACCACTGCCACTTTGCTGGCCTGGGGGCTGATGGGGTGGGGGTGGGGCAGCCCTGGGGTCCCGGAGCCGCGGGTCCCTACACGCCACCGTCCCACCAACAGGGAGGGCAGGTGGGTCTGAATGCGGAGTCGGGGAAGGTGGGCTCGGGCCTGCAGGCAGCGCCCGAGCGCCAGGCCACTGCACTCGGCCCGCCTCCTGGAGTTTGCCCGAGCCCTTTGCCGCCGGCCCTCGGGGTGGAGCGGCGGGCTGGGGCTGGGGCCGGGGGACCCGTCGGGTGGGGCCGTTACCTTTCCACACGGCCCGTCGGCGCAATGCACACGGACCGCTAGTGTATTTAACAGGCTGCCCAGCGCCTTGCGATCCAGAACACCCCGGCCTGAGGACAGCAGGGTCAGCAGACGGGCAGGTGGGGTCGCCGTCCCGGTCAACGCCAGCACAGCCAGCAAGGCCAGCAGCAGCCCCGGCTTGGGCCCGGCCGGGCCAGCCAAGCTGCGGCCCCCGGGTGCTCTGAGTTCCAGGGAGGCCATGGTCGCCTGGGTGGCTGCGGGCCCCGTGGGCTGCCTGGTGCCAGACTCTGGGCTGGGCTGGGACCCGCCCGCCCCGGCGAGGCTCTCCAGGCATTTCCTGCGGGGCCCTGTGATTGGCTGCTGGAGGTGTCGCAGGTTAACCATTCCAGGTCCTCCCCGAGCGAGCGAGCGAGCGAGCGAGGTGCTGCTGCCCCCGGGGGGCGAGCCCGGGCTGAACTGGGCGGCCCACTGAGCTGTGGCCCCCGGCCACCCCCTCTGCTCCCGCAAGGATCTTGTTACCGAATGCAAGTCTGTGTGCCCGACACACAGTGAGGCCAAACAAACCGCAACGTCGGAGTCTGGAGCAGAGACGGGTTTACTGGGGGGCCGAGCAAGGAGAACGGGTGGCTCGTGTTTAAAAACCCTGAACTCCCCGATGGTTTCTGGGGAGCCTTTAATAGGCAAAAATTGGGGTGAGGGCAGCAGGGCATGTGACTTTCTCCTGAGTGGCTGGTGGGGAGGTGGCGGCGGTGCTCTGGGGTCCCAGCTTGTAGTCGCCATCTTCCACCTGGGTGGGGGCCTTAGTTCTGGCAGGAGAGCTCCAAGGGGAGCCAGGACCTTGCCCCAAGGCTGTAGTTTCTTGACTGCCCCTCCTTCGTTTCTGCATCCCCTCCCTTCCCTGATTAGCAAAGGTTTGAACCTGCCCTTTGGAACTCAGGGAAGGTCTTAGGGGGCTGAATGAAGCCCGTTTCCTACAAACAAGAAACGGGGGACGAGGGAAGGATTTGTACTCAGGAGGCCCCCCAGAGTCCTGCTCAGTTTCAATCCCCCCCCCTTTTTTTGGTACTCCTCAGTCTTGAGGGGAACAGGTGTCAGACAAGACAGGGAACAAGATTTGCATAGAGAGGCTGAGGAGGAACTTGGCAGAGGAACTCGGTTTTAGGGGAGCTCCGTTTCAGTGTGGGTGTTGCTTCCCGGGGCCCTCTCTCTGAGAGCTGCCCCCAAGCCAAGGGGGCCTGGCGCAGAGGTTCCAAGACACCACTACAGGCCCGGTCCCCACATCCCACCTGAAAGCCCCCACACGGCCCCGCCCCACTCCCCTCCCTGCAGCATCCCCAGCAGGGCCCCCCCAGCCCCCTGGCTCAGGCAACTTAGACACCCCAGAGCCTTCGAGGGCCTCCCTGGGCGTGGGGTCCTGAGCTGTGATGGAATTCTGTGCTGAAATTCTTGCGGGGGCTGGAATCCGAGGGAATTGAGATAAGGTGCTGGCTGAGTCATGTGCCCCTCACCAAACCCTCCAGGGGAAACTCCCCAGGAAATGGCCAAAGCCCCACACAAACAAGAGCAAAGAGGAGGCTGGGCGCCCTGCCCATACCCCCCAGCTCACCGGCCAGTGAGGGGCTCCTGGGCCCTGAGGGCAGCAGGAAGCAGGAAGGGGTCACTAGGCTCAGGGAGAGGGGGAGAACTGTGGCTCCCGGCCCTGCCCCTCCCTGCTGCCTCCTGCTCCGGCCTTTGAACTTCTAGGCCTTATCTCTGCCTAGTTGGCAGTCTGGGGAAAGGGGCAGACCCCAGGGAGCTAGCCAACCCCAGTCTCGGGGCAGCCTTGCCTTCTAGAGGGAGTGTGTGGGTGGCCCCTTCCACACCTGGTTGGACCAACTGCTGACCCTGACCCTGTCCCTAGGGGGCGTGGTTGGGGTGGGGGAGGAGAGGCTCCAGGGGAGCTGGGAGCTCGGGCCCCAGGACTCTGTCCCCACCATCCTGTGCCACCCAGGGCGGGGCCTCAGGCTGAGGACGGTGTCCTGGGCCCGAGTTCAGGTGTGGCTCCTGCCCTCTCACCCACACACATGCTGGGTGGCACTGCAGTGTGACCTCGGTGGGGCCTACAGGGGTATCAGGCAAGGGGAGGGGATGGGAAGAGTCTGCCAGGGGTTCAGATGACTCCTGGACCCCTGAGTCAATGAGGAGGGAAGCTGGAAAGATTTGGGCTACCCCCCGCCCCCAGTTGTTGGGCCCAAACTGGCCTTTTTCCTACCCCACCTTGTCAGGGCCGGGGCTGGCTGGAGCTGAGCCTGGCACCAAGCTGCTGCCTCAGGTCATCCACTGCTCAAGGCCTGCTTAGCTTCAGGGAAAAGGTCTCAGCCCAGCCGTTCAGGTCCCCTGGTGGAGGCCTGGCACGCAGCCGGCACCCCCTCGGGCCTCGGCACCCCCCTGCGTGGGCCCACGTTTCCCTGCTTCGTGTCCCCCCAACCACTTACCCATGCCCTCCCTTCCTAGCCCAGGGCAGCCGCAGAGTGTGTCACCAACTCCCCTGCACATCTGCCTGTCGCCCGCCAGCGCTGGGCTTATCCCCAGGCCCCTCCTGCATCAGTCCGTCATCCAGCAAGCGCCAGACACCCGCATTCATCGCAGGATATTCACAGAAGCCCAAAGAGGGAAGCAGCCCAAGGGCCCATCAGCGGGTGAACAGATAAACAAATATGGTCTAGACACACCACGGAATATTACTCAGACGTGAAAAGGAAGGAAATCCTGTCTCGCTAAAACATGGATGAACCTTGAGGGCATTATGCTAAGCCAAGTGAGCCAGTCACAGAAGAACGAATTCTGTGTGATTCCATTCGTGCTTCGAGGTCTCGGGGGTCGTCAGAATCCAGGGGTAGAAGGTAGAATGGCTGGTGCCAGGGGCTGGGCGGGATAGGGAGCTGTTTAGTGGGGACAGGTCTAGTTTAGGAAGACGAAAGGATCCTGCAGACAGATGGTGGCAATGAACGCACGACGTGGTTGATGCACCCAATGCCGCTGAACCTAGAAATGTTTCAGGTGGCCAACTTCATGTTTTACATATTTCATTGCAATAAAAAATTAAAATAGACCCAAACAACCCTCTCTGGCCCTTTGCCCCCTCAGCTCCCTTGACAGCAGGTCGCGGGGACTCAGGCACTGGTGGCCTCTCCCAGGCTCCACTGAAGCCTCACCCCAACCCACACTGTTGTCAAAGTCACCGAGAGCCCCGCGGGCCAGACTCGGCAGGGCTCTTCCTCGGCTCGGTCCGCCCTGGAGCTCACCGTCCTCCACACCTGGGCCTCTGGTCTCCTCCCCAGGCCCCGGTCGCCCCTTCTTCAGCTCCTGCATTGATGCAGCGCCAGTCCTGCCCCTCGGGTAGAATTCCTGGTACCCGTGATAGCGTGCCTTCACCCCAGACACCAGCCCTCACCCTTGTCTATGGAACTCCACCCGCTGGTGTCCAGCCACGCACTTGACAGTCCCCCTTGACCATCGGAGAGCCAAGCCCAGCTCAGCCTGTGCACACAGGGCCCCTCCTCCCCAGGTGTCCACATTTCAATAGGAGTTTCCACCCCTCCAGGTGCTCAGGCTCAAGCCTGGTGTAACCCCGGAGTTCTCATTCCACCGCTGCATCCAGCAGACTGTGGGTGCCACACACAGCACGGTCCACACCCAGAAGCTGACGGTCTCTCCCCTCACTTGCTGACTCTGCTCTTCCCCCTAACACACCAGAGAGATGAGGGCCTCTGCTCTGAGTTCCTCACTGGCATCTGGTGCTCCTGGGTACAATCCCAAGTCCTGACCTGCCTTCCAGCCCCGTTTCCCACCCGGCTTCCCACCCCCTTCCTCCTTCCCCAGGGAGCCCTGCTCACTTCTCCTGGACCTTCTGTTCAACGCTGAGAGCTGCTCCTGACCACCCCGTATGCAATGGCAGCCTTGGACCTCCTCCATCACCACTCGAGATACCACACACTTTATTTGGTTGCCTCTAGAAGCCAGGTACAAAGAAGTACCACTAAGAGAAAATGCTACAATGAAACTCTGGCGTGTCCCTTATCCCAGCACCACAGTTGCTAAAACTGGAACCCACCCCCCTGGAACCCAGAGCCTTGGTCTCTGGTTTGCTGCTTGCTGTCTGCCCCAGAGGATGAGGACGCAGACATGAACCCCGTGGGGCCAGGCAGCTTCCAGCACTGACGGCACAATGCCTTGGAGCAGGCGTTGCTTCCCCACCAGGCTTTGGGCAAGGCCAGCTCTGGGGCTCCCGTGGCGTCTGCCGGCTGGGCCTTGCTCCCGGGTGAGGGACACCCTTGGTGGCAGGCAGGAGGACAAGCTGTGCTACTGTGGGCTACCAACCGGCGCTCCTGTGAGCCACCGCACAAGGATGGGCCCTGCTGCAAAGGTGTCAGGCTCTGCGCCGACCTGGCCAGCTGGGCCGCCGCGCTGCCTAAAGCTCTCAGCTGAGAGGTGGGGGAAGGTGTGGCAGGCAGACGCAAGCCTGCCTGGCCTGCGAGGAGGCGCACCCCTGCTGGCTTGCCAGGCGGTGCCCACCAGGGCAGGCGCTGCCTCTGAAGTGCCACTGAGGCTCTTCCCTGATGAATGGGCTGCGTGCTCCCGAGGCCCAGAGGGCAGACAAACAGGCAGGGTGGGCCTGGGGCGGGCGGGGGGCGCCCACAGCAGCAGGGAGGTCAGAAAGCATCTTTATTGGGGGAGCGGGCTCCAGGCCACCGTGCATGGCAAAACGCTTGCAGACGTCGGGGGAAGTGGGACCATCGCGGAAGGCGGGGGTAGGGAGGCTGGGCTCAGGCGTGCAGGAAGCGGTTGAAGGCGTTGTAGGCTGATTCCAGGTCGAAGAGCATCTGGCGCACCTGGGAGTCGTCCAGCTCGTCTGAGGCTGACATGCCACTCAGGGTCTGCAGCCTGTGGGGCACAGAGCACAGAGCTGGGCTGGGGCAGGTGGGGGACTACGGGGCTGCGACGGACAGGGAGGCTCAGCAGGGGACACTCACCACTGGCTGACCGTCTGGCGGCCCTCGAAGTCAGGGGGCAGGTGGCTCATGCGGTGCATGGTCTCCATCAGCTCCCGCAGGTCGGGCTGGATCTGCAGAAACACGACCCGCTTGGACACCGACCCTGGTTCCCCTGCCCCCACCCCCGACCGCCCGGGAGCCGCACCTCGTCCATGGCCCGGATCTCCAGGCGCAGCTTGTCCATCACTGTGATGAAGAGCTGGCGGCAAGGGTGTGTGTGAGACGACATGGGCCCCCGGCAAAGACCCCCGCCAGCCTGGTCCTCTGCAGGGCCGGGCCCGGGGCAGCACCAGCCGGCCCTCGCCCTCCGCAGCCTTAGCCATGGGGTCACGTGGGCCCTAAGCCTGACCCTGCAGCTGAGGAGCGGTCAGTGGGGGGGAGCCCTGGGCACATCCCACGTGGGCCTTGGGATGGGCGGGGCCTCGGGGTTTCCCGGACGCTGCCCAGGAGGACTGCCCGCCCCCCACTCCGGCTACTCTGTGCACCGCGGGGCTGCGGGCACGTGGCCCTCCCGCCTCCGCACCGAGACCACGTCGGCAATGCAGCGATTCAGGTTGCCCTTGTCATCCTTGATGGTGATGGGCCGGTCCTCCTTGATCCTCTCCATGGCAAGCGGGCAGTCCAGCTGAGGGAGGACACACGGTGCTGGGCCTCGCGGGGCAGCCCAGCCCCAGCCCAATGGCCCCCCTGCCCACGCCCACCCCCGCCCCTCAGGGTGGAGGGGCCGCTCACTCACTCGGAACTTGCGGCAGAATTCATCGATGGAGCTGATCTCTGACCCCTGTACCTGCCGGAAGGCAGCTTTGTACTGGACCAGGAGCCGCGAGCAGGCCGCAGTGTACCTGGGGGGAAGGGTCAGGCTGCCGCCCTCAGCGCCAGGCCAGCGCCGCCTGGCACATCCTGCTTTCCCTCCGCCCTTCCAGACAGGTGGCATCTCACACGGAGGGCTGGGTGAAGGGCCAGGGATTGGCCATCGAGGACCGAGCCTTCCCACTTGGTTTATACAAAAAAAGAACTCTAGAAGGTGGCGGCAGGTGGTAACGGCCAAAATATGGCTGCCACACGGACCTGGCCTGGACTGTGCAGGTTGGCCCCCAGCCCAACACCAGGCAGAGGCCCAACAAGGCCCCTTGTGCCCGCTCCTCGGGCCATGTTGGCCGCGCCTCCACGTTGACAGCTCGTGGTCCTGTGGGGGAGGGGCTGCTGCACCGAACAAAGGCCCCACATACCAGCTGGCTGCCAGGCCTGGCCAGCGGCACCCCACGGACTGACTGCCTGTGCCACCCTGCTCGCCTTCTATGCCTTTGCACCGATGAGGCCCCAGGTAGCAAAGCTGGGGCAGAATGCTGCCGCCAGGGCGCTGGGTTCCCCTCCCCCCAGAATGCTGGGCTGCTGCCGCCAGGGCGTCCCTGCCCAAGGTGGTACCAAGGCCGCCAGCACCCAAGCGACCCTCCTTGCGCTGGGTGGGCCTCAGACCCCCGCCCCCGCTCCTTACTGAGCGCCCCAGCCCTGGAGGGCAGAAACAAGCTTCCAAGTACGGGTCGGTGGTGCAGGGAAGCGGGCTCTCACTCGTTGGGGCTGACGCAGTCCTTGATGTACGCCTTCTCCAGGGCCTGCATCGTCTTCACAACTGCAAACAGCTCTGCCATGTTGTCATACCTGAGGGGGCGCATCCTTCAGCTGCGGCCGCCACGGCAGGGAAGCCAAGGTCCCGGAGCCTAGGGTGCCAGTCCTACCCAAGGTGCCGCTGAGGCAGAGCTCCGTGTCTGGCTGCCCCTCTCACCCCACCCCTGGCAGAGGCTTCTTGGGACCCGTTTCCCTGGGCCGACCCCATGTCCTTCTGACACTCAGTATGGGAGAGGCAGGCAGCCTGGGTGCTGGACTCACTTTTCCCGCTCACGGGCATTCTTATACAGCTTCACTTCCTGTTGGGGAGACAGGGCGGAGGGTCGGCCAGCAGCACCACAGTGGCTGTGGGGTCCCGGTGAGGACCACGCAGATAAAGACTACTGGCCAGCGCCGCCAGGCAGGTGCCCGCCGCTCACCTCATACAGCTCCGGCTTGTTTCCAGGGGCTGCGACAGAACAGGCAGACAGCTGGCAGGCTGCTCGCGAAGGTCACCCTGGCAAGCTTGTCCAGCGCCCTGGCCCAGCCCTGTCTCAGCGCCCCTCCCAAGGCCTCCCCCGGGCTATGTCCCAAAGAGCCCAAAGGGAGCTGGGGGAATTTCAATCTCAGCATTCCCATCAGCTTGACCTCTGGCCTGAGCAGAGGCCATGCCTCTGGGCCCAGGGGGCTGTGCGCCAGGGCTGCCCCTCCATCCCACCTGTTTCTAGGCTACCTTGCTTACGATGCAGTGATGGGCACACACGTTTGTCACATGCTCTGTCATCTTTTCCCTGGCTTGAGGACTGTGGGATACCTAAGACCCCCTGAAGTTCCAGCCACACTAAAGCTGTCATCTCTGCGTCCAGCTGACCCCACCTGGAAGAGGTCTCTGGGCCCCTGGCCACTACCTGAGGTCTTGCGGGGGCGGACACTTATAGACCTCCCAAATGCTCCGGCCACCACTCCCATCAGCCTCTGCCACAGAGGTTGAAAGCCTAGGCTCTCTGGGTCCCTGGGCCCAGCTTGGGCCACACTCACCTCCCATGCCAGGAGTGGCTGGGATCCCGTGAAACATCCTGCAGGCTCAGGTGGCCACAGCAGAGACCTAGGGAGCAGAACCAGTGCTGACGCAAAGGTGACCCCCTAACACCCCTGAGGGCTGGGCCTCATGAAAAGCTTCCCCACCCTCAGCAGAAACAAAACCAGCAATGAACACACAGCGTGCTGTGCACTGTGCTGGGAACACCGAGCCACCCTGGAGGCTGCCGGGAGGAAGCAGGTGCAGGTGAGCATCTCAGGAGTGAGCAATGGCGGGCTGGCAGAGGGGGTGGGGTGGGGAGTGGCGGCATGGTCAGGGCAGGTTGCTCTGAGTCAGGTGACCAGGAGAGGAAGGGGCTGCAGCTATCAGATGAGTGACCTGGATGAACGTTTGGGCAGAGAAAACAGCACATACGACAGACAGCACGTATAATGTGAGGTCTTTATGCAGGAATGAATTTAGAGGAACAGACAAGCGGGGTGGGTGGGGGGGAGGTGAGCTTTCTGAGTGAGGGGCGTTCTAGGGGATGAGGACAGACAGGCAGGGGGATCAAAGGGCACAGATCTCACAGGCCAGGAGGAGGAGTCTGGGTTTATCCTGGCACAGCCAGAGGGAACTCCAGGAAGACTGAAGAAAGTTCTCCCAGCTCCAGGTGGGCGGTGGGCTGAGCAGACCGTGGAAGCAGGAGCCCCTGACCACTCCGGAAGTTGGTGCGGTGGCTGGGGCCACGTCCTTATGTGCTTTGGAGATGGAACCACCAGACCCAGTGGAGAATTTGAAAAGGGGTAAAAATTAAAAAGGACTCAAAAATGACCCCTTATTTTTGGACCAGTGGCACCATGACAGTGAGGTGAACTGAGATGGAGAAAGTGAACAAAGTAGGTGTAGAAGGCAAGCGGGTGTGCAGGAAAGCGCTGCGCTTGATCTGCTGGCTTTGAGAGGCTCCGCAGACATCCGAGGAAGCTGCTGAGGCGGCTGGAGATCAGGGGAGAGGCCGGGGGCTGGCAAGGCTGAGCCAGTGGCACCGAGGGGGTGGATGGCGTCCCACAGGAGATGGCTAAGGGCGAACCACGGTAGGAGGGAGAGCAGCCCACGTTGAGCCCCGGGCACCGCGGCGTGCGGAGGCTGGGCAGAGGGAAGGCGGGATCAGGGCTGGGAAAGGCCAAGGTTGTACAAGTTAAGCAGCAGGGGCGGGGGACGGGGCCGAGAAGGCCGATGAAATTACGAGAGCCCGCGGGGGTGGGGTGGGGCACGGATACCACTGAGCCACCCTCCCGCAGCATCAGAAAGGAGGTGCAACGGAGAGAAGGAATAAGGGAGTCGTCTGCGGCTCTACAACGGGATTCCACGCGGCCACAAGCGAACACTCGGCTGAACCTCACCAACCTGCCGCGACCCAGAACGGCGAGCTTCTAGAGAAAGCCCAATGAGCGCGGTGGAAGATCGGGCGGGCCGCGTGCGGGGCGCATAGGCCGCGGGAACCTTCGGGCCCGGCGGTCTGAGCGCCGCACTCGGAGGCGCCAGTCCCGGGGAAACGGCTCTGGAACCCAGGGGGTAGCCAGGAGAGCCGGACACCGGGAGAGGGGACCACAAGACGGAGAGCCAGGACGAGCACGGGCGCGGACTGCCCTCCGCGGCACAGCGACACCCCCGGGCCTCTGCCGGCGCCGCCTTTCCCGCCCGCCCCCGGCCTGGAGTACCTGGGCGGCCTCGCGGATCCCGGAAATGGCGCGGGGGCGGAGCGCTCTCTGACGCCTGCGCTTGCGCGCGGGCCCAATGTATGCGCCTGCGCACACTTTCTCAGCGCCGGAACCTGATGTCTGCGCCTGCGCGCGGGGTTGGGCCACCTCGGCTTCTGGCTACTTCCCCCCAACCCCGCGCTGAGGCCGGGCCAGGCCAGGCCGGGCCGGGGGTAACGCTCTGCGGGTCTGATCCAGCCATGCCTGATAGGAACCGGAAGAGGTAACGAAGGGAGGTTTTGCCTTCACCTGTAGGACCTCTAAGTGGCCGGATCTGCCCTTGAAACTGTGCCCCACAGGGTTAATAGAAATTGGTAACAAATCCTTGAGCTTGTCTTTACAGCTTCTTAAAAACTCCTCCATAAACAACAAGGACCTACTGTACAGCACAGGGAACTATATCGGGTATCTTTTAATAACCTATAATGGAAAAGAATCTGAAAAACAATACATATATACAAAACTGAGCTAAACTGAATTGCCTTGCTGTACACCTGAAACTAACACAACATTGCAAATTAAGTGTACTTCAATAAAAAAAAACCTTCCGCTTGTAACCTGCCTTCACTGGTCAAGCTCACCTTAATTGTCGATACAAAAACGTGCACGTCCTGCAGAATAAGATGTTTGCTCTGAGTTGTTTTCCAGGAACTTGGAGTCACCTGTGTCCAGTCTGAGCTCAAGCCAGTTAAGACTGGTTGGGACCACCAACCCTAAAACTGGGCCTGCACAGGTGTCCAGTGAATGACCTTTTGACATCGGAGGGCCCAAACCCCCACCCTCAGATCATGTCCATTTTTTAACATGGTCCCATGAAGAAGCAGGTAATTCAGACACACCTCTGCAGAACACAGATTACGTCGCCTTTTTCCTACCTCCAATCTCCTCTCCCCACGCTTAAGATCACCCTGCCTTCTTTTCTTTTTGGCCACGCAGCTTGTAGCATCTAGTTCACCGAACATGGAACCAGGCCCGGGCCGTCGGCAGTGAAAGTGTTGGAGTGCTCATCACTGGGCTGCCAGGAATTCCCCCAACCTGCTTCTTTGTCCCGTAAATATCCCACGCCCCTACTTTGGGGAAGCCAATCTGAGATCTGTCCTCCCGTCCCCTCACTTGGCTGCCTATGAATAAACCCTTTCTCTGCTGGTGTGGCTCACTGCTCATTGGGCAGGGAGGCCTCATTCCAGAGCGCTCTGACAGCAAGGTGAACCCCTCCGAAGGCCACAGCAGGGAGGGAGGCGGCAGCAGCGGCTTCCTTTATTAGAGGCTTGGGCGTGTGGGGAGGGCGGGGCACGGCTCAGCCAGTCAGAGGTGCCTGAAGAAGAGCTTGGGTCCCCGATCCAGGGTGCATGCTTTGGGGCCCAGCTGGCTGGGCAGCAGCTGGTGCAGGGCATCCCGGTCCTCAGCAGAGAGACGTCTGCTGCACAGCTGCAGCTCCTGCAGCTGCACTGTTAAGTTGTCCCAGAGGCGCAGGCCCAGGGGGCCCTGGACAGCACAGCCTGCAGAGGGGAAGCAGGAGTAGGCCTCAGGCTATGGCCGGGGGCCCGCGGGAACCAGTGGTGTTCGTAGAGGGGGCCCTGTGGGGCTTTCCTCTTTACCAGTGTGGCCCTCGGGAGGAAACACACTTCCTCTGAGGCCCCAAGGGCTGCAGCGAGGGGCATGAGCAAAGGCCAGCAGAGGCCCGATAATTCTCTAGGAAGGAGTGTGCTCTCCCAGGCCTAGTGTGCCCAGGACTGTGGACTCCCTTCCCAGCCAGTGGTCAGGCACAAGGGAGGTTGGCTAAAGTAAACACCGCATTCACGTCTGTGCCTCTGCCATTGTCTGACGATGCCTGGGTCTCTCCCTCCATAAAACTGACCCAATGGGCTACCTGTGAGTCTCAAGACACTGAGCTACAAGGCTCAATCCTCAGAGACACCAGAGAATACCCAGCAGGCTCACGACCCAGGGAGTTTGGTGAGAGGGTGCAGGTGCCCAGAAGCCAGGTGTGTGGGGAGCAGCCCCTCAGCTGAGCGCAGGTCTCCTACCAGCCCACCTTCAGGGGGGGCCTTCCTGGAGGAGCCAGCCTGGCCCTGTGGGCCCGTGGGTGAGGAGCAGGAAGAACCCAGGGATCCCCTGTGTGTAGACCCACTCCCAGCCCTTGTTCTCCTAGACGGCAAAGCCTGGTCTGCCCTGCCCTGGGCCCCAGCAAGATGTGCCAGGCCGCTGGGTGGCCAGTTCACCAAACGCACCTCCCTGGGGTCCTTCTCAAGACAGCTCTGGTAGGGTCCTGCACCAGGGCGTGGCCAGAGAAACCAGCTAAGTCAGGCCACAGGCCTGGACGGTAGGGTCAGGGCAGCCTTGGCCAGGAAGCGGGAGGGTCCCTCAGAGGCAGGTATTGCCACCCTAGCCCGACGTCCCTCTCTCGGTGACAACAGGAACGAGGAAGTCCCTGTGGCACTGGGTCCCCCGGCCATGGTCTCGAGGGTCAGGCTGACCGGGCCAGAGGCAGAGACCCACGGTCCTCCCGCCCTACGGTTTGAGGAGCGAGGCTCACACCTGCTTCCAGTCACACTGGTCACCGTCCTCCACTGTGGCGACCCCAAGGGGCCCAGCGCACCCTTGCGGTCTGGCTGGTGGCAGTGACGGCCCCTTCAGAGGAGGCACCTGGGCCTAAGGCAGGTCCTCGAGGAGGGAGCTGTGTCACCAGTTCCAGTGTGGCAGGTGTAGCCACCATACCCAGAGCTCACCTGACAGGCCGAGGAAGCTGAGGCCTTGGGGCCGCCCTTGGAGGGCAGACAGGAGCTCCTCCAGGCCGGCACAGCTGATCTTGGGGTTGGCAGACAGGTCCAGCGAGACCAGCGAGGGGCAGAGAGGCAGACATCTGAGACAGGGAAGAAGCCTGGGGGTCAGCTTCCATCACGAGGGGAAGCTGCCCCAGGTGACCCCAAGGCTCGGGGAGCTGCAGGCCAGGACCACAGGCTTTGCCCCCAGCCTGGCACGGGTGTCTCACACTCCTGCGAGCCAGCTGAGGCTGGAGGGCCACAGAAGCCGTGGCCTGTGCCTGGGCTGCTGGACAAAAGGTGACAGGAGGGGACACACCAGAGAGAAAGAGTCTCGAGAGCCGTGGGAGCATGAAGAGAGACACGAGGGCCAGCCAGGAGGCAGGCTAGTGGCTGGCGGCCAGGCCTCGGGGCATGCTGGGGCAAGGAGCCCCAGCTTCCCCGGGCTCCTGGGCCCTGAGATCAGAACCCCTGCAGGATGGTGGTGGCACGAGCTGGCTGGCATTACCTGCTCAGATCTCTCACGGCCTCGTCGCCCAGGTGGTTTGCCGACAGACCCAGGTGCTCCAGGGCGCAGCCTTCCTAGACAGCGGAGGCCCAAGGGGAGCCGGCCTGAGTGGGGCACCTGCCCTCCCTGCCTCCCTGGATCCCAGTTGTCCTTCCTGCTGGCCAGGAATTCACAGCCTGAGGCAGGCAGGTCTACAGAAACCCTTCCCCGCCTCTGTTTTGTCCAAACGTGCAAAGCCTCTTCCCAGCACCACCCGCCAATCCTGGGTGGCCCAAGGTGCCTCTGGCTTAGTGTCCCTCCTTGACCGCATACCTTGGTCAGGTAGCTGACCACGGGCTCCGTGAGGCCTGGGTCGCTCTTGCTGGCGGCCACAGAGCTCAGCTCCAGGCGTAGGAGGGTGCGGGCTGGCAGGCTCTGCAGGGCCTGGGCCAGGGCGGAGGCACCCAGGCCGTTGTAGGACAGGGACAGTGTCTTCAGGCACTTGGCGCCTATATCAAGGGCCAGAACCTCTGTCAGCCCCGTGTGCCGCCGCCCCCAGCCCTGCCGCACAGTCCTGGGCCCGGAACCCTCGTGACCCTCGGGAAGCCGTCCTCGTCCCTGAGGTTTGGTGTGCAGGGAAACTGGGGTGGCTCTGGCCCAGTGTCTCCCAGTGGGGAGGGGGCAGAACTGGACTCCTGAGCCCAGCTTCTTCCCACCATTTCGGGGTCCTCTACCTGCCCCTACTCACAACAGGATGGCCCCAGGTGACCTGAGACAGGCCCTAGGCTGGGACATCCACATGTGGTGGGGTGGGTCGGGGAGTACTCCGTCTGCCACCCCAGTCCTAGACCCCTCCTCCCCTGCCGCTGTGCTCATAGCTCTGTGGAAAGCCCCCTAGAGGACCCCAGTTTCCAGCTTCTCAGGGCTGGGATGGCGGGTCTCTGCAGCCCCAGTGGGCTTGTGGTGGAATCGTCTCTGGCAAACGGGATGCTCAGACCTGGTGAGAGCTGTGGGGCTGGGCTCTGGCCTGCAGCGTAGCTGGGACTGGGGCTGTGTCCTGAGGGGGCCGCCCAGGCCAGGCGAGCACCCAACGTCCCTCTGAGCCCAGACAGGTCCAGCACCTGCACGTCTACCTACGTGCTCCCGAAAGCTGGGCTCGTGCCCTAGGAGTCCTTGTGCTGGAGGCTCTCTGAGCCCTTGGGGCCAGGGAGTGGACGTGCCTGGCAGCTCACCTTGGAAGGCGCTGCGCAGGGCCGCCTGGTGGTTCAGGAAGAAGCTGCGGCCAAAGCCACAGGCCTGGAGGTGCAGGGTGCTGAGCAAGGGGCAGGCCCGTAGGATGGAGGCCAGGGCCTGGCCACAGCCATCCCCGAGGGGGTTCATGCTTAAGTCCAGTTCTTCCAAGTTCTGTGGAGACATGGGTTCCCCAGAGGATCTGGTCTGGGCCACCCGGAGCTGGGTATTGGCCAGCACTCTCAACGGCACCTTCCCACCCAGGGATGGGCTAGATGTGGACGTTCAGATGCTGCCCTGGTACCGGTCCGCCGTTCCCCACGCCTCTACCTGCAAGGCGGGCTGCCCCTGGAGACCCACAGCAAGCTGGCGCAGCCCTTCAGCGCCCAGGTGATTGGAGGAGAGGTCGAGGAGGGTCAGGCCGGGCACGGTGTCCAGGGCAGCCAGCAGCTCGGCGACACATCCATCCCCCAGCCGGTTCCCGGCGAGGCGGAGCTCCCGGAGTGCCGAGTGCAGCTTCAGGGCCCGCAGCAGCGGGGTGAGCTGGGCCTGGCGCAGCGCCAGGGAGCAGGCACTGAACGCGGGGCCTGAGCCCTGCTGCTCCATCGCCTGCAGCACGTGCTGGTGCGCCCCTGGAGGGGGGACGTGGCGTCACCAGGGCCAGAGCCTGCCTGTCCTGCCCTGTGCATCACGAGAGGCAAACCAGGCGGCCCCTCCTCACTCACGAGCCCTGGGGCTGCCACCAGAGGCCTGTGGACCCCATGGCCCAGGAGCCACGCCGCACAGCCGGTGGGTGGCGCTCATCTACCTCCAGACGGGGCCAGTCTCCCCCACCCCACCCCACTACCTACACACAGGGCTGCTAGGTAGGGAAGGAAAAGCCAAGAACAGGTGGGCTGGGAAGGAACCCAGGTGGGCACCTGGGGTCCTGGGAGTTGAGGCCCGCGGACCGGGGAGTGGCACGGGCAGGAGGAGCCCACACACCCAGCCCTCTGCCCAGGCCACCGCCGCAGGGCCCCCTGGGCCCTTACCTTGCTCCAGGCTCTGGCAGGCCCGGCGGTAGCGGTCCGTCAGCGGGGGAAGGTCCCACGAAGTCACCTCAGCCAACACCTGGAAAGCACCAGCGGTGTGCAGCCCCCGGCACCCAGTATTGGCGAACACCCCGAACTCAGGGCCTGGCCTGCCACTCACCTCCTCATTGCTCTGCAGCACGTCGGAGATGGGGTCCTGTGGGGCCAGCAGGGCCCCCTCTTTTTGTAGGGAGAGCCGAGGCAGCAGCCCAGAGGCCTGGTAGTAACGCTGGGCGGCCTGCTCAGCCAGCCAGGCCACGGAGTGGGTCTCCCTGCTGTGGGGACAGAGGTCGAGCTGAGTCCTGGACCTGGCCAGGTTCCCGCACACGTTGAGGAGTGGCCCCCGGGGTCCTGCCATCCCAGCTTGGCATCCACAGCTCCCTCGTCTGGCTCCTTCCTCTCCCCCTGCCCCTATGTGTGACATGCCAGTGCCCCGTGCACACATGCAGCACCTCCGGGCTGTTTCTAGGGACGCAGGGCCTCCCCGAGCCTGTGTCTGCCATCACCTCCCCCAGCTGCCAGCCCCCCCGAGGTGGGGTATAAAACCAGATGGATTCGCATCGCACATTCCACGCCATCTGCAGCCATGAAGGCCCTCTGCTGCCCCTGGGCACCATTCCCTGGCCCAGAACCCGCAGTGGCGCACAGGGGGCCAGGGGTTGGGAGAAAACAGGTGACACCTTACCTCTGTGGAACGGGGATGAGGAAAAGATTATGCTGAACACGAACTCGAACTCGGATGGGAGGGAGCAGGGCCTGACCCTAGCAGGTGTGGGCGGGGAAAGACAGCCTGAGTCAGGGAAGACGGAGCCCCCTGCCCACCACCCCCAACCGCCCCAGCCTGGGAGGCAGCTCTGCTCCAGGCCTGCACACCCACCAAGGGCTGGCCTGCTGCAGGGCTTCCCCCAATGGGCTCCAAGGCCCTGGGGACATCAGGGCTCCGCGGGGGCTCTGCGGCTGAGCTGCAGGCTCCATCTGCTCTGACCCGTGCACTCCAACTCTTGAGACGGGACAGCCGGCTCTTCCGGGCCCGGGCCCGAGGCCTGATGGCGCTCGCCTCGCTGCCTGACCCCGAGGCACTGTGTCTGCTGCCATCCGCACTGCTATGGGGGCGGGGCGGGTAGCTGCCCCCATGACCATGGGCCAGCGGCAAGTCCTCTTCTAGCCAGTCCCCGGCCAAGCACTCCTCCTCAGGGAGGAGTGCTGCCCGGGGGCTGGGGGCCTCGCCGGGGCCTCGAGGGGGGCTGGGGCGCAGGTGGTATCTCTGGGCACTGCCCACACTGCGGATGGCCGCCCGGTAGGCTGCCCAGCCGGCACTCGCAGTGGCTGCCTCTCCGTCACTGGCGGGGCTGGGCATCCGGGGCCTCTTCTGGGGTGGCCGGGGCGGACCTGGGTTTTCCTCCCCATCCGAGCTGCCACCGCTGGCCAGCTTGTGCCTGCTCCTCCGAGGCCTGGCCGCGGCTGGCACCGCCAGCCCCTGGGAGACCCTGGCCCTGGCCTGACAGGCTTCTGGGGGTCCTGGGCTGGGACTTGAGGGAGGAGAAGTCTCAGGGTCAAAAACATGGTTACTTGGGACGGTCGGGGGAGCCAGGGAGCTGTGGGGAGCTGCAGAGAGATTGAACCTATTGTGAGGCAGTGCCTGGCACCATCCCCGCCACCCAGGGCCCGGGGACCCTCAGGCTACGGAGCGAGGTCCTTAGGAGCAGAGGAGGTCCCCGCTTGCCTTGGCCCGAAGAGGCCGCCTGGAGCAGCGTCTCCATGGCAGCAGCCTTCTCTCGCGTCTCGCCATCCAGATCCTTGCAGTACAGCTTCACCCACTGCTGCAGCGTCTCCAGCGGGCTGCGGCCCTGTGGGGTACCCAGCTAAGCAGGGCTGGCAGTGGCAGTACCGCCAACCACGTGCGGCCCACGCCTGCCTGGCCTGCGTCTGTGCTCACCTTCCTGGTTCGAAGAGTGACCGATGCTCCTCGCTCGATGAGCAGCTGGGCCACCTCAAAGTGGCCACAGTTGAGAGCATCGTGCAGGGGAGTGATACCCTCACAGCCTTGGCCACCCGGGTCATCCACCGCGGCCCCGTGGTCCAGCAGGAAACGGACGATGTCTGTGGACGGGGGGTATGAGCCAGCTCCCAGGCCCTTCCTTGGGAGGGACCCTTTCCCTCTCCCTATCGTATGCTAGCACCCCGCAGCCCCACACTCACCCAGATGCCCGTAGTTGCAGGCCTCGTGCAAGGGTGTCCAACCACAGTAGTCCCGAGGGTTCAGGGGGTGGCCCTGTGACAAAGAATGGGAAGGAGCCTGGCCCCGAGTAGCCCCCAGCCTGGCCTTGCCCTGGGGCTCTGGAGCCTGAGGAGGGCCCCCGGGGCCCACCCCCGAGCCTGGCCCTGGCCCAGGTCACACCAGAGTGAGGGAGACACTGGCCACAACAAGTACAGAGTCCCCAGTGCCGGCTCCGGCCCCTGTACCCTGCCCTGGCCCCTGGGGAGACAGTACCCCAGCGAGAGCCCCTGCTATGGCCGCAGGGTGACTGGGGTGGGGCAGCGGGCCCACCTGCCTCACGAGGTCCTGGACACGGCCCAGCTGGCCCTCGATGCAGGCTCGGTGCAGCAGGGTCTCCCCGACGTCGTTGCGCCGGTTCCACTGTGGGCACAGTCGCCCCGTGGGGGCGTAGGCGTGAGGGGATGGGGCGGCACTGGTGGGCACGGGAGGGCGACACGCGCTCAGCCGCTGTGCTCACCTTGCTCACCCTCCGCCGGCCCAGGCAGCCCTGAAGCTCCTCCTCCTCCAACCGCTGGGACCCGTCAACTTCATCCTCTGGAACAGAGCCAGGCCCACCAGCCCAGGTGAGCCTAGCCCCTGCCCCGGCTCCGCTGCGCCCAGGAGCCTGCTCTGTGGGGCAGCCTCCCCCACCCCAGACCTCCGCTGTCTCCTTCCTGGGAAGCATCCTTGTCGGGCCACGTCAGGCCCAGGGTGAAGACAGCTCGCCCCTGGGGCCCAGGCGTCCTCCACCTGCACGACTCCCGGTGCCTCTGCCTTCTCCCGCCTGCTCTCAGCCCGACACCACCACCACCCCACCCCCGCCCCGGCTCCCTCCTGCGCCTCCTTCCCTTCTCCTCCGGGGGTAACTGCCTATGCCTATCGGAAAGTCGGAGAGTCGCCTGAAGTTCTCCTTTCCGGGTCCTCTCTCCCCGCCCCTCCTGTGGACCCTCCCCCACACCTGCATACGAGCCACGCCCAGCTCAGCACCCCGCTAAGGCAAGGCTGAAACTTCCCGGGGGTTTTGGAGGCCCCTCGAGTTCAAAACTGAAGCCACTCCTTCTGGCCTCAGGGACCGTGCAGCCGGGAGCCAGCTGACTGCTGAAGCCCACCCACTGGCCCGCTGCCTGAGCCGGCTTCCGCCACAGCCCACCCTCACAGCCGCCCCTCGGAGCTGAGCACGCTGGCCTCAGGGGAACCGCGCAGGCCCTCGAGGGTCTCGGGACCGCCTGTGGTGCGTTTCCCCAGGTCTGCCCCGAGCCACCTCCCCTGCAGACGCCCGCCAGCCTCCCGGCACCGGCCCCTCCAAGAACGTCCCCCGGCTGTGCCCGGCTCCCTGCAACCCCCCCACCTCCACCCTCTTCCACCTGCCTCACCTGCGCCAGTTACCCACCCGGCGCTGGGCTGTTCCCTCCCATCCTGAGGCTGTGAGCAGGACCCACCGGCCCGGCCCCGGCGTCAGGGAGGGAACACCGGGGCTGCCAGCATGGCATCCGAGCCTCACCGCTCTCTGAGAGCTCCACCTCGATGGCCTCCAGGGCGGCGGCATCCCCCTCGTCCCCCTCGTCGTCCTCGTCGTCCTCATCCCCCTCATCCTCCTCGTCTTCAGCCGCTCTCAGCTCCTGCAGCCTGGCTTCAGTGCCAAGGGCCTCCTGAGGCTGCAGCCTCAGCTGCACCGCGTGGAGGTGCCGTAAGACCTGCCTCTGAGGAGCGGGGGACACCCAGCTCAGGGCCAGAGCAGAGATGGGGGCGGGGGACAGGGGGACGGGCGGGCCGCGGGGAAGCTGTACGTGGGGATCCCAGCACGGGTGGGCGGGCTCCCACACCTGCAGCCGCGGCTGCTGGGCTTGCTGCGCACAGCTGAGAGCCTTCTGGAAGCACGGCGCCAGCACCTCGTAAGCATCCCCGGCATCCTCGCGGGACAGCGCGATGTTCAACCAGGTCTTGGCCTCCTAGAGGAGGAGGCGTGAACTCGGTGGCGGCCGCCCCCGCACCCAGCTGGCCCCGGCTCCCCATGGCTGCCCACACGAGACAGGAGGACGACAGCCCTCCCGTGCCCATCCCCAAGGGCAGCAATCCTGGGACAGAGCCCCGGGCAGGGCAGGGCGCCGTGACCCCTCACCTCCAGGGCGCTGCCGTCCCGCAGCCTCAGCTCCTCTTCATAGTGGCGCACGGCCTGGCGGTGGTCCTTCATGTCCCCCAGGGTGGCAGCCAGGGACACGTGGATGACGGCCAGCTCAGGCCCCGGCCTGTTTAGCAGCTCCGCAAACTGCAGCTGGGAAGGCGGCAACAGTGAGGCCAGGGCTGCGCCACACCCCGCAGCCCACAGCCCCGGTGCCCTCATCCCCGCCCCAGCCCGGGCACGCACCTGCTTCTGGTAGGCCGCGGCAGCCTTGGGGAAGTCGCCCGCCTTGGAGAACAGGTCACCCAGCTGCTCACAGATGCCCATGGCGCCCCGCGGGTCACTCTCCTCAGACTCCTCCAGCTGCTGCTGCAGGCGGACCACCGCGAGCACTGCCAGAAAGAGCCTGGTGCGGGGGCGGCACAGCCTGGGGCCTGGCCCTGTGCCCTTAGGCAGCCAGCCACCTGCCCGAGCCTCCGCTCACCCACCGGTAAGGGGGGTGGTAGGAGGAACTACCTCGTGGGGTCGCAGCAAGAATAGAAGAACCAACTAACGACGAGTCAGGGCAGGGGCTGGTCCGCAGCATGGGGTGGGGGCCTGCTGACCGCCACTTACCAGTCCTGCTAGGCCACACGCACCGTCCACGCTCCCACCCCATTAGGCGGGGCGGCTTTTCTCTAGTTTGCCAACGAAGCTGGCTTGTGCATAGACACTAGTCTCCTGACCACCCGGGGTGCCCCTCTGACACTCTGTGCTGAACGTAGCTCAGAGAAAAATGAGGCCCCTCCCAACAAGAAGCGGAGGGAGACGGGTGCCCTACTGGCGCTGCCACCTCCCGAAGGACACACGCCCAGGCCTCCTCTGCTGAAGGACGGGAGCCCTCCCTACTCCTTCTCAGGGGGTTCAGCACCCCCCCGATCCCCTCCTAGGCTCACCATACTTGAGAGTCCGGCAGACCACTGCCTTCTGCAAAGGCTTCTGGGAACCAAGCCGATAGGCCTTCTTCAAGGCTCTCTTGGCGGCCAAAAAATCCCCTAGGTCTTGGAGGACCTGGAGGGCAAGGGAAGGTGAGGCCCGCAGGCTCCTGCAGGCCCAGGCCCACCCGGGAGCAGAGCCCGGAGCCACCAAGAACCAGCACCTCCGAGAGGAGCAGGCAGCACTCGCTCTCCATGGAGCCCTGCTTCAGGGTGCGTGCGCACTTCCGCGCCCCCTCCAGGCAGCGCATGGCCTGAGAGTGCTGCCCCCGCCGCCAGTGGATGGCGCCGAGGTTGTAGCGGGCGCGAAACAGGTCTTCGTACAGGTGGTTCTGCCTGGGGGTGGGACAGGATCTCAGTGCCCGGGGCACTGTCGCTTAGGGACGGCACAGCAAGCACCCACCGATGCCACTTAGGTTTCCGGCCCCCACAAAGCCAAGGCTGCCCCTCTGCTAACAGGAAACTGACTGGGCAGAGGGGTGAGGTCAGCCCGGCTGCCCTCTCGGGAGGACCCTGGGAGCAGCCCAGGCCCCAGCCACTCCCTCCTGGGGCCGAGCGGGGGGCCTTACTCGGCAAGGAAGATGCTCTTCGTGAAGTAGGCGTGGCATAGCGCCGCCTGCTGCAGGCTGTCACAGGTGAGGCCCACGTTGAGGTAAAGTCGGGTCCTCATCTCACTCAGCTCTCTCTTGGCCAGTGAGCCTGGAAGACGCCCCTCCAGACACTCAGTGCCTTACCCCCACTTGGGGTCTCCAGCCCTGGGCCCTGGCCAACCTCTCCTGGATCCCTCCTCCAGCCTCTCACTGTAGGTGCCAGGGGTTCTGCTGCAGGTAGAGCAGAGCGAAAAAGAGCAAAGGCAGCCGGACCCGAGGTCGTGAGGAGCACAGGCTCTGCGGGGCAGGGGGCGGGGGGGGGGGGAGGGCTGCTGCTTCTGAGAACCAATCTCAATCTCACAAAAGGAGGGTCCAGACAGGGGGACCCACCACACGGGCAGGGCGGGCAACGGGGCTGTAGCCTCTTCTCCCTGCAGAGCTCAGGAGGCAGAAGGTGGGGAGGGCCAGTCTCCAAAGGCAATTACCCTGCAGCTTCTCATCTACGATAGCCAGGCTTTTCTCGAAGGCATCCTGTGCCTGTAGCAAGTCATCCTGTGACTGGTGGTGGTCAAAGATGTCCAAGTGGGTGCGGCCAATGGTGGCCCAGGCCCTCTGCTGCTCAACATGGTTGGACAGGGAACATGCGAGCTCCAGGTAGCGGTGCTGGTGCTGCAGCACAGAAGAATGGTCGCTGTGAGCCAACCCCACGTCAAGCAAACCCCACGTGTCCCCCAAGCCCCCACAGAGCAGGCCAAAACTAGGCTGCAACACCCCGTTTTCTCTATGCTAAGGGCTGACTGCGGGGACCGTAGCACCACACTCAGACCAGCCAAAGTCACTGGGGGAGACACTGACCGGAAGTTAGCTGGGCTGTGGCAGCCCCAGAAGCCGGGGCCAGGTCAGCTCTGTGTGGACAGAGGGCCTGTGGCACACCCACCCGAGGACTAGGCTACCTGAGCCCAGCGCAGCGTGTCCCCCTCTCCCCTCCAGCCAGAGGCCTGGACAGCAGAGACTGGGCCTCCCTTCTCAGAAACGGACCCCCAGGATATGAGAGCCCAGGAGAGCTGGGTGTGGCCAGCGTGGAGGTCCACGTCGCGGCCTCCGCCCACCTGCAGGGCAGCCGAGTAGTCCTCCATCTCCGCCAGCCGCTCTCCGATCTTGCGGTGGGCCACGGCGCAGCCCAGGGGGTCGTCGGCCGACTCCAGGAGCTGCAGCTCCTGCTGGTGCTCTCGCAGGGCCTCCGCGTAGCACCCTGGGCGGGCGGGACAGGCTTCAGTCTGGCCGGGCAGAGGGCCAGGGGCCGCGAGGGCCAGTGGGGCAGCGGCCGGCGGCACTCAGGAAGGCCCCCCCGCCCCCCACACACACACCCCGTCCTCCCGGATCCTCGCTCCCAGGCCCGGACTCCACCCCACGCACCATGGCTAGCCAGGAGCTCCCCCAGCTGGTGGCAGACGGCTGCCTCCTCCCGCAGCTGCCCGCTCCTCTGGGCCTTAGCCTTGGCCTTGCTTAACTCTGCAGAAAGAAGAACGAGGCCTGGGTGCTAAGCTTCTCCGCCCGGCAGGGCCAGGCCCGCCCCCGGCCCCCGCGTTCCGGCGCTAGTCCCTGGACTCACGGCGAAGCTCGCGGTCCAAGCTCATACTCCGGCCGCCGTGCCGAGGGTTCCGGACTTCCCGCGCTCTAGCGTCGCCACATTAGCCCCACCCCCAGGCCCAGCGCGCAGGCCCACTCCTGACGCGGAGTGTCCCGGGAAGTGTAGTTCAACCGCCCGATGCATCCTGGTAGTTGTAGTAGGGCTGGCGCAGGGGCGGGAAGAGCGGCGGGCGTCTCCATGGACTCCTGGGTCTTCCTCTAGAGCTGAGCGCCCCCCCGCCCCGCCCTGCCCCGCCCCGCCCCGCCCCGCCCCGCATCCCGTATCCCGCATCCGCCCTTGGGATGGGGTCTCCTGGGCTCCCGCCGCGTGCTGCCGCATCCCGCACACAAGCAAACCTACCCACCCACGCTACTTGACCTGAGGAACGGCCTGCCCTCGCGTGGGAGGAGAGGAAGTCCTCGGAGACCACGGGCACTTGAGCACTCAGATTTGGGGCACGATCAGAGGAGGCGCCCCGCAGAGCCTGCGGATCAGCCTTGAACGCTCCACAGTCGTCACACGTGGGGACTCCGACCCCCAGTGCTACCGACGGGAGGGGGGCTGTGTGTTTCAAAAAGAATCGAGCGCGGTCCTGCTTCCTCAGTGTGTACGCCAGTTTTGTATTCCTGGAAAACTCAGCGTGCGCTCGTTAAAACTGCAAAACCGTCTTGTGCTGAGAGGTAAAGGGAGCAGGATCCGGGCTCGGAGCGCTGTGACCAACCTCTCAACTGCATTAGATCGGGGGTGTGGGGAGCCTGGGGACCTCTAAATATCCGTCCTTTCCCCCCACCCCTGCCTCGAAAACCTGCCGGGCCTCGGGGCTCGCAGTCCCCACCCTGCCGCGCGGCCCTGGGCCCTAGGTGCCAGGGCTCGCGCCCCAAAGTCCCCAGAGGAGGCCCGGAAGGAGTGGGAGATGGGCACTTTTATTTCCTGTGGAAATGGAAACAGACCCAGTGGGGTACCCGGGAGGGAGCCATGTGGAAGGTGGCTGGTCCCCAGGTCCAGGGGAGGCTGCAGGCGTGAGGGTGAGCTTGAAGAGCAGCAGGACGGCCTCCTCTTTGAAGGGTGTGGTGCTCCCTCCCCCTCCCTCCACCGTGGGGTCCCAGGAGACAGGACCGGAGGCTTGAAACCAAGGTGCTGCTTGGCAGGCAGGCTGGTGAGGTGCAAGGGGCACAGTGAGAGGCAGGGTGGGCATGGGGGAGCCGAGCCATGGAAACAGAGACTGTCTCAGCAGAACGGGTGAGACGGCACCTCCCCCGAGAGCCTTTCCCACTCCAGCACCAACATTCCCAGGACAGCCCAGGTCCTGGGGCCTGATCTCCCTTCAGAGAGGACCCAGCTTCTCTAGCCTTGGCCTCCCCACTGATCAGACAGGAATGTGCATATGAGGATGCCAGCAAGGGCTGAAGGCCTGGGGTGGGGAGGCCGCAGGCTCCGGGCCAGCAGCTGACCCCTGGCTGGGAGGCTATCAGAGCCCAGGGAAGCCCATCCACGAGGCTGTCTTCTTGTAAGGAAATACAAACGAAACTTGGTTTGGACCTTTTTAAAAACTGTAGTCACATACAGAAATATCCAAAGAGAACACAGACCACAAAAGCAACATAATGTTAAGTCGTTTCCGACAGCGGTAAAAACACCTCTTCACTCCTCTCTTTAAAAAATTATTTTTATTATTTTTGTAAATGTCTCACTTTGGGCGTACTGAGAGATGTAGTGCTTAAAGGGAAGTGTGGGGGTGAGAGAAGGGAAGGGGGGCTGGCTCGACCTGTGCCCTCAGGCCTCCCCCAACCCTCACCAGCTCAGGATGCCAAGGTGGACCGGGATCCTGGAAACAGACTGCTGGTGTCTTCTCCTTTCTTAAGACAGGACTGGGACATCCTCCAGTAAACCAGTGACTCCCAGTGAGATGACACAAGGAGGTTTATGGCGCCAGCCTCCAGCGATGGCCAAGAGCGCACTGCAAAGTCCCAGAAGTGCCTGGCTCCACCTGGCTGTGAGGCTCAGCTGCCCAGACGACTGTCACAGGGCGGGGCCGTATTGGTGGGTTAGCAGTCTCCTTGGGCCCCCCCAAACCCACCCACACCCCTACAGGGAGGGCCTTGCCTGGGTGCCAACCCACTCCCATGCACTCACTTGGGCATTTGGAACTCGAGGGCCATGTGCCCCCAGCTGTGTGTTCCAGCAGCTGGAACTCTGATCCTGGTGCCACAGAGCCCAGCCCCTCTGGTACCCACCCACCCCCACAACAGGTCTGCTAGCCCAGCCCTGGCTTTGCCCTTCTCCTGCCTGGCCCTCTGTGGCAGCCACACACCTTCACCTGCCCCACCCAGGAGAGCTGCCGGGGGCCCACCCCTCTGCTTCCTCAGTCTCACACAAGCACCCAGGCACACACGGACCAGGCAAACCCACCCCTGCCCTGGCCCCGCTCACAATATGGTCACTTTGGAATCGACAGAGAGAGGGTGTCCATCCCCAAGAGACCCAACAGGGTGACAGGGAGCCATCCATGCACAGGAGACCTGGCCCGTGTTGACGTGAATGTCATCCTCTGCGCCCACAGGCAGGCAGGGGCAGCCCCTGAGGGCAGTGGGACAACACCAGGGTGTGCCTGGGTCAGATGCCCACAAGGATGGGCTGGGGCTGGGGTGGGGTCTTTCTTTGTGGAGGGCAAGCCAGGCTGAGTCGGCCTTGTAGGATGGGACCCCCGCCAGCCCCATGCGCTGGGTGGGGAAGAGGGGACCTGCCAGCCTGGGAGGGCTGCTTCGTCCACTAGGAACTGGCTGAGGCTCGAGCTGTACCCCATAGCTCCTTCACTCCCCTCCTCAGCTCCTCACCTCGAGGGCCAGGAGAGAAAGGAGCCCCCAGAGACAGGCCAGGGCGGCCCTGCCCACTGAGCCTGCAGGGCCTGGGCAATAGGGGGCCAGGCCAGCAGGGGCTGCTCTGAGCACGGGGTGGGCCTGGCTGGGGGCGAAGCAAACAGTTCTTTGGTATTGAAGCAACGAGAAACTATTGCAGAAGAGCCTTGTCTCCTAAGCAGGGGCCCGAGCTCTCCCTTTCCCAGTAGGCCCCAGGGTCCCAGGATCCCCAGGCAGGGCTCCTTCCCCCTGTGAGGCCTGCACTTGGGCCTGCTCACCGCAGCTCTGGGGCAGGACTGCAGGACCTCGGGGGGCCCACCTCCCTCGGGTGAGAAACCACACTGCCCAGCGCTGACTTCCATGCAGAGCCCTGGATGCAGGGCCAGCAGCTGGTCCCTGAGAGCAGCATGGGGGCAGCTGGACCACTCAGACCCTCACACAGCCAGGATTGCTCACCGCCGGCAGACCCCAGAACTCTCCTCACAGCCTAGGGACACTGAGTCCTTAAGGCTGAAGACAGAAGATAGATTCTCTCTTGCTAAATTTGCATAACTTGTACAAGAGCCTTGGCAAGGGTTTAATTTGTTCCCTGGGAAGAGACAGAAAATCACCCTGCATTCCGAAAAGTCGCTGAGCCCTGGCGGCCAAGTCCTGCCTCCCTGGAGCAGCTGGGGGTGGGATGTGCTGGGCTAGAGAGAGCCCCGGCCCCGCCCGTTCCCCTGCCCAGGCCTGTGACAGAGGGGGCAGCAACTCCAAGTCTCTCCTGGGGCGGGGCACGTGAAGGTGCAGTCACAGGGATGGGCGGGCTCTGACCCTTGGCCAAACCGAAGACCCCGTTCTGTCCAATTACAGCCACGCCTTCCCCTCGAACAAAACAGAAAGTAGGAAACAAGGGTGCCTTTTTAATTGCAATCAAATATGCCGTCTGAGGTCAGCGCCCCCGAGCCCGGCCCAGGGGCCGTGCGCAGCCCCATGTGTGGCCCAGAGCAGGCGTGTGGCCCGCTGCGCGGTAGGGGCCGGGGCCAGGCTGCCGTGCTGCGCCGCGCCCCTTGGGTCCCGGAGCAGCGTCTCCTCTGCGGTGGCCCGGCCTCCAGCGCCCGGGACAGGGGAGGTGGGGCAGAGGGCGAGGGGGGCGCTCCCACCTTCGCACACGCATGCAGACGTCCCAGTGTTCGCTTCTGTTCCTTCTCCTTGGCTGAGATGGGCGATGGCGCCGTGAGGCCGCTGCCGGGCAGGCGTGGGCAGTGCCACGGGGCTGCCTACTTCTGTATTTGGAACAGGAAGAGCCGCAGGTTGATGTTCTTGGCAGCCAGCAGCTTGTTGCACTCCACGGAGTCGACGATGGGCAGCGGCACGTAGTCCGTCTCGTTGCTCTCGTTGGTGAAGACAAAGTGGTAGATGACAGGGCTGATCTTCACGTCGTCGTACGGGCCCTTGAGCAGCAGGAAAGAGCACTCCAGGGGCGCCGTCACCTTGCTCTTGAGGAGGAGCTGGAAGGACAGCGTGCGCTTGCACGACAGGTTGGGGTTGCGCTCCGAGTCGTTCACGCGCGCCTTTAGGACCCACGTCTGGTTCAGCACCGTGAACCGCGGCGTCTCGTAGTACAGGCGCGTGATGAAGTCATCCGTGCGGTACGGCCGGAACTGGACCTCTGTGGAGACAGACAGGCCGGGGAGCCGGCGGTCAGAGCAGGCAGGGCCAGGGGCAGCGCCTTCCCAGCCGGCCGGGGACACGGGCTCGGCCAGGGAGGAAGGCAACTTACCAGGACACAGCGGGCTCTGCTTGGCACAAGGCAAATCAAACGCAATTATGGCAAACGGAGGCGCACGCAAGCTTTGGGGAAACAACTACGAACAGAAGTGACACGCGTTAGCGGCAGAGTCCAGAGGCTGCGAGAGGTGAACGGCCAGCCCCGCCTGACCCCCAGGTCAGGTGAGGCCTCCCTCCTCACCCTTCCCCAGGGCCCAGCAGAGGGAGAGGCCCCGCCCAGGGGGCCGGGGTAAGCAGACACACAGACAGGATGCAGTTCTGTGAACAAGTGTACTTTATTGGTTCCGATACAGAGCTGCCAGAAAAGCCGGCGGCCGGGCTGGTGTGTTGGGCCTCGAGGCAGAGTGCCATTGCGTGGCTGGAGCTGGGCTCTGCCGGCCAGCCGAAGGGCCCGTCGGTCAGTGGGCGACTGCCGTCACACAGTTCTCTCGGCAGAGCCCGTGGCCCACGGCTGGCGAGTCCCTCCACAGAGGCGGCCAGTCCTCCCTGCCCGGCCACGGCTGCAGTCACGACGCCTCGGTCCACCCAGACTCTCCAGGCCTGGCCTGGACTGTTTGTGACACAGTGCCCACCGGGGCAGCTGAGGCTACGACTGCCCAGCGGCCGCGGTCTTCTCGTGCTGAGACCCCGGCCTCCGCAGGCCCCCACCTATAGCCAGGCCCGGTCCAGGCGGCACAGTCTGACTGGCTGCCCGTGACTGCCCTTGGCGCTCGGAGCCGGCCGCCTGGTGTGGGCCGGGCAGCATAGGGCCAGAGTACCCCCGGCAGCTCCAGCGACAGCAGGGGCTTCTCGCTATTCTCTGTGTCTAGACCAGGCTCTGCTCCCCAGAGTGTCCAAAGGCAGTGGCGGCGGCCAGGAGAGCCCGAGAGATCCAGTGGGCCTGGGCGCAGTCCAGCCTGCCCATCCCTGGGCATCCACTCCCAGCAGTTTGAGTCGGGCACCCTCAGCTCGTTCTGGAGCCCTGGCCCTGACCATCTTCTCGCTGGCCTCAGGAAGCCCGTGGCCACTGCAGTAACCGCCTGCAGGTAGGACCTGCCATGACGAGTGCTCTTCTTGCCCCTGGCTCCGCAGGGCAGGCCCTCAGCTCCCAGAACCCCCCAAGACACGCCCACCTTCCGGTTAGACCCCAACTGTCCCAAGGCTGTGCAGCCCCACACGGTGAGGACACCACTTTGCTGGGGTAGCAGGGCCGGGGTGGGGAGGACAGGTGGGAAGGGCCTCTGTGAGAGCCATGCAGGTGCCCCCAGGGTCCTGCCCGGCCCCTCCCCGGCTCAGCCTCCAGCCCCTCTTCTCCCTTAGATGTCCTCCCATTCACCAGGAGCTTGTCCAGAGCCTGGCCATCTGGTGCAGCCTGTGCCACTGCCCAGACCCCATGGCTCCCCCGGCTCCCGGCCGCCGGCCCCACCCCCAGCCTGTGTGGCATGCAGCAGGCAGCAGGGCGCCTCACCTGTGTAGCCGATCTTCTCGAAGCTGAGCAGGCTAAAGATGCTGTTGTAGAGCTGCATCTCCTTGCGGTGGCTCTGGTCCATCTCGTCCAGGATCTCCATCAGCTCATTGCCCGTCTTGGTTGGGTGGGCACACGCGGCCTCGTGCACTGTCAGCTCGTGGAAAGGGCCGTGCCACGGGCAGCCGATGCGCTTGTACTTGCACTGCGTCACCCTGGAGAGGAGGTGAGCCCTGCGGTCACACCCGCGCCCCGTGGAAGGTGGCTGTGCCAGTGGGCCTCCAACCAGCCCTGCTCACACAGACTGCTCCCTGAAGGACATGTTGCCCACGTGCCGGCCCTCAGGAAGGGGTCAGAGTGCGTGAGAGCCTGAGAAGGAGCAGGGCATGTGTGAGCTGTGCGTGTGCACGCCCCCTGCACCCACTGCCATGGGGCCTCTCTCCACAACGGTCCTGGGCCCCGCGTGGCTTCACTCCAGGGGAGGCTCGGCAGCCTGGCCCCCTGGAGGGGGGGATTGGGGTGCTAGTGGCACCATCACGCTGTGCTCCCAGAGCCCCTGTGCTGGCCACACTTTCCTGGTCCGGGGACACCACGGACAGTCTCTAAGGAAGAAGCCACCACACAGCCACAAGGAACCCTGGAGGGTCAGGATAACGTTCAGACGCTTCCAGTTGCAGATCTAAGCCCCCGAGTCTGTGGAGCCTCCCGCCCGCCCCCTCCATGGCCTGGGACCTGAGCAGCTTTGCACTAACCCGGCCCTGTGAGGTCGCCACCGGGTGGCGTGTGTGGAGCCGAGCCCCCGGCAGGCAGGCCAGGCGGCCCAGGTGCTTACCTGTCCTGGCACTCCTCTTTCTGGTGCCTCTCCAGGAGGGAGCGGGGGAACTGGCACAGGCAGAAGCCACACTCAGAGGGCAGCTCGCTCACGGCCTTCTCCACGGCCAGGTTGCGGCAGCAGAGGCTCTTACTGATCTCGCAACGACAGTTGGGGCACGTGGCTTGCTCCTCCTTCAGCCGGGCATCTGCTAGTAGGTGGATAAAACAGCCAGCGCACATCAAGTGCCCATTAGTACACTGCGGAGAAGGAAAGGGAGATGAAGCTCACGGACCTGCAGGGCCGCGCAGACGCGCGCCCGCCCCACTGCCGGCCCCTCCCAGGGGCTGCGGTGCAGGGGCCGCGGGCAGGCTGCTGCCCGACAAGCACAGGCTGCCACTCCCACTCCCGAGGGAGGGCCAGGCTGTCCTCCCGGAGCCCTGTGCACGCGGCCAGCAGGGTCCCCATGGAGAGGGCGGGTCTCGAGGTGGCCCTCATTGGCAGCAGAGGTTCGGGCTCTTCACTGTGGTGGCCCACCGGCGGGCACTGGGTGGGCCACACGGGGGCTTTTCCCATCCAGGGGCTGGAGACTGTCCCCAAAGTCCACCACAGGGCCTGATTCAGGGACGCCCACGGAACACGGGCTCTCGGCCAGCTGCCCATGCCGAGGCAGCTGCACCCTCAGCCTGGCCCCGCCACTCTAGCCTCCTGGGCCCGCAAAGGTGAGCAGGCAGCTGCCACCCACCCAGTGGGGCTGGCTACCTGGAGGGGACCTTCCCAAGGACCGGTGGCACAGAGCCGTGGTGGGCGGGGAGGCCCACTTGGCCCAGGACAGGGCACGTGGGCAGCGTGCGCCCGCAGGAGCGTTGCGGGCTTTGGGCCTAGGAGCCAGGCCCCTCCCTGGCTGAGCCTGTGGATCCAAGGAACAGACGACACCGTCGGCGACCTGCCCCTCCCTGCCGGGGGTCCTGGCGGGTGGACAGTGGGCTGCCGGCTCAGCTACCTCGGCTCTCTCACTGGCTCCACACACCTCCTGAGCACCCACTTGGTGCCCTTGAGACACGTGGCAGGCTATGGGCCTGGGCCTGCAGGGGCGCACGGGGTTGGGGGAGGAGAGGCCCACACGGGAACCGGAGGTGCAAGAGCAGACAAGCTGTGTCCTCCAGGGCAGACACGGCAGTCTTGGAGCCCGGGGAACACTGGTGGGAGTGTGGGCCCCCCCGCCGAGGGCACCTATCTCCATTGGGAGATGCCCAGTGGCTGAGGGCAAGTGGGCAGGCAGTGCTTCCACAGGCTTCCTTGGGGCCCAGGACCCTTTTGCGACTGGGATCCAGTGTGGTAGAGGGACTCACATGGCCACCGCCAAGCCACGCCTGCACACGATGGGGTCCTCGGTAAACACCAGGGGTCCGTGCACCCTGAGCTGAGGGCTGCAAGAGGCTGAGTGAACTCTTAGCGCCTGCGGGTCGTGCTTGGGGTCCAGTGAGTGATGGGACCTATGTGCTGAGGACCAGTGGTGGGGCCGGGGACAAAGGCCCCAGTCAGGATCCAGGTCCACACAAACGCCCTAGATCGGCTGCACTCACATCTTAATTTCTAAGTCAGGTCAAAAGTTAAGATGTGCGAGACGAGGAGGGGACTGGCAAGGGCCGGCCAGCACTGCTCTGGACACACAGCCTGGCTGGGGGTTGTGGAGCGAGGCTGGTCCGGAGAGCGGCCAGGGAGGAAAAGCAGTCTGCCCCGTCCACTGCCCGGGGTCAGCGGAGAAGCCAGAGACGCGATGAGTGGCGAGGGTGGGGGGACACGGCACCATAGGCTGCTGCCACCCTGTAGGAAGCCCAGACCAAGAGCCCAGGTCACACGTGTTCTCAAAGCCCCGCCAAGGGCCTGAGCCCAAGAGGGCCTGGCTTCACCGTGCCACAGCCCCAGGGAGAGGGTCGCTATGGCTTCTAGAAGGCAGAGAGGAAGCGCTCAGTCACAGGAGGAAGAAGCTGCAGGGCCCCCGGAAGTGAGGCCAGACAAGGCAGCACTGGGCTTGCTGAAGTCCCAGCCGCTGCCTAGCACCCCAGGGAAGAAGCCAGGAAGGCCTGGGGACCCCACACTACAGTGTGGCCAGCTCTAGTTCTACATGCCCCAAGGCAGGGCCCACGGCCTCATCAGAGAGCAACAGCCACTGCTGGGCCCAACTCAGCTGGCTTCTCCTGTCTCTGGTGGCCCAGCCAGGGCGTGGGCCTGCAGGCGAGACTCGGGATGGAGTCCTGGGACGTCCTGAGGGACCCGAGGCTGCCAACTGTGTGACTGCTCACTCCCAGCGCTGCCCTGAAAGCCCACTGCTCTGGAGCAGAGGGTGTGACCTGCGCACCCCCCTGGCAGGCCTTTCCTCAGAACCTGGGGGCCGCAGGAGTTCCCAGCCTCCAGGGCCAGTCCCCACCCCACACCCCCAGAGCCTCCAGACCCAACACAGGCTCAGGTACTAGGGCACCTGCCCTCTGTTGGGCTCTGGGGAGGCGGGGGCACTGCCCCTCCAGCCCTAACAGCTCAGCTCTGAATCGGAATGCGGCTAACCAGCAAGACGCCCCAAGTGCTGCCGGCCTGCCAAGGGACAAGCCAACGTCCACACGTGGCTAGTCCCTTACCGGCTGCCCAAGGTATGCCCTCTCGGTGGACCCAGGTGGCCAGCCTTGGCCCCAGCACCTACCCAGCCCAGGCAGTCTGTCCACAGCAGGAGAGTCACCGTGCTCCAGAGCCCTCCCCACCAGCCAGGCTCCCCCTCGGCCTCCAGAGCAAGACCCAACTCTGCACGCAGGCCTGGCCCAGGGCCTCTGCGGTGGTCGGGCTGGACTGTACCTGCCCCATTTTGCCCATCCAGAAGCTGGGCCCCAGAGGGCTCAGCACAGCGTTGGCCATACGCCAAGCCTCTGACAGACAGCACAAGCCAGGGCAGTCAGAGTGCCCCACGCTACGTGCCAGGGCCAAGCCCCAGAGAGCTTGGGCAGTTCCAAGGAGCAGTTCCTGCAGTGCCCAGGATGGGCTGCCTTCCCACCACCTGCCAGGAAGACCCTAGAGACAGGGAGGGCTACGGAGGGGGCTCCACGACGCAGGACCTTGTAGGGCCTCCCAGGCCCTCCCAGGACAGATGCTGGCCAGATCCCACAGGTCACCAGCAGTATGCTCTGAGGCTGGTCACATCCTCTTCCGGGCCTCAATTTTCTCAGGCACAAAAGACAACAGGGGGCGGGGAGGTACTTCCCTGATAGCACAGTGGATAAGACTCCGCGCTCCCAACGCAGGGAGCCTGGGTCAGGGAACTAGATCCCACATGCATGCTGCAACTAAGAGTTCGCATGCCACAGCAAAGGAGACTGTGAGCTGCAACTAAGGAGCCCACGTGCTTCAACTAAGGAGCCGGCGAGCCACAACTAAGGAGCCCACAAACCACAACTAAGGACACGCCTGCCACAACTAAGACCCAGCCCAACCAAATTAAAAAAAAAAAAAAAAAAAAGACAACAAGGGGACTTCCCTGGCGGTCCAGTGGTTAAGACTCCGCGCTTCTACTGCAGGGAGCACGGGTTCGAACCCTGGTCGGGGAACTAAGATTCTGCATGCCACACAGTGCAGCTGAAAAAAAAAAAAAGGCAACAGGGACAGGACCGGCCTTATTACGCACTGAAGAGGTAGGATAGGACCACAAGTGCGACACGCAGTGCCCAGAGAACTAATGCCTGGCACCACACTCATCACCCAGCAGAGCCCAGCTAGCCCCTCACGCAGCCCCTGCCCGGAAGCCGCAGGAAGGACTCCAGGCACAAGCCTGTGGTTTCAGCAAAACCCCCCTCCCTCTCGCAACCCTGGGTTCCCCAACCCCACCAAGTTGTGCCCCAGCCCAAGCCCCTCTGCAATGGCCCAAAAGTGGGCATTTGTCCCTGCCCCTAGGACATCGCCCAGCAGCCCCTCCCCCTGCCTGCCCAGTGCACCCAGGCCATGCAGGCTGGGGCCTCTATCTGAACCAGCTTCCCCCTGGGGGAGCTGAAGGAACTGTCCGGACTCTTGAGGAGGAGCCCTGGCCCCTGGGCCTTGGGACAAAAGCAGGTCTTAGAAAATGGCCCCCAGCTTCTGGGGGCCAAGTCCTCAATCAGTAGGCCTTTTAGGCCTGGAGTCCACAGTCCCCTCAAACCCTGGGGTGCCCCCCAACTCCGCTCTTTACCACTAAAGGAAGGCTCAGCACCCAGACTCATGTGAGCAGCCCCATCTCCAAAGCACAGCGGAGGGTACCCACCCCCAAAGTGCCCCTCGGCCCAGCTGGAGGCCCCCCTTCACCAGGCCCAGCAGGGCCTCACGGCACCCCACACACCCCTGCACACTCGGCCTGAGGTTTCCTTGACCTCTTCCTTCAAGGGGCCCGGAAGGGACCATGCAGGGTCTGAGACACACAAGTGTCTCAGGGGAAGCCAGGACTGCAACCTTCCACCAGGTTTTGGGTTTGAAGTTCTGGGCCAGCAGTTCCTGATGTCACAGCACCCCGAGACTCGGGGACTTGGGTGGGGGCCGTCAAACCTGCAGCCAGGCTCTTGCTCAGAGCCCAGGTGCTGCCTGGATCAAAAGGTAACTCAAGTGACAAACCACCACTACAAAAAGCACAATTTCGCATCTAGTCAGAGACCAGAAGCGTGCTCTTCCCTCTGCCCTTGTCTTGGATAGCTAAGCAGATATATTTTCAAAGCTTTTTTCTCAAAGCATGAGCCAGTCATAGTCTTGGAGCTGGGGAAGAGGGTCCCAGGCCATGTGGGTGGGCAGCCCCATTGGAGATTCCTTAAACATCACCTTGAACAGAGTCTGCAGCACCAGGCAGGTCGACAGATGCCAAGACGGCGCACTTGGAAGCTCCCCAAGGCGGGCACCCACATTGGCCAGGACGCAAGCAGAGGTGGAGCCACCCCTGCTTCCTGGGCCTTTTACCCACATGGCTGCCAACGAGCTAACCAAGCCAAGTGGGCTGAGCCGAGTCCTGGCGGGGACAGGAAGCGCAGCAGGACACCCTCAATCCTCCCACAGGACAGATGGTGTCCAGTGCCCAGGCAGGTGGGATGGGACAGGCGTCCTGTAGCAGGGAGAGGAGACGACTTCGGTGCAGGGGTGCTGCCTCAGTGGGGCCCACGAGGAGCAGGAGTGGGCAGGGGCAGGGACAGGAGAGAGCACCCAGGCAGCAGGCGCAGGAGAGCAATGGGCTGAAGGGGCGGGGCTCAGGTCTGAGGCAGGAGCAGTGGGCACAGGAGCCAGAGGCCAGTTGGTACCACATACTGTGACGAAGACCCCCTGCCTACTGCTCCACCCCAGCGGGGGTCACAGGAGCCTTCCTGGCTGAGAACCAAGTCGGGGTGGGAGAGCTCTACGGCCCCTCCCTCCAGATGTTGGTCTGCGGCTCAGGGCCTCAGCTGACACGAGCGGGGTCAGGGCCAGGTCCACCTTGTGTGAGGGGCTGGAGGAGAGTCCCAGATGGGGTCAGGGATCAGGCTGCGGCTGCAACGATCCAGGCACCACCCACTGAGGCTGTGTTTCCCCCAAAGAAGGCAGAGGACCCAGCTCACATCGCCCTGGGGCCACAGGGCTGCATTCAGAGCGGGTGCCAGCACAGCTGCCCGCTGCCGGCTCCAACACAGAGCTCCTATGCGCACGTCACTGCTGCATCCCCGGCCCTCCTACCCCTAGCTGGCTGCCCGCTGCCGTGCCCACCCAGGACCCTAGAAGGTGGCTGCACGCCTTGTCAGGCCAGTCACCAAGAATACACCTAACACCCACACGGAGAACATCAAAGCCAGCACCTGCCATACCAGCTGTAGCCCAGCCCTGACCTGACCTGACCTGACCTAACGCAGGTCACGGCGAGAACCATTTGCACGAGGGCCCTGGTCTGACACCAGAGCAAGAATCCCGACCCAGGTGGTGTGATGTACTGGACCCATGGCGGAGCCGACGCTGTGGGGCTCAGAACAGGGAGCAGGCGACCAAGCCTAGCCGTGCAGCCCGTGTCTGCTCTCACCACCACCCAGGCTTCCCCAGAGGCACAGAGGCAGGGGCTGGTAGCCGGAGAGCAAGCTCTCGAGTTACTGCGTACCCAGCCACATCCAGAGGCCCATGGAGATGCTCCTGTGGCCCCAGTGCCAGGCACAGCGTGCAGGGCTCAGCACGGTCACTGGCTCTTCTCCTCACCCCAGAACTGGGTACCATCTGAAACAGCCCTCAGATGCGGAGCACTGCCGGTGCTTGCCCCGAACCACGTATCCTGGTGGGGTCAGGCAAAACGTTGCCTATAGGAACAGAAAGCAAAACATACCACATGCCTGAAGCAGGTCCACCAGAGACAGCCCGTCAACGTGACTCACCAAAGAAGGCCAGCAGAAGCGGAGGGGCTGAGCCCAGGCCCAGAAGCGTTGGCGAGCAGTGGGCCCCAACCAGGGGCACACAGAGCTCTGCGTCCTCATTGCAAGGCAGCTCATGTGGAACCTGTGCTGTCCTTGACCAAATCATCCTGAGAGCAAACCCAGCTCTGATGCCAACCAGGCAATGGGGTGGGCCTCCAGGCCCATCTCGATCCCCCCCCCAATAAATGTCCCCATGCAGGGTGGCTGTGAGGGTAATGCGGACCACTGCACACAGCAAGGAGCCACCAAGAAGCCTTCCCTCGGGCACCTCACACCCCAGGCTCCAGGGTGGGCACGGCTGTGCATCCATGCCCCATGGGCCCCCATCACACGGCAGGTCTTCCAGCAGCCAAAGCGAGTTCTGACCCGTGGCAGGGTTCCAGCCAACCCTTTTAGGGCCAAGGGCTCTCCCACTGATCACACGCTCTAAAGCTTTCTCCCAGCCTCTAGAGATGAGAGGGAATCAACTCCCTGCCAAGGCCCGGGTGTCACCTGGGAAGAATGAAGGTGGGGCAGAGGGCTTGTACCAAAACCCACAGCTCAGCATTGGTGGGCTCTCCTCACTCAGCGGGCCTGTTCCCAGGGAAGCCACTGAGCAGAGTCCACTAGGCCATAGGGAAGGCCACCGGCCAGGTGGCCCAGAGCCTTCATTCCCCATCAGAGCTGCTCAGCCACCTGCCTCCTGCCGGCCCAGAGCTCAGCTACCAGCACGGTGCGGACTGGTTTGAAGCAGCCAAACTCAGAGGCCCGGTCACCAGGGGCTCCGGCCAGAGGCAGAAATGCAGCTCTCTGTGCTGAGTGGACCCAGAGCTGGTACCACATGGCCGGTTTTCATGCCAGGTCCATCTCCAGCCCACTCACACGAAGAGAGATGAGGAACCCCTTAATCCCCCTGGGACCCCCCCCCCCCACCATTGGCTTGGCTTCCTAGACTCCCACTCGAGGCCCAAGGAAGGAAGAGTGCTTTTGGAAGGATCAAAAGGTCGTGGGCAAGCCAAAGAGGCCAGAGAAAGGACAAGTCCTGAGGTGCACTCCCAAGGCTGAGGCGGTTATGAGAAGCGCTACCCCAATGTGCACTGGGCCAGGAGGCCTGTGGTACTCCTGAGCTAGGGCCTCCGGCCAGGAACTTCCCAAAGCCCAGGAGGGTGGGTTGAAAGGCAGTGTCCTCTCCCCAAGGAACTCAACCCACTTCCCCACCAATGCCTCTTCTCCCTCCGTCACCCAGGCACACTGGGATCCTCCAAAGGAAACTCATGCTAGAGCGGGAAGGATTTGGAGATCCAGAGGTTGGGGAAACGGCAATTCAGAATAGCCTGCCCTGTTTACTACAAAAATGGCCCTCGCACCACAGCCCTCACTCTGAGCATAAGCAGGGGGACAAGGCCCATCGGCCATATCCAGCTCCTGTAAATGCAAAGAAAGGTGACAGGGTACCTGTTTCATTCCTCAAAGGGGCTGGGGGTGTGGGGGTAATCAGAGATGGGGGTTGACGTGCAGAGAGACACACAACGGAGAAAGCAGAACGCTGCGCAGTGACCCTGGGACCAGAGTGTGACCCTGCTGCTACGGGGTGCACGAGTGAGACCCCCTGGGCTAAGTACCCTCTCTGGCAGCCCTGAGCGGGTTAAGGACTCTTGAGTCCGGCCACCA
The DNA here is from genome assembly GCF_011762595.2 of Tursiops truncatus. Taxonomy (NCBI): domain Eukaryota; kingdom Metazoa; phylum Chordata; class Mammalia; order Artiodactyla; family Delphinidae; genus Tursiops; species Tursiops truncatus. The sequence goes on from NC_047050.1 coordinate 78,041,186, forward strand.
GGCTGGCTCTTCAGACAGAAGGGAAGAGGACAGACCTCCTGGAGCACCAGTAGCCTAGGAAGCCAGACCTGGTGTGGGTGAGGTGGGATGTGGTAGGAGCCCAGCCTGAGGCACAGCACGTCCAGAAAGCACTGGATTGGGCGGGGGCGGGGGCTGGGACTGGAGGAAAGACCCAGGCTGTGGGGCTTGATGTGGGCAGTTCATCCAGACCAGAAATGAGGGGAAGGGGTGGGGGAGGGCAAAGAGGTGAGCCCCTCCCTTCTCAACTTTCTTCCAAAAAGAAGTGACAAGGGAAGGGGATTCTTCCACACCAAAGGGTAAAGGGATACGGGACGAGCATGAGGACAGGTTTTGGGGGGGCGGGTGTCTGCAAAAGAACTGAGAAGAAACACTTGAGGAAGAGCAAAGACCAGGGACCCCCGGAGCCCAGGGAGCTCAGGGCTGCGCGGAGCAGGCTCAGAAGTGGGGAGGAGCACGGGCATCTGTCGCCAGCTTTCTCTGGGGTCAGCTTGAGGTTGGGCTGAGGAGTGCTGAGAAAGGGGCAACAGGGGAACCTGGAAAGAAAAGGGGCGTCCAAGTGGGAGACAGGAGATTCCCATCAGGAAATAAGGGCAGTCACAACGAGAAAAAAAGGAGGTTCAGAGCAGGAAACAGGAAAGTTCCCAGAGGACGAGAATGAGGAGCTTCCGAACAGGCGCCAGAGTCCCACCTCTGGGCCCCAGGGCTCGGGCCTGGCCTCCGAGGAGACGCGGTGCCGGGGGGCCGGCCGCGGCGGGGCTGGAGCCGAGCCGGGTCTGGCCGGCGGCCCTACCTGGTACACGGAGGCCTTGGGCAGGTCCAGGCAGACCGTGCAGCACAGAACCGAGTAGAGCCGCTCCTCCAGCTTCCCGCTGCCCGCCGCCGCCGCCGCCGCCGCCGCCTCGGCCGTCTCGGCCGCCCGTAGCCGCTTCTTGGGCGGCGCATCGGAGTCGCCCGCCGCCTCCTGCAGCTGCCGGGCGCCGGCCAGGCCCGCCTCGTCTGGGATCCCGGGCCCCGCCGCCTCGCCCAGCGCCGCCGCCGGCCCCGCAGACGCTCCGGCCCCGGCCCCGACCCCGACCCCGGCCCCGGCCCCGACCCCGGCCGGCACGGCACCGGCAGGCCCCGCGGCCGGGCCGCCCCCGCCGGCCTCCTCGGCGCCGGACATCGCGGCCGGCCGGCCCGGCGGGCGGGTGCCGGCGCGCTCCCGCGGCTAGAGGTTAGGGGCGCCGCGCGCTCCCTCCGCCCTCTCGCCGCCGCCGCCGCGACCCCGCAGCCCCGCTCCCTGCGCCGCCGCCTCAGTGGGTTCGGCCCGCGCGTCGCCCCGCAGCCGCCGCGGCCACCGACCCCGGCGCGGCCGCCATCTTTGTTTTCCCTGTACGCTCCCCCACCCCGCCGCCGCCTACGCCCCCTTGTTCTCTCAGTCACGTGAGCGGAGCGAGGCCAATGGGAGGGCCGCTCGGGGAGACAGCGCGACGGCCAGAACCAATGGGCACACGAGGGCCCGCCCCTGCATAAGGTGGGCGGGGCCCCGGGCGACCCGCTGAGGGGCGATGTTTGGGGCCCGAATAGTCTTGGCGTCAGGGCTGAGCGCGGTGCTTCCCGCCAGTCCGGCCCGGGACCACACGCCTTGGGTGCCCCGGAACGGAGGGCAACCTTGGACCCCCACGTCCAGATGTGCCTGCGCCTTTGTCCCCGGACGCCCAGGCTAGCGTGCGCGGGGCTCTGGCCTGGCTGGCCGGAGCGAGAAACTGCCGGCCACCTCTCCCCTCCTGTGCGGGAAGAGATGTGCTTCCACAGGACGCGAGTGCAGGGACTCCCCAAGGGAGGACTCTGGACCCGGAATCTAACCCACTGCTCTGCCCGATCCCGTTTCATAACCCTGGGGTTGGGAGCTGAAGAGGCGTCCGCTGAGGAAAGCGAGGGTCTTAGGAAATCAGGACTTGCCTTGCATAGGCCGGTGGGCAAACGGGTAGAGGTAGAGTCAGCCCTGGGAGGGGATGTACATTTCTGGGAACAGCTGTGGTGCGGCCCTCCCCTGCCCCCACCCCAGCCGGCGGCCGGTTAAGGTCACCGCCCCATAGGGCCACCAGCCAGACCTTGCAAGGATATTCAGAACTCCACCGTGTTCCAGGAGAGCAAGGGCTCCTGTATCTTCTCAGTCCAGGGGTCCTCCTTACAAAGGTGCCGGCAGGCCAAGTTGAGTGAGGCCCCCAGGGCTGGTTCCAGCACATTGCCTTCCTTTGCTCAGGGAAACCAGTTGCTGCCCTGGGAGCCTTAGGAAGCTCACTGGAGGCCCTCTCAATCCGACTCAAGAATAGGCAGAGTCCATATTCCTGCTAAATCCCTAAGGTTTATTGGAGACCAAGCCTCTCTCTGGATCCACAACTATGGCCCGCCCAGAATCAGGCCCCGAAACATGCCCGGGACCCAGTCCCCCTCATTTTGGTCTAGGCAAGTCCTCACACTGCGCTAGAGAAGGAGATAGTACCCAGACTCTGCCCCCTTACCAGTCACTCTGCAGCAAGCTGGCTTCGGTTGAAGGAGAGTCTCTCCCTAGAGGAGGAGGCCCTAGGAGCAGGACCATGAGGGGAAAGTGGTAGCCAGGGCAGAAGCCTCGCCTTGCTGTCCCCAACCATCACCCCCACTGCAGGCGCTGTGTGTGCAGGGCCCTGTGGTAGGCCCAGCTGCCTCCGGCCAGGGCCCAGCGACAGACGTCCTCCTTTGGCAGCAGCAGCAGTCTGTCCTCCTCCAGCCGGCTCAGGAGGCCTGCGGCGCCGAGCATCACCCCCCCCAACATTCCATAAGTGTTGGTCGTGAAAACAGCCACAATGAGGATGGTCACTGCGACCACCAGCACCACTGCCTGCCCAGCCACAGAGCGGCCCTCAGCACCAAGGTGCTCACCAGCCACTGCCAGGACCATGCCTCCTCCCAGGAGCAGGTTGGCGGAGGAGCAGTCCCCATTCACCCAGTGGAAATCGAAGGCCAGGAGGGGCAGGCCAATGACAGTGGCCACCCAGGCTCCAGCAAGACAGTCTTCATCTGTGCCCAGCCCTGGGGCCAGCATGGTGGCAGCAGCCAGGGCCTGGAGCAGGAAGCCAGCAGCGGCCCCTCGATTTGCCTGTCAACACAGGGAAGGGAGATGTGGGGAAAAGAGGCCAGGACCTCCCTTTAAACAGGGAAGGGTCTGAAGGTCTCACAGAAGTCGGGCCCCCACACTTACCTCCCACCACCCTCTAGGGATTTGGGAGTGGGCTATGCCCCTGACCGGCCCCAGTGTACTCACCTGGGCAGTGCTCAGGGCTGCATACAGAGACACTGATCCCAGCGCCAGGTGGGACAGGGCGGAGCTCCACTCGCGCCCTGGCCTGGGGGCCATGACACGTCGGGCGGTAGTGAGTCTGAGGGAACGGGAAAAGGATCCTCAACTTTGGAGAAGAACGTAGAAGCCGGCGACAGGGGGCCCTAAGGGTGTCTCTCCAGGATTCCCAGGTTCCAGAACCCCATTTCTAAATATTGTTATGGGCTCATCCGAAACTCACAGGAGCCCTGAGGCCACTGGACACAACCTTTGGGGAAGAAGAACCTAAATCCGCCGGGAAAAGACGGTGCGGGGCCTGGACTGGGTGGGCGTTAGCTCTGGCGTCCTGGAACCCAAGTCGGCGCAGGGCCTGGGGGAGAGGGGCGCAGGGCCCCACGCTCGGGGAGCCGCCGTCCTCGGAACCCGGCCCGGAAAGAGCGACGGCGCAGGCACTCAGAGACCGCTGAGCTGCGCGACGCCGGCGCAGCGGCGAGCGGAGGCCCAAATCAGCCCACCGCGCCGCCCTCTGGCTGCCGCTCCGCCTCCCGCGCCGGGTGTGCGACGGCCCCGCGCCAACCAACGAGAGGAGCGGAGGCTAGAGCGGCCGGAGGGGGGGGCGGGGCCGGGGCGTCGCGGGCGTGGAGGAGAGCTAGACTGGGTTGTAAGAGTGGGCGGGGCTAGGAGAAGGGGTCTCTGCTTGGTACTGGACGCACACGCCCGCTGGTTTGGGGGAAGGGAAGGGGCTCGAGGAAGGAGCCGTGAGGGGAGGGGCAGTGAGAGGTGGGGTTGGAGGAAGGGGCGGGTCGGAGTTGGAGGAAGGGGCGATGAGGGGAAGGGCCGAGGAAAGGGTGGCGAGAGGAGGGGTTTCTAGGGGAGGGGCTGAGGAAGGAGCGGTGAGGGAGGGGTCGGGGAGGGGGAGAGGGATTGGAGGAAGCTGCGGTGAGGAGCGGGGCATTGAGGGGAGGGGTTGGAAGAAGGGGCCGAGGAGGACGTAGGGCGGAGTTGGAGGAAGGGGCGGTAAGGAGAGGGGCTGAGGAGGGGGCGGGGCCGAGGAAGGGTATTGAGGGGAGGGGAGGGCGGCGCGGGGAGGGGTTGGAGGAAGGGGCCGAGAAGGAGGTGGAGGGGAGGGGTCGGAGGAAGGGGCGGGAGGGGAGGGTCGGAGAGGGGAGCGCTTGGTGGAAGCGGCGGTGAGGGGAGGGGCCGAGAAAGGGGCTTGAGGGGAAAAAAGGTTGGACACCTGCGGGCGGAAGGCTCTGAGTGGGTACAGCCGCGCGGGGGTCCTTCGCAGAGGACCGGTAGGGATTCTGGAAGAGGAGGTGCGGGGCCGTACCGAGGGGGCGGCCGCCAGAGCATGCGCACGGGCTCTGCAGCGGTCGGGCGCGGAGTTGGGGCGCGGGGACGCGGGGCGGCGCGAAGCGGGGCCCTCTGCCGCCCCGCGCTCTCATGTACGCCTTCTACTCGCTGCTCATCTACATCTTCTACAGCCTCTTTCGCAGGGATGGCGGGGCCGCGGCGGCCGCCGACCCTGGGAACCCCGCCCAGGTGAGCGGGGGCGGGCGCAGCTCGTCCGGCGACCCCCTTCCGGAGAATGGTTTTGCAGGCCGGCGCTGCGTAGGTCCCGGGGCGCTGACGCGGGGGAGGGGCCGTGCCGAGGACCCCGTCTCTGGTGTTGGAAGCTGAGAGCCCGGCTCCAGCCCCTCGGGCTCAGTTCTCGGAGGCAGGGAGCCCCACGGGCTGCCTGGCCTCGCCTCAGGGACTCCCCCCCCGCTCCCTCCCTAGAGTGCCCGCGGCAAGCCCGGGGGTCGCCGCCGCCCCGACCAGCCCACCGCAGAGCTGTGGACCGAGCTGACCGGCCTGGTCGGTAGGTACTGTTGGTGCATCGGGAGTGCTGCGTCTCCCGGGGCAACGAGGGAGCGCCGCCGTCCGAGAGATGCAGGGGTGCCCGTGCCCTCATTGGGAGGGAGGGAGCTGGCAGGTGCCGGCTAGTGGCCTAGCAAACGACACGTGACCCAGCACGCCTACCCATCCCACTGCCTCGCAGGCTGCTCGGAGTCCGAGGATGGGCCGGGAGGGGCAGCGGAGGGCCGTCCGGCCGAGGTCTCACTGGAGGAGGCTCTCGTGCGTCTTGCGGAGTTCCTCTCAGTCCAGCTGGGGGCGGAAGAGAGCTTCGGGAATTCTGCCGACCTGAGCAAGGTAAGCAGAGTTGAGATTTCTACGACAACCTGTTCTGTGTTCTCAGGCCTACCGATTTCCATCCATACGCCTGTATCCTCTCCACCCGGCCCCCATCCTTTTCCACTTGGATTTCTATTTCTTTCCCAGCCTGGTGATGTTCCCCCACTGTTGACGGTGACCGGTCAGCTCTTGGCCCTCCTGGCATGGATTCGGAGCCCCAGGGGGAGGCAGGTCCTGCCCCAGGCGACGCAGCCAGCCTCAGGGGTGCAGCCCCCCACTCCTGCTGGTGCGTAAGGAGTAGTGAGTTGAAGAGGGAGTTTGTCCAGGGAGTGACGCCCACCAGAACCCTAGCAGCCAGATGTGAGGTGTCCCTTCCTTCAGGCCAGAGAGCTCTTCTGTCCTGACTGGGTCCACCCCACCCCAGGATCCCCATCCCAAGAAGAAAGCCCTCCTGTTTCACCAAGGGGTGAGGCCCAGGGGCAGCAGCCTCCTCAGTTAGAGGAGGACCAGAGAGCTTGGCAGCGGCTGGGACAGCTTATCCTTGGACAGGTGAGGGGCCCAGGAGGCAGTGGGGGGTTGGGGGGGTCTGGAAGGGGACTGGAAGGAGGCGTTCCACCCGGTGCTCTTTCCTCCTTTCCAGCTGGAAGAGCTGAAGCAGCAGCTGGAACTGCAGGAGAAGGAGCTGGGCCAGCTGCGTGTGGGAGTGGTGAGGCTGCTGGGGTGGGGGCTGGACAAGGGGGACATGAGAGGGTCTCAGCCTCCAGGTGAGTTTTGAGGGCTTCCTTCTCTCCCAGGGGGCGACAGACTCGGAGAAAAGGGTTCAGCATCTGACTCTGGAAAACAAGGCCCTGAAACAGAGCCTGAGCCTTACTCGGGACCTCCTGCTGCACTGGGGCCCCGCCCCCCCCAACAGGGCCCCGCAGGTATCCTGCTCCTTAGCTGCCACTGTCCCTGCAGCCCGGGGCTCCTGCACCCTGGTCTCTAGCAACACCGCCTGGGCTTTCTCAGGACTTTGCGCTCACTGGAGCAGAGGCAGGGAGCCCCCTCTGACCCTTCAGACCTGAGGCCCGGACTGTGGGTGGCAAATGCATGGTAGCCCCTTCAAGGAGGCTGATGCCCATGGGAGAATCCCCTCCTTTCAGTCCATGGTTTCTCCCAGTGACTGACTCCAGGAGAGCAGAGAGACGTGGGGAAAGGAGCCCTGCATGGATCGGGAGGCGGGTGTGTGACCAGCTTTGTGAGCCCCTGTCGACTGGACTTTCGCATCTGTAAAATGGCGCAGCTGGAGTGCCCCTTCCTGAGTTTCCTCCTGGCTCCACGCTTCAGCTGCCCCGCTCCCCTTGCAGGAACAGGAGGAGGCAGAGGCACTGCTGGAGCTCCGGGGCCGGCTTCAAGAGGCCCAGGACACCACAGAAGCTCTCCGAGTCCAGGTGGGCTCTGGGCCCAGGGGCTGGGAAGTCTGGGGCTCTGGGGAGGGGGTGTCTGAGGCAGAGCCTGGTAAGTGCCTGTTTCCTCAGTGACAAGGCTGGGGTTGGGTGGGGCAGCTAGGGGTGCAGGAGGTGCAGCTTCAGGGCCTTCGGGGGGCCCTCCGGCAGCTCCAGCAGGAGGCTGAGCAGAAGTGCAGGAGGGAGCTGCAGCAGATGCGCGGGCAGCTGGCAGGTAAGGGCTGGGCTCCGGAGCTCACGGGAAGGCTGTGGGGTCTGGGCTTTCCCTCACAACAGCCTTCCTGCCCCCAGGACTTCGTGCTCGCATGGCCAGCTTGCGTCAGGGCTGTGGGGATCTCCGAGGACTGGTCAGCACCTTTACCCAGAGCTGCCAGGGTTCGCTGAGCGAAGCCCGGGGCCAGGTCAGGACCACTCGCTCCCCTCCCTTGCACTTGTTCTCTGTGCAGCCTCGTCACTGGCCTTCCCTTGGAGAACCCCTGCTCTCCCTTCGTTTCCAGCCCCAGGGTCTTGTCTCGTCTACTGCAAATCTTAGGTTCTGGAACCAGAACAACTGTGTTCTGTGCAAACTGGGGTGACGGTGAATCCCTCACAGGATTGCCAGGAAGCCCACGGTCCTCCTCGGGTCCCTGAGCTCCATCCCAGGCCCACTGAATGACGCCCCAAGGGTCTGAAGCCACTGAAAGTTGTGGATCCCCACAGCTGGGGGCCACGTGGTGGATATTGCCCTCAGCACCCCATCCCTCGCTCTCTTCCCACTGCCTTCCCCTTCCTCACCTTTCTGTGCCCCCAGGTATCGTGGGCCCTGGGGGCACTGTCAGCGGGCGGGGCTGGGACTCAGCTCCTTGAGGCACAGCAGGGGCCCCCAACTGGATGCCCAGGGCGGCTGCTGGAGCTCAAGGGTATGGCAGGCTTGGGGAGAAAAGGGCTGGGGCAGCAGAGGTGGGGGACATGGGGGCTCTCCATGCTTCAGGATCTGGGAGGCAGCCCCCTGATCTGATCTCCACCCCAGGAAACATCCGTGTGCTCTGTCGGCTGAGGCCAGGGACACCCTCCAACTTGGTGAGCTTAGAGCCCGGCCCGGGTGGCACTGTCACCACCTGCTATCGAGGGCACCAGCGTCGCTTCCGCCTGGACTGGGTCTTCCCTCCACACGCCAGCCAGGAGGAGGTGATGCTCCACCCTTTCACCTGTGTCAGCTGTCACTCAGAGTTCCCTGGAGACCAGAGAAGGCTCCTGTCTGTCTGCCCTCCCAGGAGAGAGGGCGGCTGGACTCCAGCAGGGAAGGGGAGGGAGCCGGAGGGTCTGGGAGGCAGGACTGGTATGCTAGCTGGGCACCTACTTTCTTTCCAGGATTTCCGCTTTGCATCCCCCCACCAAACTCTGCAGGCTGGGGGGGGACAGACTTTATGGCTTAAACAGGAAGATTAACATTTTCAAAAGTAACTTTGTGCCAGGAAACGAAGGAAAATGAACACGTTTGAGGTGATGGTTACTCAGGGGGCTGTGGAGCATGGCTGGGGTGCTGTTGTTGTTGTGAGGTCAGCACTGTGACCTCCTTCCCGCAGGCTTCACTGACTGCCCACTCCCCTGGCCCAGGGTCCAGAGATGGTCAGCTCTGAGGGTGGGTAGCTCTCCTTGTTTTGTTGGCAAGGGTAGTGGGGGGGCACAGGTGAGCTTCCAACCCCAGCCCCCCGCTGCCTCGTTTCCTGCACACTATCTTCACTGCACACCAACTTGCAACTAGAGCTCAGGAAACAAGGCTGAGAGCTGGGAGGGGGTGAGGCGAGGGGCAGAGCTATCAGAGACCCAGACCTGTGCTGGCCTCACGGGGACAGACTGTGATGAGAGTGCCTGGCAGGTACTCCCTTCCTCACTTTTTGGGGCACCGCAGCCGTTTTCCACCTACCTCTATTTACCCCCCATACCACCCCCACCCTGTCTTCAGCCTCCATCCCAACCACAGCCCTGAACAGGGGCCCCTCGTCTACTGTCCTCTGGGTAGCCTTCCTAGACAGGGTCCTCCACTTCTGGCTGAAAGAGCCGAAGGGCTGTTACTGGGCTCCCTCGCCTGTATTCCCCGTCTCTGTCTGCAGTAGCGCCCCCGACGCTCCTTTCTAGTCATGGAATCCTAGCAACCTCACTGGCAATTCTGGATTCTGCCCTTGTAGCTGGCAACCAAAATTTCAAAGAGATCTGACAGCCCAGTGGTTACCCGCCACCTGGGCACAAAAGCTGGCCGACTGTGTCATTGCTCAAGAGGCTGCTGCTGGTGTCCAGTTGCCAAAGGACGCAAGTCCCAGCTCCATCTCCCCTTCACCTGCCTCTCTGCACCCTCCCAGGGCCCGACTTCCAGGATCCTGGTTGCCCACCAGCCCCCACACATGGGACCCTCTGGGTTCATCTTTCATGTGCCAAGTGCTGCACTAGTCCTCTCGGTCTGCATTCTCACTTAATCCTCACAGCAGGTGCCACTCCAGCCCTCATCTCACAGAGGGCAAGATGAGTGACTTGCCTCCAGTCACACCCAGGGTTTGAACTTGGCCATCAAGCCCAGGGTCTGGGCTCTTGCCTGCTACACCCCCAAGCCTTCCAAGCAGTCAATCGTCAATCAATACTCTGCATCACCTGTTCCTGCTACCTGTCACATCCCTTCCCTACTTTGCCTGGCAAATTCTGGCAAATGCCACCTTCTCCAGGGAGCCTCACCTGTCTGTTGGGAGATCCACTCTTCCACTGTGCTCCCCTAGAGCCAGCCTCCTTCCAGGGGAATCAAGTTTTGTTCACACCTTGCCCCAGGTCCTGGGGCTTAGGGCCCCTCCCAACCCCTCCTACTCCTAGGTCTTCAGGGAGCTGGAGTCGGCTGTGCTGTCCTGCCTCGGAGGCTACAGTGTCTGCATTTTCACCTACGGTCAGACAGGGACGGGAAAGACCTACAGCATGGAGGTGGGAAAGGGGGCAGTCTGGGTGGCTCCTGGGGCCAGTGGCTGGGATGTGAGCCCGATGAGGCACCCCACCCCCTCCCCAGGGCCCACCTGAGGACCCTGGCATAGCTCCTAGGGCGCTGCAGTCACTGTTCCGGGAGATGGGAACAGGGGGACAGCACCACGTGACCCTCAGCATGGTGGAGATCTACAACGAGGCTGTCAGGTCAGGGCCGCAAACGGTGCCTCCTCCCCGCCCGGGGCCCCAGCTTCTGGCTCCGCCCCTCAGAACCCCCAACAGAGCCTTCCGTCTTTTCGCCAGGGACCTCCTAGCCCCAGGGCCTCCCCAGCGCCTGGCAGTGAGGCAGGGCCCAGCAGGCGAAGGGGGGATCCAGGTGGCTGGCCTCACCCACTGGGACGTGCCCAATCTGGAGTCGTTGCACCAGGTGAGGGTGCCCCGTGGGGCCACGCAGCCCTCCAAGCCCCCGCCCTGTACTCCCACCTGGGCCGCGGACGCCGCAGCAGGCCAGCCCTGTCCTCCGTCCTCCAGATGCTGAACCTGGGGAGGAGCAACCGGGCCACCGCCGCCACAGCCATGAACCAGCACAGCTCTCGTTCGCACGCCCTGGTCACGCTGACGCTGCGCACGGCGTCCCCATCAAGCGGTCCCGGCACCGCAGGTACCTCGGCGTCTGAGTCCTGCGGGGGGCTTCGCTGCACCCGAGACCGGGCCTCCCTCCACGCCGGGCTCGCTCGCCCCTGCAGGCACGCTGCACCTAGTGGACCTGGCAGGGTCCGAGCGCGCCTGGAAGGCAGGGGCGGCCGGCACGTCGCATGAAGACCGGGACGGCGCTCAGCGTCTGCGGGAGGCTCGGACCATCAACCGCTCGCTGCTGGCGCTGGGAGGAGTGATGGCCGCGCTGCGGGCTCGCCGGCCACACGTGCCCTTCCGCGACTCGCAGCTCACGCGCCTGCTGCAGCCCGCACTGGGCCCTGGCGCCACCGCTGTGCTGCTGCTGCAGGTGGGGCCAGGCGGCCGCAGCCCGCGGGAGGGTCGTTTGCATGCCAGGCGCCGCCCACCCGGGCCCGCCCACCAGCGCCGCTCCCCGCAGGTCTCCACGCGGCCCGAGGATCTCGGCGAGACCGTGTGCTCGCTCAAGTTCGCCGAGCGTGTGGGGCGAGTGGAGCTGGGGCCTGCTAGGCCCCGCAGGGCCCCGCGCTCCGGTACGCCCTCCTCCCTGAGCACCGACACACCACTCTCTGGGACCCCCTGCACCGCCACGCCCTCGCCCGGCAGCCCTCCAAGCCCCGGCCTGGACAGCGGCTCCAGCTCGGCCCTGGCACCGCCGGAGGACCTGCCTTCGTAGTCCTGCCCGAGGAGTCTGGGTCGCGTCTCTGCCGGCAGAGGCAGCGAAGTCCCTATTCCCCCCACGACCTCCTTGATCTCTGGGGTCCCGCTGCCCCCCAGACTCCCAGAGTCCACCCCTTTCTGTCCCGCCCCCAGAAGTGTTCCGCCTGGGGTAATGATCACACCACCGCCCCCCCCCCCCCCCCCCCCCCCCCCGCCCCGGCCCAGGCCCTTAGCTTATCACCATCTGCTGTTATCGCCGCGCACAGCAGGGGATCCCAGAGTCGCGGAGGCAGACCCTGGCCAAGTGGCCACCAGACTCACTACCCCATCACCAAACATCAGACTTGCATTAAAATGTCGTTTGTTCCTTTACTCTTATCTTCCCCACTACCACCACCAAAACCAGGTAGGGTCTCCATTCTCCGTCCCCTCCCCCCAAAGGTGCTACCTCCTTGCCAGGCAACAGTGGAGGGGGGACAGGACTTAGGGATGGAGCGGCTGGGGTGGTCATCAGGTCTACCCTCCCCCAGCCTGGAGCCAGGGAGGGGAAGTGACAGATGGTGACGGATGGATGGATGGATGGATGGATGGATAGATGGACAGAGGGCTGCAGAAGGTGGGACCAGGAAGGGGACAGGAAGGGCTACTTCAAGCACAGCCCTGTTCCTTCCAGCCTTGCCTCTCGGGGTAAGAGAGGCATGACTGACCGTCAGGGCTGCGGTGGTGCCCAGCTGGGCCACAGCTCTTCGGGAGTGTCCAATAAACACGCGGATTCTCAGCACGGCTGGTACCTCGTGTCTCAAGGCGGAGCCACACATCCCTTAGTTTCCCCTCAACAGGCCTCAGGGTGGCAGGAGAGGGTGGGAGAGGAAAGCAGCCCCTGCCCGGGGAGCCTCACAGGCTGTACCAGGAGAGTAGCCAGCCTGGGGTAGGGGCAGCCAGGTCTCGGGGGTGGCTAACCCACGCATCATAGATGCTTTTGTTGGGTGGCACCCCCTGGAAGAGGGCATCTAGATCCCAGAGCAGCCTTGGGGGGCCATGGGTTTCAGGGACCACCCCCCAATAGCCTGTGCTGGTTGAGGGGGGGCACCGGGGGCAGGAGGTGGGTGGCAGTGGGGAAAATGGCATCACCACGTTGGGAGTGTAAATGGGCAAGTAGGAGGTAGGTAGCTGCCCCCAAAGCGAGGCCCTGTGGCTTCCACCAGGGAGTCCCCCAGGGCCTGGGGTACCCTGCAGTAAGTGCAGGGGCCAGGCTCTGGGTTCAGGGGAGAGGGGCGAGGGCCTGCTGTTTCCCCCCTGGGAAGTCTCCCCTTCTGCTCTCAGGGACCCTGGGAGGGGGCAGACGGGCCACAGAGGCCTCTCAGAGGTGGGGACTGGAGTGGGTGCCTCTTCCTCCCCTATGCGAACTGAGCCTGACCGACTTGGGCTGCTCGGCGGCGCCCCCTCCCCGGAGTCCCCTAGCAGAGACTTTATGCTGAAGCCCTCGCGGGGCGGCGGCTGGGGACTGGGCGGCCGGTAGGGCCGGCCATGCAGCACATAGGGGCCCAGGTCCTTGGCGAAGGCTCCCCTGGCGCCCCTGCTCTGCCAGCGCCTGCACAGGGCCGTGTTCTGCAGCCGCAGCGCCTCGGCTGGGATCAGGCTCACGTCGACCGCCCAGAAGTTGCCCTTGGCCTGGGGCTTCGCGGGATCTTTGGGCACCTGGTGGAGGAGGGGGGCAGGCTTGGGTGGGGCTGTACGACCCCGGATACTCAGGATTTCCGCCCGCGTCCCGCCCCCAGGCTCCGACCCTCGCCCTGCCCCACCTTGCGGAAGCACCGGTTGGAGGAGAGGTTGTGGCGGATGGAGTCTTTCCAGCCCTCGTAATCGTCCCTGAAGAAGGGGAACACGGCCTGGACCTGACGGATGATCTGAAACCATCGGGCGGGCAGCGGGCGCCGTGAGCCGGGGCGCGTGGGCGGGGGGCCACGCTGCCCCTCCCCTCGCCTCTGCGTGGCCCCCCTCGCCGGGAAGGGGCCTGCCTGAGTGCTTTAGCTCTCTCCCTGGGTGCCCAGGCCAGGACCGGCCCCACTGGCATGGCTGGGTAGGGCCAGGTCGGGGTGGAGGCCGGAGCCTGAGCCTCCGAGCAGGGGCCAGGTGGAGGACGCTTCCGGGGACAGGTCCGATCACGGAGTGTGAGGGAGAGCGGGCGGGGATCCTCTCACCTGGGCCAGCTTCAGCCTGCGGGAGGGTGCGGCCTGGATCACCAGGGCGATCATGGCCAAGTAGGTGTAGGGGGGCTTGTCATGCCGCAGGTATCTCTTCTTCCTCCTCTGGGGGTGCTGGGAGGGCGACTCCCCCCCGGGGAGCCCCAGGCGGGGGTTGCTGCAGGGCCCCATGCAGAGGAAGCAGGCAACGTGGGCAGGGGTCCGGCCGGGTGGTGGGCGCAGGGCACTGGGGCAGTGTGGTAGTGTGGTGAGGAAGAGCTGGGGCCTGAGGCCAGGCGGGGGCTGGCGGGCCAAGCCCTTTATCATTCGGATGGAAGGGGGAGGGGAGGGGAGGCCAAGGGAGGTAGAAATACGCGGTGGGGGAGGGGAGCGTGCAGAGGGCAGCCACAATTAGCAGGTTTCGGTTAATCTGGAAGGGAGGGGCAGGAAAGATTCCAGTGGGGGCTGCAGGCGGCCACCCCCCAGGCCTCATTCCTCACCCCTGGGCTGCCTTTGGCACCCCCCCTAGAGCTGTAAGGAAAAGCCCTTGGAAGGGTCTTATGACCCACAGTTACTTTATCCCATCTAGATCCCAGGTTCACATTTAACAGATGGGGGAGTGATTGGTCCGAGAGGAGCCGCCAAGAAGGGGTGGGTCGTGCCCAGAGTTCAAGGCCAAGCAGCTAGCAGGACTTGGGTGGTGGTCTGGGAGGGCTTCCTAGAGGAAACCTCAGAAATAAAAGAAGGATACAGTTGACTCAAGGGATTTTCCCACAGGCTGCTGCATGGCCCCAGAAGGCTCCCCAGGCCCTGGAGGTCACTTTCCTTCCCTCCTTGGTGCTGGTCAACAGTGGGTCCTGGGAACTGACCATAACAATAGTCCCTCATTATGCCCTGTGCACCTCAGTGGTCCTGGGTAAGCTGGACCCCCCTGGCTTGAGAGAACTTCCTGGAAGTATGTTTGCCTCTCTACTCTTCTGGTCCTCTGGGTCCAGATACTCTGGAGGTTGTCCCCTGAGGAGGACGCCACTTGGTCCTCTGGGGCACTCAGGCAGTGCCCCTGGGTGGGTGTGCATGGAAGGAGAGGCCTTATAGCTGTAGGTGTTTACTGGCTACCACTTGGGGCCAGGCCTTGAGAACACAGCCCTGTGGGTCATGGTGCCTGCCCAGGGGAGCCTGCAAGAACCACTTGGCATCACCCTGGGCAGGAGTGAGGACAGGTGTGTTATGTCTGGGTACACAGGGCTTCCCAGGCAGCCCCAATGCCCCGTGGCTTAGGCGAGGAGGGAGATGCTCCCCAGGCAGGAGTCGGGTAGGCCTGAGTAGAGGAGGGGCACTCTGGGAGACAGAGTGGAGGCTGAGCCTGGGGAGGCCTGCAGGGCCAGCACCCCTTGGTCAGCCCTGGCCAGAGCTTCTGAGTGCTTTAGCAGGCACGGGGCCTGGCCCAAAGGTGCGATTCTGGAAAAATGCATTTGGCAGCTGCCCGGAGACATGGTCCTCCCGGGTCCCAGACCTTCTGTCCCCTGACCTCCTCCCTGGCCATCTAGTCTGTGGCTCTCCCCCTCAAGTCAGTCAGGGCCTGTGCTCTGTACCCTGACCCAAAGCCTGGGTTCCCCCCGGTGAGGACTGGGCAAGTCTGCAAAGGGATTATCTGGCCCGGGACACCAGCAGTGGTGGGGTGTTGCTACTAGGACCCCAGACCCGAGCAAAGCCACAGAAGCACAGGGAGACTTTCTATCGCTTCACTCTAAGATTTCGGCTTTTCTTGGGCGGCAGCAGCACCCCTTCCGAACACACACCAATTATACCCTTAGAGGGTGGAAAATCTGCAGCCTACAGTGGGTGCCCAGCTCTCACTGAGGTGCTGAGGGAAGGGGTGAGTGATGGGTGCAGCGGAGGAGGAAGCCTGGAGCTGAGATGGATGATGTATGTGGGGTACCACACGGCTCCCTCCACTATCTCAGACTCTTTCTTCAGACTTCACCTGGCTTCCTCTGGATCCCTATGTCACCTCCTCAACTCCTGTCTGTTTCCAGGGCTCTAGCTGAGGGGTCCTTGTGTCTCATCAGGCGACCTATGGCTTCCTAGCTCCACTGGGTCATTAGAGAGGTCTTTTTCTCCAACAGGTCTTAAGTCACCCCCTCTCCTCCACTGGTCCTCCTGTGCTTCCAGGATAAAGCCCAGCTCTTGGTTTGGCGTTCAAGGCTCCTCATGTCCTGACTGTTCATCACTGACCGCACGTACCACCCTACCGGGCCCCCGCCCTCCTAAACCACCACCTCAATTCTTCCCACCGGGTCCTTCCACCTCTGCGCATGCTCTTCTCTACACCAGTGATGCCCCTGCTTTGTCGAGTGAACTCTGACCCTTCCTTAAAAGCTCAGCGTAAATAGATGACCACCCTCCTGGGAACCTTTTGATTACTTGCCCTTCCCGCCCCAACCGGGCCCCACCGCGCCGAGGACGCCCCTACCACAGACGTTTGCACCGTGCGGTCAGCAACCTCCCTCTACTTGCTCCGCGCAAGCCCCGCCCCCGCGCGGCTCGGCCCCGCCCCCCGCGGCTCGGCCCCGCCCCCCGCGGCTCGGCCCCCGCCCCCTGCTCCCACTGGCAGCCGCGGCTTCCGGCTCCGGGACCTGCGGGCCGGAAGTATCGCGTTGCCATGGCGAGGGCCGGGCGCGGGGCCCGCCCCCGCGGCGCCGGGAGGAGCGCTAGGCTGACGGACCCGCAGACGGGCTCCGATCGACTGCGCGGTGGCTGCTGGCGCGAGGCGGAAGGTCAGGCGCGGACTTCCGGGGCCTGCTGGCGGGAGGGGAGGCGCCGGAGGTGGGAGGGGGTGAGGGGAGACGGGGAGGCCCGGGTCCGGGCGGGAGGCTGTCCAGGCCCCGCTTGGGCGCAGGTGGGTGAGGCCCGGGCAGCCGGTGCTGAGGGTCAGGAAGGCTCCTGGAGTGGCAGGCTGTGAAGGCCACCGGTAGGCTGTTCACGTTTTAGCTAAATGTGGAGTTGTTTGCAGCCTTGCAACCTGTTGGTCAGGTAGGCAGCACTAAAGTTACCTCCATGTCAGCTGAGGAAATTAAGGCCTGCGGAGAAGTGACTTGCCAGGCTTCTTTTGGGCTTTGGAGTTAGGCCAGAGGAGAAACTGAAGCCTTTCTGGGGCAAGTTCCTTAAACTTCCAGGGGTTCAAGTGACCTCACTTGTGGGGGGGATCCTGGGCTCCAGCTCACAGATCGGTGTCCGGGCGGGAATACTGGCTGCTGTGTGGTAAGTGCCGGCCGTGCTGGTGCGGAGGCGCTCGGGCCTGGGAGGGAGTATCCACGCCGGGCTGGGGCCCCTCGCCGTCCTGGAGCAGAGGCTGAGGCGACTGTGGGATTAATTTCCGTGGGTGCGGAGACGGGAGGTGTGTACGGAGTCATTCCAGGTTTGGGGAAGCGGGAGAAAGGCTGGACCTCCCCAAACCTCTGGGCCTTCCTTTTCCTCCCGGTTCTTAGCTTGGGGGTGGAGGTGCAGGGGCACCACACTGCTCTTCTCAGTTCCTGCCTTTGCTCCCCACCAGGATTGGGGAGCTCTCCCTGGGAGAGGTGTACAGGGCCTCTGTGCCCTGGCTGGGCCGCCTCATTCACTTCAGGGGCGGCAAGGGGAGCCCCAGGCTGGAGTGAGTTGCCTAAGGGGCTGGTGGTTGCCTGAAGGATCTTGTGCGGGGCTGGCGCTGGGGTCCTTGCCTGGTGGCTGTGTGGGGCTCTGAGCAGCCAGCTCCCGTACCCCGCCTCTCCTGCCCCATCAGCTCTTACTCAGAGCTGGAATGGGGCAGCGTCAGCAGGTCTGTCCTCCCTTTCTGTGGGCGCTCCACTGACCCTCTCCACTGGCCTCATCCCTTACCTACTTAGTCTGCCTGGACTCGGCCCTCCCCAGAAGGTTGCCTGGGCTGTCAGGCACCTAGCGAGGGGGCTCTCGTATCTGTGGGCTCAGCGTTGGGGCCTGTGTTCTAGGGGTTTTGAATCTCTGCTGTCTGTCAACAGTTTGCCTCCACTGTGTGCAGTTCTGGAACCTCAGTCTCGGATGAACCTCTGGTGACCCAGCACACCATCTGTGCCCCAAGAGTGCCCCACCCCAGTGCCTCTGCCATGGTCCGCCTGTTCACTAAAGCAGGACGTCTGGGTGGCAGTGTCTTCCCTCACCTCCAGCGCCCCAGAACTTCCTCCTCAGTACCCCGGATCCTGGCCCTCCTGTCCGTCCCTTCCACCATATAGCCTGCTCCTGTGGCTCCTCAGTTCCGTCCGGGATGGTAGCCTTTGCTCCTGGCTGCGCCCTTCTTGGCCGTGTCTCAGCTCCTCGACTTCACCCTTCTCACCTGAGCCAAAGTGAGGGGTCTGAAACGCAGATCTGATTCTTGTGCTCTCCTCCTGGAAATCCTTCCTCACAGACTGCAGAATGACATGCCTGTCTTTGCACGCTAGCCCCCGTCCCCTGCCCAACTCCTGATCACCTTGCCATGTGTGTGTCCGACCACCACCCTCCTGAACTCCTGCAATGGTGGTGGAGGGGAGGGGAGGGAGTACACCTCCCCTGTCCCTTTCCAAGCTCTGTGGCCTTAGGAAAGGTCTTGTCAGCACATCAGATTGAGAAAAAAGACAGAGAAGTGAAGGAAAGTCTAGTTCCAGACACCCAGGGGAGAGGGTCCCGGGGAGGAGAGCTTGCGCTCCACCGCCAGGAGCCCTGTGTGGGCAATGTGGTGAGGCCCGACGGCGGACGGCGGGTTCTGGGCTGCTTCCTTCCTGGGCGGCTGTGACAAACACAGAGATTGCCAGGACTGCGCGAGACCTTGGTCATTCTTTGCTCTGACCGTTGCTGTTGTGTTGGTTTTGTGTGGCGTGCTTTGTAAGTCTCACCCCCACCCACCCCCTAGAACCTCCTCCCGTTTTGGAAGGAGGAGCGTGGTGTAGTTGCAGGTGAACCCCGGGAGCCTCCAGGACTCAGATGCAGCCCCTGCAGAACCCTCCCCACTGTCAGGGAGGTTGGAATGGCCCTCGCTGCGCTGGCAGGGCCCGCGGTGAGCATTGCCGTTGCCGACAGGCCTCCTGTGTTTCCTCCGGGCTGATCTCCGGGTGGGTGAGCAATGCATGTGTCACCATCGCTGGCTCTGCATCCCAGTGCTGAGCCCGACCCTGACGCAGCTGCACACACAGCTGAGTGGTGGTCCTTTCCATCCAGCCGGCTCAGTCCCAAGCTCACCGTCTCCTGCGTCCCCTTCTGTGCCGTCCCCCAGTGCCCGGAATGCATCTGCTCCTGTGGTTATGGGTGCTTCCTGCAAGTCAGGCACCGGGTTCAGGGAAGAAAACAGTAAATTGAGTCAAAAATGAAAACAGGGTGAAGAGACAGGAGTGACAAGGTAACCACAGAAGACCTCTGAGGAGCTGATATTTATATTGAGATCTGAGGGACTTCCCTGGTGGCCAGTATTTAAGAATCTGCCTGCCAAAGCAGAGGACACGGGTTTGACCCCTGGTCCGGTAGGATCCCACATGCCACGGAGCAACTAAGCCCACGCGCCACAACTACTGAGCCCGCGCGCCTGGAGCCCGTGCTCCGCAGCAAGAGAAGCCACCACAATGAAAAGCCCACGCACAGCAACAAAGAGTAGCCCCCGGCTCGACACAACTAGAGAAAAGCCCGCGCGTAGCAACAAAGACCCAATGCAGCCAAAAATAAAATAAATAAATAAAAAAATTTTAAAAAATACACTTTAAATTGAGATCTGAGTTACAAGAAGGAAAGAGCTATTCTGAGATCTGGTGGAAGAACTTTCCAGACAGAAGGCACAGCTGATGCAAAGGAGGAGTGATGATGAGGATGGTAGATCAGGGGTCTGCAAAGCTTTTTTGTGGAGGGCCAGAGAGTAAGTATTTTAGGCTTTGCAGGCCATATGGTCCCTTTCGCAACTATTCTGCCCATTTGTGGAAAAGTAGCCACAGACAATACGTAAGTACATGTGCTCTGTTTCCACAAAACTTTATTGATAGACCCTGAAACTTGAATTTCATGTAATATTCATGTGTCACAAAATATTCTTTTTATTTTTTCCCCAATCATTAAAAAAGGTAAAAACCATTCTTAGCTTATGGGCCATACAAAAACAGCCAGTGGGCTGTAGTTTGCCAATTCCTGTGCTAGGCACCAAAAAATGCCTTTGTTGTCTAACTCATTGAATCCTCATAAGACCCTTAAAATGAAAGTACTGTTACTCCATTTACAGATGAGGAAACATTTAAAAGAGGTCAAGAAACTTGACAAATCCCCTCAGCTGCTGCCACTTTAGACCCAGAGTCTGGTTCCAGAGCTCAGCTCCCAGCCTCTGTGGTACAGAGCCGAGGTTTCTGAGGTGCAGGAAGCGGTCTGGTGCTGAGTGGGAAGTGGAGAGAGGTGTGGGAGGGGACAGCAAGGCCAGGAGGGGCCAGACCACTCAGGGTTAGAGGCCAGGAGAAAACTTAGGTTGTATAGTTTTTTTTTGTTACATCAAAGTTTACTGAGGTATAGTTTACCTACAATAAAAGGCACCTATATAAAATAATTTGGTGGGTTTTGATAGATGTATACATCCTTGTAAAAGCCACCATAATCCAGATGTAGAGCATTTCCATCATCCCCATTCCCTTCCCCAGGCAATCACTGATCTGCTTTTTGGGTTTTTTTGGTTGTCGTTGTTTTTATAAATTTGTCTATTTTATTTATTTACTTTTGGCTGCGTTGCTGCACACGGGCTGCTTCTAGTTGCAGCGAGCGGGGGCTGCTCTTTGTTGCAGTGCGCGGGCTTCTCATTGCGGTGGCTTCTCTTGCTGCGGAGCACGGGCTTCAGTAGTTGTGGCTCACGGGCTCAGTACTTGTGGCTCGCGGGCTCTAGAGTGCAGGCTCAGCAGTTGTGGCGCACGGGCTTTGTTGCTCCGCGGCATGTGGGATCTTCCCAGAGCAGGGCTCGAACCTGTGTCCCCTGCGTTGGCAGGCGGATTCTTAACCACTGCGCCACCAGGGAAGTCCCTACTTTTTGTTTTTATAGATGCACTGTCCCTTTTTTTTTTTTAAGAATTTCACATGAATGGAAGCGTACAGAATGAACACTTTTGTGCCTAACTTCTTTGTCCAGACAGAGCGTTTTGGAAATTCACATGGCTGCATGTATGTGTGGTCCGTTCTGTCTTTGTTGCCGAATGTCTGGTACCCACCGCATAGATACACCACCGTTTACTCTCTGTGCACACACCTGTTGATGGACATTTTGATTCTTTCCAGTTTTGGGCTGTTATGAATAAAACTGCTGTGAATACTCGTGTCTACAAGTCTTTGTGTGGACATATACTTTCTTTCTCTTGGGTTGAGTTGATAGAAATGATGGTTGAAATGCGTATTTGTGTTTAACTCTATAAAAAAGTACCAAACTACTTTCCAAAATGGTTGTATCATTTTACATTCCCAGTTCCATATCCTCTCGTCATTCTTTTAAAGTTTAGCCATTCTTGCGAGTGTTGGTAGCTCGTTGTGCCTTTAATTGGCATTTCCTTAATGATGAATGGTGTTGCACATCTTTTCATGTCCTTATTTTATTGGCTATTTGTGTATCTTCTTTTGTGATGTGTCTAAATCTTTTACCCGTAAAAAATGGGTTGTTTGTCTCATCAAGCTTTAAGAATTCCTTGTATATTTAGGATGCAAGTCCTTTGCCAGATACATGTATTGCAAAAATGTTCTCAGTCTGTGGCTTGACTTTTCATTTTCTTTCTTTCCTTACTTCTGTCCTTCTCCCTTTCTTTCTCTCTCTCTTTCCCTTTCTCTCTCTCTCTCTTTCTTTAATTTGGCTGTGCTGGGTCTTATTTGCAGCACGCGAACTCTTAGTCGCTGCATGTGGGATTTAGTTCTCTGACCAGGGATCGAACCCACGCCCCCTGCATTGGGAGCACGGAGTCCTAGCCACTGGACCACCAGGGAAGTCCCGACGTTTAATTTTGTTACCAGGGTCTTGAACAGCAGATACTTTTAATTTTGATGAAGTTCAGTTTGTCATTTTTTTCCCTTTATGGTTTATACTTTCTCTTATGGTCAAGAGGTCAAGGATCATTGTTTTCCGTGGATATCCAGTCATTCCAACACCATTTTTGAAGACCATTCTCTCCCCATTGTATTACCTTAACAGCCTTGTTGAAAATCAATTGACAGTATATGTTTGGGTGTATTTCTGGATTCCCTATTTTATATTCATTGATCTTATTGCTAATATCCCACATATTTGATTATTGTAGCTTTATAATAAGCCTTGAGGTTAAGTAGTGTTAATTTTCCAACTTGGTTTTTCTTTTTCAAATCATTTTGGCTCTTCAAGATATTATGTAGTCCTATATAAATTTGAGAATTTCTACAAAAGGGCTTACTGGCATTTTGATTGGGATTGTATTGAAGCTACAGATCTATTTATGTAGGTCTCTGTTTTTTTGTTTGTTTGTTTTTGTTTGTTTGTTTGTTTTTGCGGTAGGGGGCCTCTCACTGTTGTGGCCTCTCCCGTTGCGGAGCACAGGCTCCGGACGCGCAGGCTCAGCGGCCATGGCTCACAGGCCCAGCCGCTCCGTGGCATGTGGGATCTTCCCGGACCGGGGCACGAACCCGTGTCCCCTGCATTGTCAGGCGGATTCTTAACCACTGCATCACCAGGGAAGTCCCCTATGTTAATTTTTTAAATGTTAAACCAATCTTTCATTCTTGGAATAAACCACAGTTGGTCAAGATGTATTATCCTTCTTATATATTCCTGGATTCAATTTAGTAATGTTTTTTAAAGAATTTTTGCAACTATTCATGAAGAAATCAGTCTGGTATTCTTAAATTGTTGTGTCTTTGTCTTTGGAGTCAGGGTAATACTGGCTTTATAAAACAAGTTGGGATGTGTTTCTTCCTCTTCTATTTTTAGAAAGCATTTTTGTAGGTTCTGTATTATATCTTCTTTAAATGTTTGTTATAATCTGCTAGTAAAGCCATCTGGGCTTGGAGTTTCTTTGTGGGAAAGTTTTTAACTGGAAATTTAATTCCTTTGATAGATATAGGGCTGTTCAGGTTTTCTGTTTCTTCTTGAGCCCATTTTGATAATTTGTTTCATTCCGGTAATTTGCCCATTTATCTTAAGTCAAGCATGGCAATTTTTCTCTATAAAGGGCCAAATAGTAAATGTTTTAGGCTTTTCAGGCCATATGGTCTCTGTTGTGGTTACTCATCTCTTACTGTACCATGAAACAGCCATAGACAATACATGAACAAATGAGCATGGTTGTATTCTAATAAAACTTTATTTACAAAAACAGATGGTAGCCGATTCAGTCCATAGGCTGTAGTTTGTCGACTGCTGACTTAAGTTGTTAAGTTTATTATCATAAATTGTTCAGAACATTCTCATTTTTATCCTTTTAGTTGTCTGTAGGATCTATAGTGATATCCCCTTTTTCTTTCATGCTATTGGTAATTTTTGTCTTCTTTTCTTGATCAGTTCAGCAAGAGTTTTATTGATTTTATCAACATTTTCAAAGGAACAACTTTTAGTTTCAATATTTTTCTCTTTTTGTCTATTTTATATTTCATTAGTTTTTGTTCTTATTATTTCTTTTTACTTACTTTGGGCTGAATTTTCTTCTCTTTTTCTAGCTTCTTATTAAGTTGGAAGCTTTGGTCATTGATTAAGTTGGAAGCTTTCGTCATTGAAAGAAATAACCTTTCTTGTTATTTAAGCATTCAAAGGTAGAAATTTCCTTCTAAAACCTGCTTTAAGTGCATCTCACATATTTGATAGGTTTTCATTTTCATTCAGTTCAAAATATGTTCTACTTTCCATCTTGATTCCTTCCTTAGCCTGTAGGTTATTTAGAAGTATGCTTTAAAGTTTCCAAATATTTGGGAATTTTTCCAGGTATCTTTTTTTATTGAGTTCTAGTTTAATTCTAATGTGGTCGGTGAACTTTCTCTGTATGCTTTCATTCCTTGTAAAACTTATTGAATCTTATATTAAGTTCCAGCATATGGTCTGTCTTCCTAATTTTTTTTTAGGGTTAAATACATTTACAGTGTTGCGCAACTATCATCACTCTCAATTTCCAGAACTTTTTTTTTTTTTTTTTTGCGGTACGCGGGCCTCTCACTGTTGTGGCCTCTCCCGTTGCGGAGCACAGGCTCTGGACGCACAGGCCCAGCGGCCATGGCTCACGGGCCCAGCCGCTCCGCGGCATGCGGGATCTTCCCGGACCGGGGCACGAACCCGTGTCCCCTGCATCGGCAGGCGGACTCTCAACCACTGCGCCACCAGGGAAGCCCTTCCAGAACTTTTTAATTACCTGAAGCAGAAAATCTGTCCATTAAACAGTACTTCCTTACTCCCCCTCCCCCCAGCCCCAGGCAACCACCATTCTTCTTTCTATCTCTGAATTTACCTATTATATAAAGGGAAATCATACAATATATGTCCTTTTGTCTGATACATTTGTAACATGTATCAGAATTTCATTCCTTTGCATGGCTGAATATTCCATTGTATGTATATACCACATTTTGTTTCTTCATCTGTCGATGGGCGTTCGAGTTTCTGCTTTTTAGCTGTGGTGAATAACGCTGCTGTGAACTTTGGTGTGCCCGTAGCTGAGTCCCAGGTTTCAGTTCTTTTGCTTGTATACCCAGAAGCGGAATATGCCTTTGCTCTCACACTGCACGGTCAGCAGGGTCACGTTCTATTCTGTACCCTAGTTCACTGTCCTGTGGTGCAGAAGTTGGAGACGATGTCAGTCTTTCTGTCTTCAGAGCCAGGCATTGTGCACAAACTACGTCTCCTCATCTGTGGGCCTGTTGTCCCAACTCCTGCACCCCTAGAGTGTTTTCACCGGGCTTCAAGTTCGCAGGATTTGGCTGTGTTTCGTGTTACCAGTCTCCTGGTGTGTTTCTGGCCTCAGGTCATGCCCGGACACCTCCCCCACGCAGCGCCCCTCTCTCTGCTCTGGGGCTGCTACCTTCTTCCCTGTGACCTCAGGAATGTGTAAACTGATCATGAGCTCTCTTCTGGATGCCCCTCTAGTTCTCCTGCTAGGTGTGTGGAGGTCGCAGTGTGGTCATCTGGACCCCACACATGTCTTCTTCTAAAGCTTTGTGGCCTCAGTGCCCCTCCCCCCCCGTAACTCTCCAGCCCCGTGCTTCTGGCAGCATCCTGCCCAGCCCCAGGCCCAGCATCATTGTGTGTGATGTGTGTGTGGGTGACTGAGGTTCGAAGCAGAGCAAACCCAGGGTCACAATGCTGTCCCCTCCAGAGCCCACTTTTGTTATTTTGGTTTTAACACTGCTGTACTTGACAGACCTTCATTTCCAAATCTACACGGTGAGGTCCTGGCCCATCAGAGTCATGAAGCCAAAGAGGCTGCGTGCAGCACCGCGGCAGCCGGGATCAAGCCTGTGGCCTGGCCTTTAGGAAGGTGTGGTGCTCAGGCCTCTGGAAGCCCGTCCTTTCTCCTCCTAGCTGAGCGTGGGTTGGCTTTTTGTTTTTTTGTTTGTTTTTGGCTGCACTGCGTGGCTTGTGGGACTTAGTTCCCTGACCAGGGATTGAACCCCGGACCTCGGCAGTGAGAGCACAGAGTCCTAACCACTGGACCACCAGGGTGGCTTTTATCCTCAGTTCTCTTTGAATCTCTTTTCAAATGCAGATGCCTCCAGCTGCCCAACTTCTTTCATTTGGCCATCTAGACTTCTGACACCTTGCTGTGAGTTAGTTTATTAGATTTCTTTCAGAGCTGGGTGGCAAAGGGAAGGGAAATGGACGAGGGAGCTTTGGAGTGCCCCTGGCTTCTGGGGAGGGGCCCGCCCAGGTTCTCCAGCCCCCACAACAGTGCTGCCACACCTTGCTGGCAGTCCCTCACTCACGTGGTCCAAACGGATCCCCAGTGCCTGCTCTGGCCCAGGGACCTAGGGGGCTGCAAGCACCGTGTGCACAAACGTGCCAGCGTCTTGGGGTCCTCCTTCCTCACAGGATTGTCAGCTGGGCAGTTGTAACAGAGCCAAATGAAATTTCATTTTTGTAGGTCACAGCTTTGAAATAGCTTCAATTTCCTATGGTTCTACTGCTGAGGGAAGTTTGAGGAGTATTGAGATCACTGAAAAAGGACACAGATCTCATGGGAGGGGTCAGGAAGGAAACTGAGGCCAGAAGATGAGTAGGAATAAGTAAGCCAGAGAGGAGACTCGTTGCAAAGCTACAGTGGGAGGACGCTGTGGCACAGGCTTCGGGCGGATGGGACAGAGTCACGAGGCTCGGGCAGATTCACACATGTATGGGAACTTAATTTATTACCAAGGTGGTGCTGCAGAACAGCGTGGAGAGAAGCACCTTTTTTTAAAAATATTTATTTATTTTATTTTTGGTTATTTTTGGTTGCGTTGGGTCTTCGACGCTGCACGCGGACTTTCTGTAGTTGCGCTGAATGGGGGCTACTCTTCGTTGTGGTGTGCAGGCTTCTCATTGTAGTGGCTTCTCTTGTTGAGGAGCACGGGCTCTAGGTGCGCGGGCTTCAGTAGTTGTGGCGTGTGGGCTCAGTAGTTGTGGCTCGTGGGCTCTAGAGCGCAGGCTCGGTAGTTGTGGCACATGGGCTTAGTTGCTCCGCAGCCTGTGGGATCTTCCCGGACCAGGGATCGAACCCACGTCCCCTGCATTGGCAGGCGGATTCTTAACCCTGCGCCGCTAGGGAAATCCCAAGAAGCAGCTTTTAAATAAATGGTGCTGGGACAATTGGATATAAATGTGGAAGAAAAATGCAACTGGAGCCTGTACTAGTTATTATTGATGTGTAACAAATTGCCTCCGAATATAGCAGCTTGAAACAACATTTATTGGGGCTTCCCTGGTGGCCCAGTGCCTAAGACCCTGCGCTCCCCATGCAGGGGGCCCAGGTTCAATCTCTGGTCAGGGAACTGGATCCCACGTGTCACAATGAAGAGTTCACATGCCGCAACTAAAAAAAAAGATCCCGCACGCAGCAACAAAGATCCTGCGTGCCGCAACGAAGACCTGGCACAGCAAAAGAAATAAATGTTTTTTCAAAATCCAAACAAAAACCCAGCATTTATTATCTCAATCTCTGTGGGTCAGGAGTCCAGGAGCAGCTCAGCTGGATGATTCTAGCTCAGGATCTCACACATTTTCTGAAGACTTGACTGGGGCGGGGAGTCTGCTTCCAAGCTGGCTCCCTTGCCGGTCCCAGTGGGAGGTGGCTGGCTTCCCCCAGAGTGAATGACCTAAAAGGGAGAGCAGGGATGTCTCAGTCACAGTGCCTTTCACATCCTAATCTTGGGTGTCACACTGTCACGTCTGCCACACTCTGTATTCATTATAAGCAAGTGACTAAGTGCAGCCCACATTTAAGGGGAGGGGAATTAGGCTCCACCTTTTCAAGGGAAGAGTGTCAAATAACTTGTGGGCATATTTTTAAACCACTATAGATTCCCTACTTTACACTATACACAAACACTAGCTCCAGGTGGACTACAGACCTAGATGTGATGGAAACTATGCTACTTTTAGAAGATAATATAGGAGACTAGTCTTTAGAAAGATGTCTCATCTGATTAATTCTTAGAGAACTGCAAATTGGCTGCAGGGCGATACCACGGCCCACACACCAGAGTGAGGAAACGAATATGTTTTGTATAAACCAACTGGAATGTTTCTCCATTGCTGTTGGGACTGTAAACTTGTACCACTTTGAAAAGTAGTTGTAGCATCCATTGATTCATGTCATATAGGCTGCAGTTGGCTGCTGTGCACCAGTGTCTGTGGACAGGGTGTTCACGTCAGCCTGTCATTCACAGGCCCACACCCAAGCTGCCCTAGGCCCTCAGAAGTGTACCCCGAGCTGTGTAAACAGGCCTGTAGTGGACTGTTACTCAGCCCAAGGCAGAAAGCCTAGGGCACATACCTCAGAAGGGGTGGATCCCACGCCCATGATGGGAGTGAGGTAGCTCAGAGCATGAGGCCCAGCCCCAGCTGGACGTTCAGCCGGCCAGCACTGCGCTCTGCTGTTCCGAAGGTGTATGGGGGTGTGCAGGCGTAAAGAGAAGCCAGGTGGTGACCACTGCGAGGGGGAGTGGAAGGAGGGCTCTGGGGAGCTGCTTGGCACCCTCATGGGGTGGAGCTCACGTGGTTTTGTGTTTCCATTTTATGTGCATTGTTTTTTTTGCACTTTCTGTACTTGTATTTTTTTTTTTTTTTTTTTTTTTTTTTGCAGTACGCGGGCCTCTTACTGCCGTGGCCTCTCCCGTTGCGGAGCACAGGCTCCGGAAGCGCAGGCCCAGCGGCCATGGCTCACGGGCCCAGCCGCTCCGCAGCATGTGGGATCTTCCCAGACCGGGGCACGAACTCGGCAGGTGGACTCTCAACCACTGTGCCACCAGGGAAGCCCCTGTACTTGTATTGTTGACTTAAAACAGCCAGTTATTTTATCAGGAAAATGGGTTTATTTTAGAGGAGCAAAGAATTGCAATTGAGGACCTGCAATCCATGGGGAGCCACAGGCAAGTCTGGAGAACGAAAAGAAGAAACTCTTTTATAGAGGAGAAGGGGAGTTGGGAGGGGCTGTTCTAAACAGAGTCCATTGGAGGAAACTGGGAGTTTGAAGTTTAGTGGTTTTTCATTGGTTGAGCTGTTGCCGGGCGGGGAGAAAATCTTCCTTCCTCCTGCTGGGTAGTAAGCGGTAACCTTCCTCCTGCTGGGTCTGCAGCTGAGGTGGAGTGACAGGGTGTGAGAGCTCCCCCTTCTGGCCTCCTGACTCCATTTTATTTTATTTATTTTTAATTTTTATTTATTTATTTTTTGGCTGTGGCTAGCGGGATCTTAGTTCCCTGACCAGGGATCGAGCCCAGGCCCCCTGCAGTGGAAGTGTGGAGTTCTAACCACTGGACCGCCAGGGAATTC
This sequence comes from Tursiops truncatus, assembly GCF_011762595.2. Taxonomy (NCBI): domain Eukaryota; kingdom Metazoa; phylum Chordata; class Mammalia; order Artiodactyla; family Delphinidae; genus Tursiops; species Tursiops truncatus. The sequence continues at coordinate 78,069,545 of NC_047050.1, forward strand.
CCCTGACTCCAGTTTAAATGAGGTTTCTGTTTATTAATTTTCACAGTATCACACTTCACAATAAAAAGTTTTTAACAGGGCACCCCAATACGTGGGGAAGCCTGTGTAGGAGCCCATCCCAGGCACAGGGACCCCTGTTCCTCCAGACCTGAGAGGCAGGGCATGCAGGACCGACACGAGGTCTAGCCTGGCTGGACAGTGGGGCGATGGGCAGGGCTGCTGAGCCTTGGCTGGGATCCTACGCAGGCCCTGGGCCCAGGATGTCATGGGCTGTGTAAGAAGCATGGACCTTTCATGGGGCCAGCAGGGCCTTAGGACCGTTTCACGCACGGGGGAGACTGGGTTGAGCCTTGCGATTTCAATGCCCTGGGGCTGCAGTGCGGAGAGGGGCTGGACCCCCGACTAGGAGCAGGGCAGCAGGTAGAGGCCCTGTGAAAGATGAAGACCCAGTGGGGGCTGGGGGCAGGAGTGGGCTGGAGGGAGGGGCCCCAGGATGGCACTCTGGCCTCACTTCTGGTGCTGTCACTGCCCCTCCTTGAGATGAGGGTCCAGCCATGCCGTGGGTCTCCTCACTCCCGCCCTTACCTGCTCCCCGGTTCTCACAGCTGCCAGGTGTGCTCCTCTGGGCCTTCGCACCAACTAGGCCCGGCCGCTGCTTCCTGCCCGTGAGGTGGGCACCTGGTAGCTGTGTGGGTCACCCGCCGCCCTTCCCTCCAATGCCAGCCTGGGAGGAGCAGGGCCGTGAGTGCTGCTGGTGGGTGGGGGGCGCGGGAGACGCTGGCCTCCTGCAGCCCAGGTCTGCCTCGGTGACGGCTGTGGTCTCGGGGTTGCCGCGCCACGCAGCCCGGGTCTGCCTCGGTGACGGCTGTGGTGTCGGGGTTGCCGCGCCACGCAGCCCAGGTCTGCCTCGGTGACAGTTGTGGTGTCGGGGTTGCCGCGCCACGGCGGCCGTGACCGGTGCTGAGGGCGCTCCCGGTGCAGCGGCACTTCCTAGGGGTCCTTGGGAGCCCTGAGGCCGAGCGCTGTGGGGGCTGCTGGGGGCCGGGGCCACAGGAGGGGCTGCTCATGGCGGGTTCCCCAGACCTGTGGGCCGTCAGGAGGCTCAGGCTGGGGCACGGTGAGAGACTGGGGCCTGGAGGAGGGGCCCCTCAGGGCCGGGGACCCGTAACACCAGCCCTGCATTGGCTTTGAGAGGCTTGTGCGTCTGGAAGGACCTGTGAGCGTGTCCGGCTGGGTGCGAGCGCGGCCGAGGGGCCCAGGGCTGGTCTCAGAGCGCATCCTGACGCGTGCTAAGTGCGGGCTGTGCGACGCTGCCCCTCCCCAGTCTGCTGCCAGGTGCTGGGGAGGCTGTTAGCGCCCTTAATTCTTGAGTCCACGCTTCTGCTTCTGTGACCAAGCGCAGCCTGAAGCCTCAGGGGATCGGTGTGGATGCGGCACTCGAGTCCCCAGCCCAGGTCCCAGTTGGCCAGCTGTCCTGGGAATATCCTCTGTAGCGCTGTCCCCCATATAGGCCCAGTGTGGGGCCCGGACACGCTTCTGTTGGGGACAGTGCCTGGAGTGGGCGGCTGGTGGAAGGTGTATGGTCCACGGGCACCCCCGTGAGCAGGGACAGTCACGGTCACCCCGCGCCTTCCCTAATGCTCGGTCTCCCCACGGGTGGGCGGGCAGGTGCCGGTGTTTTGGGTCGCGTGTGCATTTCCCTGATGACTGTTGACCTGGGGCCCCTCATTGTGTGTATTGATGTGAAGGGGCTCCTGAAGTCTTCGGCCCATTTTCCAATTTGGTGGAGGTTTCTTAGTGAGGTTTTTTTTTTTAAGTGTTTATTTATTTATTTATCTTGGCTGTGCTGGGTCTTAGTCGTCGCACACGGGATCTCCGTTGTGGCACGTGGGATCTAGTTCCCCGACTAGGGATCGAACCCGGGCCCCCTGCCTTGGGAGTGCGGAGTCTTACCCACTGGACCACCAGGGAAGTCCCATTTAGTCGTTCTTTTTATATCAGTTGTTTTTACCATTTCGTACTCTGTGGCTTGCTTTTTCACTCTTTTTTAAATTTTTTATCTTTTGCGGGGATCTTAGTTCCCTGAACCCGTGTCCCCTGCAGTGGAAGCACGGAGTCTTAACCACTGGACCGCCAGGGAAGTCCCTTCACACTTTTAAAATTTCAGTTTGAGGAGAAAGGGTTCGGGAAGCCCCGAACCCTTCCCCTGTCCCCAAGGGCACATGGCTGTGGTGCAGAGTCTAGTCTGGGACACAGGCGTGGACGCACTCCATTGACCCTTTCAGATTTTACCAGTTTTACGTACACCCAAGGGTGTGCGCACACAGGTGCGATCTGATCATTTGTGTCGAACGGTGTGACCACCACAGTCGAGGACCCTCGGCTGCCCTATGTGGCCCTGGCCACCTCCTTCCTCACCCCACCCCCACCCCATTGAGAATGCTGGGTGGACCGGGCCACGCAGGATGTGACTGGGGGAAGAGCAGAGCACCGTCCATATCCATCCCGGCCGTGCATCTGTCGTGGGCTCTTTTCATCGTTGAGGGGTGTTCTGTGGGGTGGGTGGACCGGAGTGTGGTTAACCATTCACCCAGTGAAGGACATCTGGGTCGTTTCCAGTTTATGCATGAAATTGCTCTGAAATTCACGTACAGGTCTTTGTGTGAACGTTAAGTGTTCATTCTCTGAGATAAATGCCCAAGAGTGCAGCTGCAGGGTCATATGATAAATGCATGTTTAGTTTTAAGAAACAGCAGACTGTTTTCCGAGTGGCCATGCGCCTCCCATCCCTAGCAGCGCTGGGCGAGACCCGTCTTTGTCCCGTCCTTGCCGTCTGACAGCCACTGTGATTTCCGTTTGCATTTTCCCAGTGGCCAGTGCTGTTCCGCATCTTCTCGTGGGCTTTGCTGCCATCCGCATCCTCTTTAGTGAAATGCCTGTTCACATTTTGCCCCTTTTCTAATAGGAGTGTCTGTTTTCTCACTGCTGAGTTTTGAAACTTCTCTGTGTCCACTAGATAAAAGTCCTTTGTTCTGTTTGTGGTTTGCAAATATGTTCTCCAGGCAATAGCATGTCTTCTGGCGCACTTCACAGGGTCTTTAGCAGGACAAAACGTCTAAATTTTGATGAGGTCTATCTAATTTGTCATTTATGGACTGTGCTTTTGGTGTCCAGTCTTCATAGATGCTGTGCTGCCTCACCTTTCATGTGTAGGCGCACAGCTCACCTGGGGGTGGGGTCAAGGTGAGCTTTTGCATGTGGCTGTTCAGCTGTCCCAGCGCCATTTATTGAAAAGACTCTTTTTCTGCTGCTCTGCAGTGTCATAAATTGAATGTCTGTGCATGTGTAACTGTTTCTGGACTCCGTTCTGTTCTGTCAGTCTATTTCTCTATCCCTAAGCACTTCAGATTTGTCTCTTTTTAGGATTGTACTGACAATTCTTGCCCTTTGGCATTTCCTATTAAATGGAGAATCAGTTTGTGAATTTCAGATAGAACCAGTGGGATTTTGATTGGGATTACATTGAATCTTAGATGAATTTGGGGGAAAATGGCATCTTTAGAGTTCAGTCTTTTGACCCCTAAGCGCAGTGTGTCCCTTTTGGTCCTTCTGTCGTGTTTCAGTAAGGTTCAGTGATTTTCTGTGTGGAGACCTTGTACATCTTTTATTAGATTTATTCCTAGACATTGATGCTTTTGGACACTTAGTATTATAAATACCATCATTACAATTTTTTATCTTCTAACTGTTGCTGGCATTTATAGATATAATAGATTTTTGTACATTAACCTTGTATCTATCAACGGGACTTCCGTGGCAGTCCAGTGGGTAAGACTCCGTGCTCCCAATGCAGGGGGCCCGGGTTCGATCCCTGGTTGGGGAACTAGATCCCGCATGCAAGCCACAACTAAGAGTCTGCATGCCACAACAAAGATCCCGCATGCCACAACTAAAACCTGGTGCAGCCAAAATAAATAAATAAATATTTTTTTAAAAAAACAACTTGTGTCTATTACTATTGCTGTGTTCTCATATTCTAATAGTTTTCTAGGACCTTTCAGGTATTTGTCATACACAATATGTCATTCACAAATACTGAGTTTTTTCCTACCCTTCTTGTTCTTTTATACGTGTACGTGTGTGTGCGTGTGTGTGCGTGTGTGTGTGCGTGTGTGTGTGTGTGCGCGCGTGTGTGTGTATGTGTGCGTGTGCGTGTGCGTGTGTGTGCGTGTGTGCGTGCGTGTGTGTATGTGTGCGTGTGCGCGTGTGTGTGTGCGCGTGTGTGCGTGTGTGTGTGTATGTGTGCGTGTGTGTGTGCGTGCGTGTGTGTGCGTGCGTGCGTGCGTGTGTGTGTGTGTGCGCGCGCGTGTGTGTGTGTGTGCGCGTGTGCGCGTGTGCGCGTGTGTGTGTGTGTATATGTATATATATATATGTATGTATTTTGGCCGCAGCACGCGGCTTGTAGGATCTTAGTTCCCTGACCAGGGATCAAACCTGGCCCCTCAGCAGTGAAATCGTGGAGTCTTAACCACTGGACAGGCAGGGAGTTCCCCTACCCTTCCTATTCTTATTCATTTTCTTTTTCTTGCCCAGTTGCACTGGCTAAAAGCGTTAATACAATATGAATAGAACTAGTGATAGCAGACATCCTTGTCTCCTCCAGAAGGGTTTGCTGCTGTTTGTGAATTAGGTTGGGAGCATCACTCTGCCGAGGGCAAGGGTCCAGAGGAGAGAGCTGATGCTGAGAGATTGTCCTGGAGGATCCTGGGGTGGGGCTGGAAGGCCCTGTGGGTGGGCGCAGTGGCTGGTGACTTTTCCACAGGGGTGGATGTCCTCTTCTGATGGCTTCTGTCTTGTCAGGAAACGTGTCGGTAGCTGAGTGTGAGGATGCAGAAGAGAAGGGGAGAGGGAAGCTGTCGGGTTTCCTGAAGCTTTAGCGCCGTCGTGTCTGAGCGGGGTCTTCAGTCAGCAGCTTTGCTGGTACATTCAGAGTTGGGGCCGTTGCGTTGGGCCGCGCCTGGGACTTTCGGACAAGCTCAGTGAAGTGGCAGGGCCAGGGAGCGTGTGCTGATGGGGCTTGAAGCTGCTGCTTGAGGACACGTCATCCTGGGGCTCTGGGGCGCTGGAGGCAGCAGTGAGCTGGGAGGGGTGATGGGCAGGGAACCGGGTGTTGAGCCGAGATGCCGGGGCGGGGTTGGGGGGTTACTGGAGGTGACAGGGTCCAGGGCGTCGTTGAGGCAGAGGATGAGGTCACTGGCAGGAAGAAGAGGTCAACACCGAGGGGCAGGGAGCTGAAGGGTGGCGCACGGGAGTTCAGGCCTGATGCAGCGGTGCGGCGACGCCTCGGCAAGGGCTGGGGTGGGGGGTGGGTGCGGCCGACGGGCAATGGACGCGTCTGCCAGGACTCTTGGGGGGAGCAGGGGGAGGGGCTGCAGGCTGCAGCAGGGAGAGGGGTCGTGGCGCTTCCAGGCCTGGGGGTGAGGCGGGGAGAGGAGAAGCAGCCCCGGAGAAGGCTGGCGGGAAGGGAGCAGGGAGGAGGGGCGGCGGTCGGGGGAGAGCAAGGGCTGAGTGATGGGGCTGAGGGCGTGGGGGGATGCTGGAGCCTGGCCCCGGGGGAGGGTGTCAGGACTGGGGGGCAGAGAGCAGGGTCAGGAGACCCCTCCTCTGTGCCACGTCTCTCACGAAGCCTCTCTCGCCTCCCGCGCACGTCGTCTGAGACTCTCAGGAGGTGGGGCCCCCACCACGTCCGAGCCCACTGCTCCTCCGCCTCGGGGACTGCTGCTGGGCCGCCGCGAGGAGACCACCTGTGTGCCTGCAGGGCAGCCCCTTGGCCGAGCAGGTCCGAGGCTTTCTACACTTGAGTAGTTACTCAGGCGCGTCCTTTAGGGCTGGCGCTCTCAGCCTTTGTGGTCCAGCCGCGGGTGCCGTCCACGCTCACGTCCTACTTCCAGTTTGCATGTGTTGATTATCAGGGAGTTGAGTATCTATCTGGATGTTTCCAGGGGGATCCGTGCTCTGTCCCTGTGTGCGGCCGTCATGATTGACGTGAGGACCACTTTGTCCTGTTTATTGCAAATGTTTTTACTCAGTTGACCGTTTGTCTTTTGATTTTATAGGTTTCGTTTTGAATTGTTTTGTTTTTACAGTGCAGACATTTAACAAATCTAGTGCAGTCGGATGTATCAGTTTTCTTTTTGGTTTCTGGGTTTTGTGTCAAGCTTAGAAAGGCTTTCTTTCCCCTTTGCTGGGGTCACACAGACGGTCTTGCCTTCTTACTGCTGGCACTCCTGTGGCTTTATTTTTCCTGCGGCTGTGTCAGTGACGCATCTGGATTGGTTCTGGTGTGAGGAGAGAGGTGGCGTCCCGCCCTGCCGCCCACTGGAGCAGGCCTTCCCTGAGGCCCCCACTCAGTTCTCCCGTCTGTGCCTCTGCTGACCACTCGCTTGCACGCACTCTCTCCTGGGCGTCCTGGCCCCTGCTCGCGTGGACGCTGCTCGGCCCGCTCCTCAGGCCTCCGTCCTCCGTCTGCCCCTCACTGGTGCTTTCCTCGCATCAGGCAGCCTGTCCTGCCCTCCGGCTGTGGCTCCTCTCCTGTCCACCGCTGCCGGGGGTGTGTGCGGGTCCCGTCGTCTCTCCTGCCAGGTCCCCCCACCCCCCAGATCCGATCACATCACTCATTTGTCTGGAAGCCTCTGGGCTCCCCGGGCCCAGGCTGAGGCCAGCTCCTCTGCTGACCCTGGCACGGGCTGGTCCTGTTAGTCCCCGCCCCCCGAGGCCGCACCCGATACCTGACAGGTGTGCTCACACCTGCCCTCCCTGAACAGAGCCCCAAATGTTGTTCCGAAGAGGTTTACCTTCACGTGGCTCAAAATCGAAACAACAGGAGTGACCCAAAGCTCTGGTGCCGCCCGCCTGCACCCCCGCCCCGCCCCCGCCCCGCCTGAGGCCCTTCCCGTTGCTTCTCTCCTGTCCTGTGTTTCTGATACAGGTTTACGTGTGTGCTCACACAGAAGTTGCTTATCATGTACAGATTTTGCACCTTTTTTCCTTCACTGAACAGTTTCTTAGTGACCTTCTCATGAGGGTGCATAGGAGGCTTCCTCATAAGCCCCTTAGGGCCTTACTTAATGACCCTTTGATAGACGTGTAGGACGAAAGGCTGCTGCAGTGAGGGGCCTGATGGTAGTACTGTGGGATTAGCTTCTAGAACGTTCTAGAACAGGCCTGCTGGAGGCAGGTGAGTGCCCCTGGGGACAGCTGCCCTGGCCGCACCCCCAGGTCGGCTCCTCCATGGGTCCCGCACCAGTGCGAGGAGGAGCCCGCCGCCCACCCACCCAGCTGCTTGGCTCCTGGCCTCTCCGTCCTTGCTGCGCACGCCTCCCAGTGCCCCCAGCCCAGCCCGCCCCGCTGCTGCTGGCGGTGCCCCCGACCCCTCCCTGGGCCCGTCAGGTGGGCCCTCCTCCCCACCAGCGCACGTCCTGCGCCTGCTCTGAGGGCAGACCAGTTTTCCTTGTGCCCCGACCCTAGGCCACCCCCAGGCCAGGCCCGTGGGGCAGGGCTGGGGACGGCACGGCCAGACCACTGGCGGAGTGCCTGTTGTGAGCCGGACCCTGCCCTTGGGGCGTCGGGTTCCCTCCCTGAGCAGGTCCCCACCCGAGGTCCCAGCACGTGGCCCTGGGCATGGACCGGGTGGGCCCCCAGCTGGCTGGTCCTTTGCGGGACGAACGGTGCCCTTGGTGGACTTGTGCCCGCGGCAGCCGGATATGCAGCGGGGATGGGAGGCTTCCCAGGTGAGCCGGGCTGGGGTGGAAGGGTGAGGGGATGGGGCAGGGGGTCGGCCAGGGGTGAAGCCCAGCTACTTGTGGTCCCCGAGCAAACAGACGCCCCACCTGCAACGCGGCGCGGTCAGCTCTGCCTCGGCGTTTCGGCAACCAAGCCCCAGCCCCTCGCCCATGACATTTACATGCCCTCACCTGCTGACGGGCACGTTTGTGTGTGTGACTCTGCAGGATGGCGACACACACTTTGCTCTTCCCAGAGTGAAGAGCAGCTGGTCACTCCCCATCTTCTGCTGTCGTAGATAAAGCCACAAGGAAAACCAGCTCCAGCAACCCTTAAGCAGGACAGGGATGCGAAGCCCCCAGAACCTGAGGGGAGGTGGGCACCCCACTCCCCCTCCCCCGCCCCTTCATCTCTCCTTTCCTCTCTCTGAGCAAAGCACAGCCTCCCTGTCCCTGGGCGAGTGAAGGGACACTTCCCGACCCTCAAAGGCTCTGGGGTCTTGCTACGCTGTCCCTGATTCTCACAGATGCTGGGAAGTGGGCATGAGAGGCAGGACAGTGGTGTCGTCAGCAGGGCCCCACGGGTTTAGGCCTCAGTTCCCCAGGTGGGAGATGGGGATAATGACAGGGACCTGCCGGTGCTGGGGCTGGGACTGTGGTTGGGGAGGGGCCGCTGAGACACTCAGGCCAGCGTGTGTCTGTCCACACCGAGGGCCTGGGCTGGGGCCCATAAGCCGGGTGTCAGGGGTACTCTCCACAGACTCTGGACATAAGTGCCGTGGGCTCAGAGGATGAGGGGCAGTGGCCACTGTCCTTCCAGAAGGCTCCTCCCACCTCAGCCCCACACTCCCATGCAGCGCCCCAGGCATGGAGCTGAGAAGTGGAAAAATCGTCCAGATTATCTCTGTTTGACATTCCAGGGAGGCTTGGGGCAGGATTTGTGGACTGAGGCGGCAGCCGCCCTGCTTGGCCCCCTTGGCCTGGGTGTGGTGCGGTGGGCAGTTGTTGGGACGCCACTGAGCTGTCCTGGCCTCTGTGGCTCAGCTGAGGGGTGAGTCTTGCAGCTTGGGGGGACCGTTCCTGGACTGCGTGGCTAGGAGGAGGCGGAAGAGTGGGGCTTGAGGAGGGGGGACAGGCGGAGAGCTCAGACTCAGCCTGGGGGGGCCGGGGGCTGGGCACTGTGCTGCCCCCCATGGAGACTGTTCCAGGGTGGGCGCCCACTGCAGCGGGGTCCTGACACTCCCTGGGGTCACCTCTCTCTCAGGGGAGGCAGTCCAGCGGCCCAAGGACCCGCCCAAGGTCACATGCAGACTGTCCTCGGGCAGCTTCCAGCGAGGAGTGCTGCTAAAGGGGCCCAGAGGCGCCCTGGGGCCCCCGAGTAGGGGCTGAGGACCCGGCCGAGCTGCTGCAGCCCAGCAGGAGACCAGAGTCTCCAGTGTGCAGTGCCCGGGCCGTTGGGGGCCCACAGGGAGCAGGTCTCTATCCTGAGCCCCGTGCTGCCTGGGGCACAGGGGTGGGCCTGGGTGAGCCTTCAGATCCTGCCCCACGTGTATGTTCATGGGTGGCTTTCAAAATAAGAAAACAACAGCTAGAAAACACAACATCTGTTCAATTTGAAAAGCTGGTGGTTACTCTATTTTAGGTTGTTTTCTGTCCCCTACCCTGCTCCCCCGCATGCAGGGGTCTTAGCTCCCCGATGAGGGAATCGAACCCGTGCAGTGGAACCATGCAGTCCTAACCACTGGGCCATCAGGGAAGTCCCCTCTAGGGGAATTTCTGTAGGACGTGGGCGTCAGAATCTCTTTTCTTCCATAAAATGATGGGGTAGATGACATCTCCTAAATCTTGTCAAACTTAACAAAATCGGGCTGTGGCTCTGATGTTGGCGCCCACTTGGAGAAGATGGTCGCTGAGGCCCTGTGAGCCCGCTCTGCTGTGGAGCCTTGGCCTGCAGGGGACCTCCTCCCTCGTGGACAGGTGGGGGCAGCATCCTCTGTGACGGGGTCGGGGGTGGCCCTGGGCAGAGTGCGTTGCTCCTCCTTCCCGCGTCTCTTGGGGCAGGCTCTTCAGAGACCTACCCCAGACAGGTGAAGATCCCATGTGTGGGCTGCAGGGGGTCCCAGCTCCCTCCAGGGGAACCTGAGGCTGCCTGTGAGTGGCCAGCAGGGAGGGAGAGTCTTACAGAGCCAGTGAAAGCCCTGCCACGCCTTGGGTTTGGTCTGGGATCCGCCCCCAGCCTAATGGGTGGGGAGTTGCCACGGTGCCTGCAGGCCTCCTGCCTGTCTCGGTCGGGGCAGAGGTGGGACTTGGGGCATCCAGGCAGGGGGGCTAGGCAGCTCATCTGCAGAGGTGGCCAGTTGGGGGCTGTCCGCCTGGAGGGCTCTTTCCTGTCCCCTGGTAGCCTCTGAGGCCTGGCTCGCAGAGCGGATAGCTGGAGTACCAGCAAAGTCCAGGGCGAGGCAGAGCTGTAATGCGAGGCTCCCAACACACTGGGGGTCCCGGGGCAGGAGGGACCTGACCTCACTTGATCTGGCCCAGGACAGTCCCCCTCCAGAAAGAAGGGGGCACTCACTGAGACCCCTGAGTACAGGTCTGGCCAGAAGAAGCCTGGGTCAGTCTCTAGATGGCCACAAGGTCTGGCCGAGTGGGAACGGGGACTCCCGGTGGGCAGGCTGAGCTGCCGGTGGGTACCTTCTAGGTGGAGCATGGCCGTGGCCTCCCGAGGAGTGTCCTGGGACCATGCCTAGTGAGCACACCGGGCGTGCTGCGCAGGACGGGCCATGGTGGGGACTGTGGGGCTGTGCCCCAGCCCAGCTGCCGGCCCACCTGTCTGTCAGGCAGGCCACCTGCGCCTGCGTTCACACAACCAGGGCTTGGACCGCCGCCCAGGATGGCAGAGGGAAGCAAAGCACCGAGTGGCCTGAGCTAGAAACAGAAAGCCCGGCGAGGAAGAGGCCCAGACTCGGGTGTTGAGGAGCTGGGGTGCAGGGCAGGCCAGGCCAGGCCCTCCGCCCTCCGCAGCTGTGGCCGAGCAGCAGGGCGGCCCGGTGTCCAGGCGGCAGGGCCTGCTCTCGGGAAGGCCTAGGCCGCACAGCGCTCGGGGAGTTCGGGAGAGCCCAAGGAGAAGGTGACCTTGGCCAGCCGGCCCGGCCCAGGGCGCACAGGTCAGGGGCGCTGCGGGGCAAGGGCTGAGCCGGAGGCCTCGAGGGGCCGCCTCTTAGGAAGGCCGCAGCGAGCTGGCAGTGCCGGCCCTGCGCCCCTCTCTCAGCCGCACAGCCTGCAGGCCCTTGCTGGAAACGGCGAGCGTGTGGGCCAGACTGCGGGCAGTGCCAGCCCCCTCCCCTCTGCCAGGATCTCCCGGGCAGGGCTCGCCCTCACACAGGGCGGGGCTCCGGGTGGAGCCGTCGCCGCCGTCTGGCCTTGACGCGCTTCCTGCTTCCTCCTCTCAGGCCAGCGGGAGCGCCTGCCGTGCACAGCTGGGCCGCCGGCTCCTGCGAAGGGGACGCCTTCCTGAAGACACAGTTGCCAGGCCCGCTGTACCCTCGGTGCCCCGGCTGCTTAGAGAGCCTTGGCCCCAGGCGCTGGGGGCCGGACCCTGGGACTCTGGACACACGCCCGCCCGGGCCCCCTGTGGCCACACCTCCTCGTTAGCACCCCAGAAGGCTGGGGGTGTGGGGAGGGAAGGCCCCCGCCATGGCTGCTCCTAGACCCCACCTGGTCCCCTAAGGCCTGTTAGGTGAGAGGGGCTTTTAGGGCTCCCGGGGCCTCTGCCCCTTGCCCTGGCCTCCTCTTCCCCTCGGCAAGGCGCCAGCGAGCTGCAACTCCGTTATCTGGGTCATTAGCTTCAGACCCTGAACTGAGGCTGGCCGGGTCCAGGACGAGGGAGGGAGGCCTTGTCCATCGAGCAGCCGAGGTGCCAGGGCCCTGGGAGGCCGGCTGCAGGCGCCCTCCCTTGCTGCCCTTTCTGCCTGGGGCCCGGGCCCCTCATGGCTGCCCGGGTCTGGTCACAGCGGGGGGCCTCCTGACCCAGCCTTGCCAGGCGCAGAGGACACTGAGCCTTAGAGAGGGGATGCCCCCCAGGGCGCCAGTCCAGCCAGCTGCCCCGCCTCGCAGGCCCAGCCTGGCCCCCGCGCTTCCCCGTCCGGTGCCCCCAGCAGCCCCCCTGGCAGGCAGCCCCCGCCATGGCCGAGCACCTGGAGCTGCTGGCAGAGATGCCCACGGTGGGCAGGATGAGCACACAGGAGCGGCTGAAGCACGCCCAGAAGCGACGTGCCCAGCAGGTGAAGATGTGGGCCCAGGCCGAGAAGGAGGCCCATGGCAGGAGGGGCCAGCGGACGCAGTCACAAAAGGAGGCGGCCGACGGCCGGCCACAGAAGCGGGTCCTCTTCCCCCCAAGCGTTGCCCTTCTGGAGGCGGCTGCCCGGAATGACCTGGAGGAAGGCGAGTGTGGGCCAGCCATGCACGGCAGGCAGCCCTGTCCCTGTCCCCCGGCGCAGGCCTCGAGAGGTCCGCCAAGGGCGAGGCCCAGCGTCCTTAGCCACAGACCCCAAGTGGTGGGAGCCCCAGGGTAGCCCTCACAGGCCAGCCTGCGGAGGCTCCTGCAGTGAAGGTGAGGCCTGAGGGGGTGGGCGGGGGCCCTGGGTGGGCTGGGAGCCGCCCAGTCTTCGCCGCCTCTGGCCAGGGTGCTGGGCTTTGCTCTGGACACCTGCTTGCCTAGGTCCTGAGCCTCTATACAGGAGTACGGTGGAGCCCACCTGGGCAGGTTAGAGCACGGGGAGTGGGGCTCCCCGTACGGCCTGGCTCCCTCGATGCCTGTCCCTGGCTCTGCCTCTGAGTTCTCCCTTCTTCCCATCAGAACCTTCCCAGACAACAGGCCTGAACTTTGGGCAGGCTTCCTGTTCCTTTCCTGTGCCCACATGCTCACAGCCCCTCTGCTCTCCTGGGAGGCCCCTGAGGGCGCCTTCTGCCTCCCTCCAGGGCAGAGGCCTCTGCCGTAGAAGCTGGGGTGCAGAGGGCAAGGAGGGGCAGGGTGTGCCCCAGGCCGGTGCATGGGAGCTGCAGGGAGGGTGCAGCCAGGGAGGGCCAGGCCCGGGCACCTTGGGCCCACACTCTTGGCTACAGCGGTGCAGGGCTGGGGGGCTGCAAGTGCCAGAGAAGGGGTGTGTGTGTGTGGGGGGGGTGTAGGTGTGTGTGAGTGTGTGTGTGTGTGTGTGTGTGAGAGAGAGAGCAAGAGAGGAAGGCTGGGGGAAGCATGGGACCTGACAGGGATGGCTGACAGAAGGTACCAGCACCCAGGCCCGGGGGACGACAGTGGAGGTGGCTGTCACACAGGAGGGCCCTAGTGCCATGACTCAGGAGGGCGCCCTGCTGGAAGGTAGAGGCAGAGTGCTGCTGTCTGTACCCCACTTAGGGGCCCAGCTCCTGAGCCCTCGGCCTGGGCTCTGGTGTCCCTCTTGCCACCTGTACCACCGCCTCTCTCCCCATCCTCTGCTCTCCCAGCTACACACAGCCGTCAGCCCAGGTACCCCAGGTGCAGGGACCTGAGCAGGATGGCGCTGGCCTGTGGTGGGACTCCTGTGCCCTGAACGCGCCCCCCTCCTCTCTGCAGTCCGTCAGTTCCTCGAGAGTGGGGTCAGCCCTGACCTGGCCAATGAGGACGGCCTGACCGCCCTGCATCAGGTCAGCCTCGCTGAGGGTGCGAGGAGAGGACGGGGCCCCGGCCCGCGGCTCGGGCACTCAGGCCACGTGCTTTGCAGAGCTGCATCGATGACTTCCGGGAGATGGTGCAGCAGCTCCTGGAGGCTGGGGCCAAGGTCAATGCCCGTGACAGTGAGTGCTGGACACCCTTGCACGCCGCGGCCACCTGTGGCCACCTGCACCTGGTGGAGCTGCTCATTGCTGGGTAGGGCCCGCTGGGCGCAGGTGTGGCTGGAGTGGGCGTCTCTATCAGGGAGGGGCTGCAGCTGGGCCAGGGCCAGGCAGGACCTTCCTTGCAGTGGGTAGTTCATCTGGAGACACCGCCCAGGCATCTCATCTCTGTGGGAAAGTGTGCCTGGACCCTGGCCTCTTGTGTTCCCACTGACCTTTGCTTACCCTGCCGCACCCTGGCGTGCAGAGCGGGACCTGGGCCGAGACCAGGGATGCTGCCACCCCAAGGGAACTAGCACGTATGCAGGGCAGTGTGGTCCTCCGCCTGCCAGGCTGCTCACACCACGAAGAGCGTGGAACTCCTTGAGGACAGGCCTTGACCTGCTCTGGTCTCCTGGCCTTCCCAGGGTCTGCATAGAGAAATGCCGTTCTGGTCAGAGCCACGAGGCAGAAATTGACAAGGGGAAATACCTGGACACAGGTGGGGCCGTTAACAAGGAGGGCAGAGCAGGGCTGTGCTCCTGAACAGCCGCCTTGGTGAATGGAGAGGGTGGTCAGCTTCGCCAGGACCCAGGAGTCCCCCGCTGGCTGGCCGTGGAGCAGTCTGGGCAACACTGGTGGGTGTGGGGGTGGATGGCAGTGGCTCCCGTTTGCACACAGATGCCTTGGAGTGGGACGGGCTGGGTGTGCAGCGTCACGGGGCAGCAAGGGGGTGCGCACAGGCGGCCCCTAGCCCCACTCCATGCCCCTCCACAGTGGGTATCCAGCCTTGTGTTTTGGGCCCTCCTTCAGCTCCCCACAGTGCTCTCCTGACACCCAGGCTCTCTCCCCACCACCTTCTGCTGCCTGGGGCCCCCAGAGTCTTGGCACCCCCTCGTGGCAAGTGGGCCCACTGTACATGTTCATGGGGGCAGAGGGGTGCCAGGAACCTGAAAAATCAGACTTGGTGGAGACTGCAGGACAGCCCACCTGGCCCCAGGACAGCACCCAGGGCCAAGGGGCCGCCTCTCACTGCGGCAGGTGAGGTCTGGGCCCCTCTGAGGCAGCCCTAGGTGGAAGGCCTCTGAGAGGGTCCTGGGGGCCTACGCTGGCGGAGAAGGGCCCTGTGACCAGCGCCCCATCCACCCTTCCCGCAGTGGTGCCGACCTCCTGGCAGTCAACACGGACGGGAACATGCCCTATGACCTGTGTGAGGACGAGCAGACACTGGACTGCCTGGAGACGGCCATGGCCAGCCGTGGTGAGTGCAGCCCTGCCTGCCTGCCGGGGCAGCAGGGCGCAGGGCGCGGCGGGTGGTGTGCTGGGGGTGGAGCCCTGAGCCCGCTGCCCCGCAGGCATCACCCAGGACAGCATCGAGCGGGCCCGGGCCTTGCCCGAGCTGCATATGCTGGAGGACATCCGGAGCCTGCTGCAGGAGGGGGCAGACCTCAATGCCCCCCGGGACCACGGCGCCACGCTGGTGAGGACGGGGCCACGCGGGACGCAGGCAGGGGAGGCTGCTGCCGGGACGCAGGCAGGGGAGCCTGCTGCCGGCCGAACCAGGGCCGGGACTCAGGGGCCGGCGGTTTGCCTGCAGCTACACATCGCCGCGGCCAGCGGGTTCGGCGAGGCGGCTGCCCTGCTGCTGGAACACGGGGCCAGCCTGAGCACCAAGGACCGTGACGGCTGGGAGCCGCTGCACGCAGCGGCCTACTGGGGCCAGGTGAGCACCTGCGGGGCGGTGGGCCGGGCGGGCTCGGCGGCTCCGCAGGCCTCAGCAGCCCGGGCTCGCCGGCCCACAGGTGCCGCTGGTGGAGCTGCTCGTGGCGCACGGGGCTGACCTGAACGGCAAATCCCTGATGGAAGAGACGCCGCTCGGTGAGCCTGGGGCCGCATCCTCCCGGTGTAGGGCACGGGCGGGCGGGCGCCTGTGACCCTCTGGCCACTCCTCCTCAGACGTGTGCGGGGACGAGGAGGTGCGGGCCAAGCTGCTGGAGCTGAAACACAAGCACGACGCGCTCCTGCGCGCCCAGGGCCGCCAGCGTTCTCTGCTGCGTCGACGCACCTCTAGTGCCGGCAGCCGGGGGTAAGTGCCCGCCCCTCCCACCAGGCCCCCGCGGGCCCGCCCAGTGCCCCACCCCCGGGCCCTCAGCCCCCCTCTGCCCTCCCCTCGCCCCTTGGGCTCTGCCCCGGGCTTGGGCCCTGCTGATGTCAGCTGGCAGGCCTCCGTGCCCGCCGGAGCTCGGGGCAGAGTCCGCAGGGAAGGCGGTGTCACCCCCCCCACTCCTCCTGCCCGCCCCCTCCCAGGAAGGTGGTGAGGCGGGTGAGCCTGACCCAGCGCACCAGCCTGTACCGCAAGGAGCACGCCCAGGAGGCCATCGTATGGCAACAGCCCCCGCCTACCAGCCCGGAGCCGTCAGAGGAGGATGAGGACCGCCAGACAGACGCGGAGCTCCGGCGGCCGCCCCCCGAAGTGAGCCCCGCCCAGCCGTGCCCCGCCCCCCTCCGTACCAGCCTCAGGAGCTGGTGGGACCAGTGGCCCTGCCCCCACATGCAAGACTCGCGCCCCGTGGGCGTCAGCTGCCGCCCCCACCCGCGTTTCTGCCCTTGGACCGCCACGCAGCCCGGGACCCCAGGCCAGAGGGGACCCTCCTGATGGCCTCCGGGGCCTGTGCTCCCCACACAGGAGGAGGACCCAGAGGCGGCCAGGCAGCACAACGGCCGAGTGGGGGCGCCCCCCGGGCGGCACCTGTACTCCAAGCGGCTGGACCGAAGTGTCTCCTACCAGCTGAGCTCCCTGGAGAACACCACCCCTGACGCCCTGGTCCAGGCCAAGGCCCCCCACACCCTGGCAGAGCTGAAGCGTCAGCGGGCTGCCGCTAAGCTGCAGCGACCCCCGCCTGAGGGGCTCGAGGCCGCTGAGTCTGAACTGCCTGTGGACACTGAGACCCCCCAGCTGGAGTGTGGCTCCGGGGCTGGTGGAGACCCACCCCTGCTCAGACTCACAGCCCCCGCAGAAGCAGCCCGCGGGGAGAAGAGGCCGTGCTGCCTGCTCATGTGAGGGGCTGGCGCCTGGGTGGCCAGGGCCCCGCTGCCAGGCCCAGGGCCGCTGCTCTGCGTGCCGCAACGTGTGTTCCGGGCTAGGCTGCCAGCCTCCTTCCTGGGGGACGGACCTGTGGCAGAGGCTGTACCTGGGAAACACCTGGCTGCGGAGACCTACTTTCTTTCTGTGACTCTCAATAAAGGGCCGTCCCGCCACCTGCCCTGTCGCGTGTCTCAGCTGGGCCGCCGCCGCCATGTGGAGAGCCGCCGTGCTGCTGGGCCTGGGTGCGCCTGGCCCTGTGAGCACCTAAGGGCTGTGGGCACGTGCTGGGGCTTGCTGTGGGGCCCAGCCCCTGTGTGGGCGTGAGGCCCACGGCCCCTGGCAAGAGGCCGAGTGCTTCTTGCACCCTGCCTCCCCAGCCTCCTGGAGACGCCTCTGCAATTCTTTGCTTTCTTGAGGGGAACAGGGAGCTTCAGAAGGACACTCCTTGTTGGCCAGGGCTGGGGGTGTCCATGCTGGAGGGGCAGGGATCCTGGCTTGGAAGAGGAGAGGGTATTTTCCGTAAGACTCTTGGGCAACAGCCAGAGGGTCAGAGCGCTACAAGGCTGGCGTTGGAAGCCTCCCTGGTGGGGGGCGGGTTCCCCGTTCCTGGCGTGCGGCCCCGATCTCGGGGCCTGGCTGCCAGCTTCTGCTCAGGCCGGCAAGCAGGGCCTGCTGAGGCTCTGAGCTGACCGGGCACGATGTGTCAGGGTGACAGGGCCCCTTCGGGGCCTCACTGGGGAGGGCTGGGGCACTGCCAGCTCATCTGTCCAGGGCAGGTTGCTTGGCATGGCCACCAGTGCTGGGTGGCATGGGCTTGGGCCACCCTCTCCGCTGGACATTGACCCGGCCAGCCCAGTGTCCACAGGCCGCCCCCGTCCCTGAGCATCCGCGGTTGGAGGGGTGTCCTCCGCACAGCGGTGGGGGTGGGGGCCGCGGGGAGGCTGCTGGTTAAATTTAGAGTGTGGGGCGGTGCACTGCCCAAGGTCCACTTGCCACCACAGCTGCCACATGGCCCTGCTGCCAGGGGGCGGGCGGGGCCTGGCTCTGCCTGCGGCTGGGCCCATATTAACCTGTTCTCCAGCCCGGGGCCCAGAGAGGCCTGCACACTGGGAGGCAGAGGTGGCAGCGGCGGCAGCAGAGCGGGAGACGCAGGTGAGAGGCTGCCGTCTGGCCTCCCGTTTCCTCTCCAGCCGGCAGGAGCAGAGGGGCTAAGCCTTCCCCAGGCCTGACCAGCCGGCCACAGCCCCGCTCAGCTGAGAGGGCCTGCTGCTTCCTGACCCTCACTGCGGAGCCAGATCCTGGCGCTGGCGTGGCGTATCAGCTCCCTGCAGGGCCTGTGGAGGTGGGGCCCTGAGGGCTTATCACGGCTCGCTTCCCACTCTCTCCACCAATCACGAGCCACAGGGAAGGGAAGCTTAGGTCACCCTGCCTGTGGTGTGGCCCCAAGGGCAGCCCCAGGCTGGTGTGTGTTTGGTGAAAGGGCAGGACAGCAGCCCAGAGCAGCTGAGGTGTCCAAGGGCCCTGCGAAGGCCCAGAGCTGCCCTGCCCCTCCCCCAACACCCCAACCCAAAGACTCCAGCCTTGCAGCACTGATGGGGGACTGAGGTCCGGCCCCAGGGCTCCTGCTGCCCCGGGCCATGGTCCCCAGCACAGGAGGGGCCAGATGGAACCCCCGCATCTGAAGCCTCACTGCCCTCGCCAGAGAGCCCCAGGATTCCTGAGGCCTGGCTCAGTCACCCGGGAGACAGGCCTACTCTGCTGGCCCCAGCAAAGACGGGGGTGGGGGGTCCAAAAGGGTTAGGCCTCGGCCGTGCCCTACTGGGGTACATCTCCAGAGGCCCCAGGCCTCATTCTCCCCTCCAGGTTCAGCTCTGCCAGGCTCTGCCAACCCCTCCGGGCACTCGGCCCACCTCCCCTCCCCCAAGCCTAGTCCCTCAGAGCTGCTGGACCCTTCCGTCTGTCCCTACCTCCCATGTGGCTCTCCTGCTCCCCTGTCATGGGGACACTGGGCGGGCACTGGGCCTCACCCCAAGCCCCGCCTGTCTTCTCACCCACTCCCTGTGGGCAGAACTGTGCCCAGACGGGTGGGGCGGGGTGGGGCCTGGCGGGCCCGGCTCCTTCAGCCTTTTCTGTCCCTTTCAGTGGGGCCAGCAGGCTGCAGTGAAGTGGGTGCCCCCTTCCCAGCCCTGACCAACCAAGCCGGGACCCAGCTTCCCTCACCCACACTTCTGGATCCTGACGCCTCCTGAGTCTTCTTCTTGCCCGGTCCGAGCAGGGTCATGGCCTTGAGAACAGGTGACCACAGTCAGGCTGCAACGAATGGGCTGAAGGAGAAGGTGCTGACGCTGGACACCATGAACCCGTGTGTCCGGAAAGTGGAGTACGCGGTACGAGGCCCAATCGTGCTGCGCGCGCTGGAGCTGGAGCAGGAGCTGCGCCAGGTAGGGTCCTGGGCCGCACCACCGCCTCAGCGCCGCGCCGGGGCGCTGCTGGCCCCACTCTCCCCCCACCCCTGAGCCGAATAAGACAAGGCCTGTGGGAGCCACAAAGTCCGTTGTCACTGCCCACGACCCCCCCCCCCCCGCCACAGGGCGTAAAGAAGCCCTTCACTGAGGTCATCCGAGCCAACATCGGGGACGCACAGGCCATGGGGCAGACGCCTATCACCTTCCTGCGCCAGGTGAGGCTCAGTACTGCCCTGCACCCCTTCCCTGTCAGCCCACGTGCCCTGGCCCCAGCACTTGCTCCTCCCAGGTCCTGGCGCTCTGCGTCCACCCTGATCTCCTGAACAGCCCTGACTTCCCCGACGACGCCAAGAGGAGGGCGGAGCGCATCCTGCAGGCATGTGGGGGCCACAGCCTGGGTGAGTGCCAGAACCTGCCGAAGCCCCAGGGAGGGGCGGGGCAGGCGCTGGAGGAGGCTGTCCCAGGAGACGGTGGATCTGCCCGCTGGAAGGGGCGGGTCTCCTCGGGAGGGAGGCAAGGGGACCTCACCTGTCCCACCCGCACTCCCACCCTGTCCTTCCTGTCCCCGGGCCCAGGGGCCTACAGCATCAGCTCTGGCACCCAGCTGATCCGCGAGGACGTGGCGCGGTACATTGAGCGGCGCGATGGAGGCATTCCCGCCGACCCCAATAACATCTTCCTGTCCACGGGGGCCAGCGACGCCATCGTGGTAGGCCGGGGCAGCGCGGGAAGACACCGCGGCTCCTAGTGCGTGGCCGAGCGGGTCTGCTCGTCCTGGCACGGCGGCGCCCGGGGCGGGGGACGGGTGCAGCCCTCGGCCCGCCAACCCCGCCTCCCTATCCCACCCGCAGACGTTGCTGAAGTTGCTGGTGGCCGGCGAGGGTGGCACGCGCACGGGCGTGCTCATCCCCATCCCTCAGTATCCACTCTACTCCGCCGCGCTGGCCGAGCTCAACGCGGTGCAGGTGGACTACTACCTGGACGAGGAGCGCGCCTGGGCGCTCGACGTGGCCGAGCTGCGGCGCGCGCTGCTCCAGGCGCGTGACCACTGCCGCCCCCGCGCGCTCTGCATCATCAACCCCGGCAACCCCACCGGTGCGCGCCCCCACCCGCCCCCGCCCCGCCGCCCTGGCCCGAACAGGCACCCCTGCGCTCTGCGCCTGGGTCAGCCTGGCCCTCCGCCCGCCGCCCCGCGGAGAGCAGCGCGCCCCCTCAGCTGACCCCGGACCCGTCTGTGCCCCAGGTCAGGTGCAGACCCGCGAGTGCATTGAGGCCGTGATCCGCTTCGCCTTTGAGGAGGGGCTCTTCCTGTTGGCCGATGAGGTGCTGGCCGGGGCCCCCGCAGGGAGGCGTCGGAGGGCGGCGGCGCGCGCCCCCGTGACGCACCCCGCTGTCGCCCGTCCGCCCGTCCAGGTGTACCAGGACAACGTGTACGCCGAGGGCTCGCAGTTCCACTCGTTCAAGAAGGTGCTCACGGAGATGGGGCCGCCATACGCGACGCGGCAGGAGCTCGCCTCCTTCCACTCGGTCTCCAAGGGCTACATGGGCGAGTGCGTGCTGGCCGGGCGGGCGGGGCCGGGCACCCGGGCCGCGGCCTGGCTCACTTCGCCCGCCAGGCCGGCCCCTCCTTGCCGGCCCTGCCTCGACGCCCGCCCTCGCCTCGCAGGTGCGGCTTCCGCGGCGGCTACGTGGAGGTGGTGAACATGGACGCAGCGGTGCAGCAGCAGATGCAGAAGCTGCGGAGCGTGCGCCTGTGCCCGCCCACGCCGGGCCAGGTCCTGCTAGACGTGGCGGTCAGCCCGCCCGCGCCCTCCGACCCCTCCTTCGCGCAGTTCCAGGCGGTGAGTGGGCGGGGCCGCGGGGGTCAGGGCGCCGCGCCCCTGGCCCAGCCTGACCGGCCCTCCCTCCACGGCCGCAGGAGAGGCGGGCGGTGCTGGCCGAGCTGGCGGCCAAGGCCAAGCTCACGGAGCAGGTCTTCAACGAGGCTCCAGGCATCCGCTGCAACCCGGTGCAGGGAGCCATGTACTCCTTCCCGCGCGTGCAGCTGCCCCCGCGTGCGGTGCAGCGCGCTCAGGTCCGGCGTGCGGCGTGCGGCGTGGGGCGGGGCGGGGCGGGGCGGGGCGGGGCCCGCGCGGCCTGGGACGCCCCGCCCTGACCCGCCCCCCCGCCCGCCCCCAGGAGCTGGGCCTGGCTCCCGACATGTTTTTTTGCCTGCGCCTCCTGGAGGAGACCGGCATCTGCGTGGTGCCTGGCAGTGGCTTCGGGCAGCGGGAAGGCACCTACCACTTCCGGTGAGGCTGGGCCCCCGCAGCCCCTCCCCGCGACCCCCACCCCATTCGCTTACCTTCTTCCCCCTTTTAGGATGACCATTCTGCCCCCCATGGAGAAGCTGCGGCCCTTGCTGGAAACGCTGAGCCAGTTCCACGCCAAGTTCACCCGCGAGTACTCCTGAGGACACCGCTGGGGGCCAGGCTGGACCGGCAGGGACGACCCCGGGCGGACAGTGCTCGGGTTCTTGGGGTCTCTGGAGCCCTCTGGACTTGCTCCTGCTGCCTGTGTGGCTGGGCCCCCCCTCTCTTCAGGCCCCTAATAAAGCAGTGGGCTGGCTTGGCTGCTTGCAGGCTGTGTGCACACCTGTATGCGCCCCCGCAGCCTTGTCCACTCCTGACTGCCTTTCTGTGTGGGGTTCTGTGCAGGCCTGGGGGCCCAGGAGGAGTGGTCAGGGAGGGCTTCCAGGGGAGGTGACCTTCTTACAGGATGGATTTGGCGGGATGGGGTGAGCACTGGGAAGCGGAGTGACCGTGAGGACTCAAGGGGGCAGTCTTGGTTCCCGTAACTGGGCGCGGGCAGTGGTGCTGCCACTTTGGACAGCTGGAGGAGCGGTGGTGCCGGCCCAAGAGCAGGGAGGGGAGGAAGAGCAAACGGGTCTCGCTTTGTCGTGTTGTGTGTGACATCCACGTGCAAATGCAGTTCTTGGGCCGGGAAGCAGTGAGAGGGGAGGCCCCCTCCTGAGCTGGGGCACCCAAAGGCAAGTTCCGGGGAAGAGGGCACGGAAGATGCCGAGGAAGAGGTGCCCTGTGGAGCTCTGGGCTGAAGGACCTGGGCTGGGGGCTGGCGGGCAGCCTTGTGTCCTTGACACTGGCGTGCGAGGACGTGCATGCCAGACACTGTTGTGGATCACTGCACAAAGGGCCCTCTCTGGTGGGCACTGTAGTTCCCATTTCATAGATGAGGAAACCTGGGCCCCCAAAATGTGTGGAAATGAAAGGAAGCTCACTCCCCGTGGCCTCAGCAGCTGACGGAACGTCTTGGCTCAAGTGTCTGCGAGTTGGTCTAGATGTTGGCAGGCCTCAGCGACCCACGGGCTTAGGGAGAGTATTGGCCAAGGCCCCAGCTCCACTCTGGATGAGGTTCTTAACCATAGTCCCTGCTTCACTATCTCCCCTGGGCCTCCGGTGCCCCACACAGCAAGGCTCTAGACAGGAGAGGACGGGAGGCGCAGGTTTCTCGTCCCAACGCCAGCTGGGGTCAGGCTGGGGCCGGCCTGGACTGGCTCTCCTGGCCTTGTCGCTAGACACTAGAGGGCGTTTCGGGCAGCAGCCGGGTGCCTCCTTGGGCTGAACGTGGGCTCAGGCCTTTCCCACGAACTTCCTGCCTTCCACGACGCTCTGTGGCCACTGGCCTGGGGAGGGCGCCGAGACCACTAGCACAGCGAGGTGAGGGTCCAGCACCCGATGTAAGCGGTAGTAGACAGTGGGTCCTCCGTGGAGGGCCCAGTGGACCCTGCGGCCACCAGACTCCAGGTGAGACACCAGGAAGCACTTCCGGATTGTTAGGGTCTGGGGACCGGATCTGATAGCCCTGGGAGGGACCTGAATGGGCTGCGGGTTCGGCCGCTTCCGACGTTCGAGGACAGCTGGCCACCGGGGGCGCCAGAAGGCGGCCGGCGCTCTAGCCCGCCCGCGTTCTCTATGGCTGCCGCGTCTCCGAGTTGCGCCGCCCGGGCCAGAGCGCTGCCCCAGCGCCGCCGTGGAGGAGGCCTGCAGTGCTTTGGGGTTCTGACGCCCCCAGGACCCAAGGGCGCGGGTGCGGACGCCAGCCTGTCCAACCCTGGCCCAGCCCCAGAGCCGTGCCGCTCTGAGACCCCTGACCCCATCCCGACCGGACCGGACCCCCCCTCGGAAGCACCCTGCTCCTACTCTGAGTGGAACCTCTCATGCCGCCCCGGCCAGCCTTGAACCCAGACCCAGCCACTAGAGCTTGGGCCCCTGCCCCCGACCCAGCGCCCGGCCTCCTCGCCATGCGTGGGAAGCTGCTGCCGCTGGCCGGCCTTTACCTGGTGCAGGGCCTGCCCTATGGGCTGCAGTCTGGGCTGCTGCCCGTGCTGCTGCGGGCCCGCGGCCTCTCCCTGACACGCGTGGGACTGGCCAAGGCGCTGTATGCACCGTGGCTGTTCAAGCTTGTGTGGGCCCCGCTGGTGGACACTCGGGGCTCCCCAAGGGCCTGGCTGACGCTCAGCACAGCTGCTCTGGGCCTGGTGTGTGGGCTGCTGGCATCCCACCCTCCCGCCGCAGCTGGTCAGGCCGGTCTGCCTGTCACGGTGGCGGGGCTGCTTCTGCTGCTGAATCTGGCTGCAGCTGTGCAGGATGTGGCCCTGGACACGCTGGCTGTACGGCTCCTGGAGCCCGCCGAGCTGGGGCCTGGCAACACTGTGCAGGTGGTCGCATACAAGCTGGGGGCGGTGCTGGCTGGGGGTGGGCTGCTGGCCTTTGTGCCCACCCTATCCTGGCCCCTGCTCTTTCTGCTCCTGGCTGCCACTTATTGGTTGGCTGCTGCCTTGACCTGGGTGGCACCAGCCCTGCAACAGCTTCCCACACCTCTGCCCTCAGAACACCCCCGACACACCCTGCACCTTGGGCAGGACTTGCTGGCCGTGCCTGGAACCCTGTGGACAGTGGGCTTCGTGCTCACCTACAAGCTGGGTGAGTCAGGAACAGCAGGGGTGGGTCCCCAGGAGCCCTGGAACTCACTTGCAGGGCTGCCTTTCCTCTTTGGGGTCTGACCTGAAGTCTGGAGCCCAGCCCGGCCCTCTGCAGGTCCAGCTCCAGCCACACTCCCTTGGGCCTCACTGAGCTGCTTCACGCTGACCCTGAGCGTCGTTGAAGCCCAGCCCCAGCTGTCTCCTGGCATCTGTGGCCCAGGAAAAAGGCAGGGCTGGGGGAGCATGACTGAGACCCAGGTGGAGGTGTGCCAACCATCCCTGCTGACTCTCTCCACAGGCGAGCAGGGCACCAGCGGCCTGTTCCCACTGCTCTTGCTGGACTGCGGCATCTCTGCCCCAGAGCTGGGGCTGTGGAATGGTGTGGGCGCTGTGGCCTGCTCCATTGCTGGCTCATCCCTGGGTGGGGCCCTCCTGGCCAGGCGCCGGTGAGCCCCCCTCAGCCTGCCCCACCCACCTGTCTCCCCTTCCTTCCCCGCGCCCTCTGACCTGCCCCATCACCCCACCCCAGGCAGCCACTGCCCCTGTTGAAGTCAGCGCTTCAGTTCCGTCTTGGGGGCCTGGCCTGCCAGACTGCCGTGCTCTTTCACCTGGACAGCCCTGGGGCCAGCCTGGCCCCCAGCACAGTCCTGAGAGGTGAGGGGTGGGCCACAGGGGGGAGGAGCTTGGAGTCCTGGGCCCTGCTGACCTCAGCCCTCCCAGGTGCAGCCCTGCTGAGCCTGTGTCTGCAGCACTTCCTGGGGGGCCTGGTCACAACCACCACCTTCACCCTGATGATGCGCTGCAGCCAGCTGGCACCAAGTGCCCTGCAGGTGAGGGGATGTGGCTGCAACACCAGGGGCTGCAGGACTGGAGTCCAAGCAGGTCCTGACGTGACTCCCCCTCCCCCAGCAGGCCACACACTACAGTCTCCTGGCCACTCTGGAGCTGCTGGGGAAGCTGCTGATGGGCACGCTGGCTGGAGCCCTGGCTGACAGCCTGGGGCCACGCCTCTGCTTCTCCGTCTTCCTCGCTCTCTCAGCCATGCCCATGCTGTACCTGGGCCTTGCACCCAACACCCTGGCCTGAACTGGGTGGCCAGACTTATCAATAAAGTGGAGCGTGCCTTCGGACTGTGTCCGGGATGAGTGACGTGCAAGGTTGTCCTCAGACTGGGGGGTTGTCCGCGCTGGAAGAAGGGTTCCTGAAAATGGCTCGAGCATCTTTTATTCTGTACTTTATTCTGCACGCTACTGGTGGTGGCCTTTGTCCAGAGTGGTTGGTCGCTGTCCTGGCCACTGATATCTACGCCCATCTTTGCCTCGAGGACCTGCTGCACCTGACACCCCCCCATGCTGTGGCCACGCAGCCCCTGCTCAGGCCCGTGCTTGTGACGTGGGGGAACTGGGTCCTTCCGCGGCAGAGTGGTCAGCAGCCCCACAGCAGGATCTCCTCTGTGGCCAAGCGCATGAGGGCATGGAAGCTCAGGTGCAGGTACTTTCTCCAGAAGCGCTTGTCCCGCCCGTACACCTGGGCCGGATAGCAGGGGCTTCCTGCAGTGGGAGGAGACACGGCTCTGACGACTCCGGCCAGGTCTGCCCCCAGCCCCCGCCTTGCTCAGGGCTGGGCCTCCCAGGTCCGCACCGATGCCGTGGAAGATCCGGGCCACAGCCCTGCCCGAGAACCGCTGCTCTGGCCACGAGGACAGGAGGTGGCGGATGTCCCGGCGGATCTGGTCCTCCCAGTCCTGGAGCTGCCGGTGGGGACACGTGGCATGCTGTTCTGCAGTGCTCGGTGAGGGGCGGCAGGCAGGTGTGTGCCTGCAGCCAGGGGTGCGTCCTCTCTGCAACTCCTCTCCTCCCCTCCCCCTCCCCGCTCCCCGGAGGCCCTGACACTCACCCTGGCCTGTCCTGGCTCAGGGTCCTCCTCGGCCTCCACGCCCCCCGGTGCTTCTAACTCCTCCTCGAAGTAGTGGCTGAGCAGGGCCTTGAGCCTGCCGCTGCGTGCCTCATCGGGCTGCTCCAGACACGGCCCGCAACTGGGGAAGGCCACGCTGGGGTGGGGAAAACCTGTCAGAGCGGCCCACCTTGGGGAGGATGGGGTGGCCCAGGCCCTGCCCAGCCCCTCCTGCACCTGTGGAAAGCCCGGAAGGTGCGGTGCAGGCGGGCCAGGGCTTCTCGCTCACAGGCCTGCACGCGGCCGTGCAGGAAGTCACAGATCTGGTCCCTCTCCTGGGCTGTCAGGTCCCCGGGGCTGTGCAGGTGGAAGGCCAGCTCCCTGAACTCCACCAGCACCCCCGTGCCCTGAGGCACACCTGCCAGATAGGGTGTCAGAAACTGGCAGAAAGGCGGCAAACAGGAGGCAAGCAGGGCTGGGGGCGGGCGCACCTGTCCCGGGCTCTGGATCCCACCGCAGCTGGTGGAGAGCCCGCCGCACGGGGGCCAGCTCCCAGCCCATGGAGTCTGCCAGCTCGACCACGTCCAGCTCCACAGAACTGCTTCCCCCACCTGTCATCTTGGGGCACTGCCGGGCCAAACACACAGCCAGTGGGGGACACCTGTACCAGGGGGAGGGACGTGTGACTGGCAGCCCTGGCTCTCTGTCCCGGTCCTGAGCCCGGGGTGGGATTGCGCTCACCTGCGGGCCAGGGCCTGGAGCTGGGTGGGGCCCCCGGGGCAGCGCAGGTGGCAGCAGGCATAGGTGGGCGCCAGCAGCTTCAGCCAACGCTGTGGGTGCAGCTCAAGGTAGCACAGCAGAGTCTCGATGGCTGGGGGCAGAGCAGGGCTCAGAAGATGCGGGGGTGCTAGGGTGTCCCCCCCCCCACGCTCCCTGCTCCTCACCCTCCTCGGGCAAATCCAGGGCTTGCACGGTTGGCTGCACCGGGAGCGCCCGCTTGTGGCCCGGGCACCGGGTTGTGTGCTCGAGGCCGGGATGGTCAGCGTCCTGGGGAGATGTAGCCACCAGGACCCTGGCCGAGTGCTCTTCCTGGCTCTCGTCTCCCTGCTGCTCTGGGGGCTGCCGGGCGCAAGCACAGGGAGGGAACACGCGCTGCACCAGCCTCTTCACGGCGAGGAAGTCGATGACGTTGGCGTGAACGTGTCTGCGCAGCTCCCACAGATCCTCACCCTGCAGCAGAGCAGCATGAATGAGGGGCCGCAGCAGGGGGCGGGGCTGGGGGAGCGGTGGGGGGACGGGTACCCACCTGGGGCCGGAGGAAGACGTGGCACTGTGCAGGCTGCCCATCACGCCCAGCCCGGCCCACAGCCTGCACGTAGCTCTCAAAGCTTGGGGGCAACCCCAGGTGCAGCACGGCCCGCACGTCTGGCCGGTCCAGCCCCATCCCGAAGGCCACCGTGGCCACCACCACCCGCAGCCGGCCCTCCATGAAGGCCCGTTGCACCCGCCGCCGCTCCCGGCTGCCCATGCCGGCATGGTAGGCTTCAGCCACAGCCTCCGGGGCTCGGCCTGCAGGGAAGACCCATGATGGTCAGGTCGGGCATGTGCCCGGGGCCCATCTGTGGAGTGCAGGCCTGCCTCCACCTCACCTCGGGATCCTGGGGCCTGGGCCTCACGCAGGCAGGTGCGCAGCAGGGCAGCGACACGCTCCGTGTCCTCTCGTCTGTTACAGTAGACGATGACAGAGTCCAGGGCACAGAAACGATCACTCTGCAGCAGCGTCACCAGAGCCTGGAGAGGACGAGGCTGAGCACCAGCAGTCGGAAGGCAGGGCCTCTGCTCGGCCCGCGCGTGCGTGCTTACCTGCTCTGGGTCCCTGTCCGAAGACACAGAGAGGTGCAGGTTGGCAGGGATGGTGCCCGGCCCCCTGAGGATAGACTCTTCGGCCACGCCCAGGTGCCGGGCCACGTCAAGGGCACTGCTGCGCGTGGCCGTGGCTGTGAGACCCAGGAAGCAGCTTATACCCACGCATTCCCGCAACACCTGCGTGGAGAGGAGTGGTGAGATGCCCAGCCTTCCTTGGTCTGCTCACGTAGCACCCCCCCGCCCCCCCACACAAGGCTTACCTGGCAGACACGCAGGTAGCAGGGCCGGAAGTTGTGGGACCACTGGGAGAGGCAGTGGGCCTCGTCGATACAGGCAAAGGCGACCAGTGGCAGCTGAGCGAGGAGGGCAGCGCCCCCCGCCCCAACTAGCGCCTCTGGCGACAGCATCAGCACTTGCACCTGGGCTGACCGAACCTGAGGATGACGGCAAGGTCAGGAGCACCGCCCAGGGGGTCTGCCTGCTGCCTCTGCCGCTCCCGCCCTGTGAGGGCCCCTTACCTTCTGCAGGGCGGAGGCCCGCTCCTTCTTAGTCATCCCCGAGTGAATGCAGACCGCCTTCAGGCCTGGGGGCAAGCCGGAAACCTGCAGGTACAGGAGCACAGCCTGTCACAGGCCACCAGCCCTGGCCCTTCCCCACATGCCTCTTAGAATGGTTTGGCCGGACAACTACTGCTGTGTCCCCTCCAGGATCTAGAGGGGGAAAAACCCAGGTCCTGGGTCCTGTGACTAAGGGTTCAGAGCCACCTGTGGGCTTGGACTCAGGAGCACTGGAGACAGGTCCCCATGGGGACGCCCCCTCCCCCAAGCTGCTCCTCTTGTGGGTGGGCCTGGGTCTAGCCAGCTGTGTCCCTGCTGCCTTTGGGCCACTGCCAGCTCATAGACAGAGCTGAAAATGGCCTGGCGACTTGCCACTCGGGGGTGGGGTGGGGCAAGAAGCAGCAGC
The DNA here is from genome assembly GCF_011762595.2 of Tursiops truncatus. Lineage (NCBI taxonomy): Eukaryota > Metazoa > Chordata > Mammalia > Artiodactyla > Delphinidae > Tursiops > Tursiops truncatus. Next base: position 78,098,426 of record NC_047050.1, read on the forward strand.
CCAAGCGGGTCAGCAGAGCCACGGGTACCAGCTCTCGCCTTCTGCACCTACGCAAAGACCCTGTCCACCAACCTGGTTGTCCATGAGCGACATGAGAGGAGAAATGACCAGCGTGAGGCAGGGGCTTCGCCGGAAGTAGAGCAGCGCGGGGAGCTGGTAGCACAGGGACTTACCAGCCCCCGTAGGCAGTACCAGCAACGTGGACACACCTGGGTTTTACCGAGAGGGTCAAGAGCACAGCTCTGTGGCCCAGCCGCAGTCCCACCGCGCCCCCTGCCGGCCGTACTCACCAGACAGGATCCGCATGACCACACGCTCCTGCAAAGGGTAGAAGGCTTGGTGCCCCAGCTGCTCCAGGGCCTGAAGCACCTCAGCTGGCGTGTCTGTGGACACAGGTATCAGTCAGCACGGCCCCGAGTCGCCCCCACCTCCCAGTCAAGGCTCTGGAGCTGGTAGGCGTCTACTCACCTACCACCTGCCCCAAAGGCCCTGGCAGATAGAGTGGTGGCACAGGAGGCGGGCAAGGAGCCTTGGGCACAGACTGCCCTGTGGGCACCAGCAGCTCAGGCCCTGCAGGCTCTGTGTCCTCTTCACCTGCCGAGAGCAGATAAGACAGGGTAGGACAGGAGCCCCGGGCTGGTCTGGGGTCACTCTGGCAAGAAAGCCACTTGCTACAACCTCTCCTCCACCTCTTTGCTCACCAGAGTTGGCGGCGGGCAGCGCCCATTCTCTGGGATACTTCCTTGAACGTGGCCCGGGTCTGTGCGCCACCCTCATCCTTGCCACCCTCCTTCTGAGGGGCCAGGGTAAGTTCTGGACCAGGGGCAGGAGTTAGGAGGGCACAACAACCCCTGCGAGCAGCGCTGGCCCAAGCCACCCCCCAGGGCAGAGGCCTCACCTGGCTGAGGGCACCGGGATGCCCCGTGACTGAGCTGCCCGCACTGGGAGCAAGAATCCTGGGCTGTGGCTCTGCGCTGACCACCCCCAAAACACTCTCTTTTCTTCTGCCACTTCTGCTTCCATACCTAGTGCGGACGCAAAGGAGACTCACAGAGCAAGAAGCAAGGCAGGTGGGCGGGAACATCCGGCACCACCTTCTCACCTGCTTGCGAAGGAGCCTGCCCCTTGAGGCCGGGCCCCGTACGTAGCGTTTCTGCTTCATGTTGAGTCGCACATAGTTCCCCCTGTTCTGGACAGCAAGTCTAGAAGAGACGCACAGGTCGACTGCACCCACAGCCCTCCCCACCGTGGCGCGACTGAAGGCAGCGCTGCTGGGAGGCTAGGGCAGTGATACCTGGGGGCTGGGGGCTTGCTGGGGGGCTGTGCCTGCACAGGCTGCTCTGGACAGTCTTCTGTAGGCACTGCAGCCCCAGCTCCTGCAGGCAGGGGTCCTGCTTGGCCGCTGTCCTGCTGGGTCTGTGCAGGGCTTCCCTCCAGCTCCCCACTCCATCTCCGCTTCTTGCCTTGACGGGTACCAGGCTGAGAGTTCCCTGCACTGATACCAGCTGCTAGTAGGGTTGGAGTCTCTGGGCCCTGTAAAGTCACCTCAGGGCCAGCGCTGGGACCGAAGACAGATGCAACACCTGGAGTAAGAAGCTGGGACTCCTCTGCACCCAGGCAAGGCTGGCAGGCCCTGGGAACCCCCAGAAAATCTGAGGTCCCGTTGTGACACCGCTGCAGCCAGCCTGGGTCTAGGGAGCCCAGCCGCAGGCTCAGGGATGCCCTCAACTGCTGGGGCCGGCCTGGCCTCAGCTCGGGCCTGGGAGGCGGGGGGGGCACCTCACTGACTTCTTCTGGAGAGATGATGGCAGCTCCTGTGCCTGGTGGCCCTGGGGAAGGCATCTTAGAGGAGGATCTTCGTGTAAGCCGGGGTATTCGGCCCAGGGCTGGCCCAGCCTGGGAGGGAGAGATAAGCAAGCAGGAACTGAGGCCTTTGGGGTGCTGCAGACTCTGAAACCTGCTGGAGGCCCCACCTGTAACAGCTGGGCGATGTGAGAAACCTAAGGCTGGGATGTAAAAGAAGTCGAGACTAGAGGCGACGCTGAGCTCTTCTGGAGAGCTGCGCTCTGGGAAATGCTGGAGTTGTGTGTGTGCACGTGAACACGTGTGAAAGACTTAACGGGGTTGGCTGCCTGCTGATCCTGCTTCTGGGCCAGGCGTAGCTCTGGACCCAGGCTGGATGCACTGCCTGCCCGACCCTCACCTGCAGACTGCCCTTTAGGTTGGCCTTAAGTCTCTTCCCGTAGTCATGCACAGATCCCTGAGAGCTGAGCCTTGATGGAGGATGGGGGCTCTGGGTCGCGGCCCGATTCAGGTGGGGCCCCCAGCAGCTGGGCTCCAGCATCTGCAGGAAGAGACGGTAGAGATCTAGGCCACGGAAAAGCTGGCGCAGGGGGGAACAGAGGTGTCTCCAGCCCCGGAGACCTGAGGGTGGGGGCTGTCCTTCCTCCACCCTGTCAGCCCGGCCCCTGAGTTCTTTGCCCCACAGAGCCTGGGTCACGACTCCTCCTGGATCCGGCATACAGGAAGTTGACCGATAGGCTGGGATGTCGAGCCCGGGTACCTCCTCGGCCGCCGCCGCGGGAAGCGACTGCTCCGAGCCGTGAGGCCCGACGCCGCCGGCCTGACCCAGTGCCTCCTTCAGGGTGCGGTAGTCCCGGTGGAGCGCTGAGGGCGGGGCCGGACGGGGGTGTGTGTCGGTGTTCAGGAGGCAGGGCTCGGCTGGGCGTGGGGATGGAGGCCGCCCGCCCCCTGCCCGCGTCCCCGGCCGCTGCCTCCGCCCCGCGCCCGCTCGCTCACCGCGGGTCTCCTCGGGCGCCGCTTCCACGTTCTCCTGTAAAGGGAGCGCGTCAGCCGGATGCCGCTCCCTCAGATCCCCGCCCACGGGCAGCCCGCACCTGGCCCGGCAACCGCCCGCTCCGCCGCCGAAACGCGCGCCCCCTTTACACGCCTGCACCCGCTCCCGCACATCCCGCAGCTGCTCCATGGTCGCCCTGCCCTGCGCCCGGCGCCCCAGGAATCTCCCGCCAGGAGGGCGACGCCGGCCGCCAGCCACTGGGGGCGCTCGGCGGGGTTGGAGGCGGGGCGACGCGGCGGCCGCCGGGCCGGGGCAGCCAATCCGCGGGGCCCTGAGGCGGCAGCCAATGGGGGGCGTAACGTCATCGCGGCGCGCGGCGGCGCTGGGCGGGGCGCGGCGTACGGCGAGGCGGGGCCGGCGGCGACGGCGGCGGCGGCGTCTGCGGGCCCGGGGAGCGCAGGCTGCCGGCCGGGGACGGAGCGTGGCGGCGTGTGTCCCCGTCTCTGCCTGGCCGCACGAGGCCGGTGCGGGCGCTCGGGACGGCGCCGCCCGGGAGGCGGGGGTGGGAGCCCAGGCGGTGTGGCTGCGGGCAGGGGAGGACCCGGAGCACGGTGCCGGGCTGAGCGGCCTCGGGTCCCAGGAGGCGACGCGCAGGCTTCGAGGGGCAGACCCCGCCCGGAAGGCGGAGGGCGTCGGATTTAGAGCCTCCCGCGGCTCGAGGCTTGGAGGAGCCGGGCGGGGGCATCTTCAGGGAAACGGCGGAGCCGCGGGCCGGTGGGGGGGACGGCGGCCACTACACAGAGGCTCCTCCCACGGTGACCACACTGGCTGCTTTCGTTTCCTCTCGTGACAGGTGCTTGGTTGGTCTGTCCTGTCACAGCGAGGTATGAATCGTCCTCGCGAGATTTGTCCACAGGCAGAGCGAGGCCGAGGGTTGACGTCCCGGGCTTCTCAGGAACCAGTGTCCTAAGGACTTGTGTGTGAGGTCCGCGAGAGCAGGGGCTCTGGAGCCAGGCTGCCACCCTTCCCGAGCTCATCACCCAGGCTGTGACCTCTGTCGGGCAAGACCTAGGTCTTAGTTGTCTAACCTGTTTTCAGGGAGATGACCCAGAAGCAGTTTTGAGGATCAGGTGCCAGGCGGGCGCACAGTAAGTCAGCAGCAGAGCTGACACCCAGGTACCCTGTGCTCTCGGGCACCTCCTTTGTGCTCCTTGTCAGTTTGGACGTCCCTTTGGCAGCTGCCTCTACCCATCTGAGCAAAGGCCCCTAATTTGGGGCCTCTGAATCCCATGGGTTTGAGACTTGGTCTCTTAACATGGTTCTCCAGGGATGAGAGAGACGTTTACGCAGGTGGCGAGGATCTCGATGGGTGAGGCATTCTTTCTGTAAATCTCCAGGGTCTCCGTGCCTGATAATGCTCCTGGAAGACAGTAGTTAGAACCGGGGCTCGTGTTGAGGGCTTGGGTTACTCAGGCCCCTTGGACTCAGGGTTGTCTGGGTTCTGGTCTTTTCTACCTGCCCTGCTGTTTATTAAACTGCATCTGTACTTCCAACTCTTCTTTGCTGTGCTGCACAGAATCCAAGGGCGGCCTCCCAAGGCTTCTGAGGAGGCTGGGAGAGGGTCCTGTGATGCAGCTTCCAGCCCCCTGGTAGTATCCCATCTCTCTAGTGCTTGGGGGATGGGGGGGTTTGTTTTTGCCTACTTTTAAGGAAGGGCAGAAGAGCAGATCTCTGATAAGTGGCATTGTGATTTGGGAGGCCTGGAATACAGATGGTGGGCCCTGCAGAGTAACAGCCATCAAAAGCACACGCAGGCAAGCTGGTCATCTCTGGTGCCATGCTGTCTATGTGCTGCTCGATGGCTTTGTCTCCCTAGGGAGGCCCCCGTGCTGGAGGGCGGGGACTGGGGGTGGCCTCGTTCTCCTTCTCACTACCCTTAGCCTAAGGCAAAGCACCTAGCACTTGCTCTTTGGTGCCATGGTTCTCCACTCTGTGCCGAGCACCATGCTGAGCTTTCCCACTACCAGCGCGTGGAGGGGGTGGAGGCCTGGGGTCTGTCCTCCCCACTGAAGGGCCCTTCCCTGCAGGTGGCCTCCTGCCCGGCCCAGCACCATGCACACCCTTGTGTTCCTGAGCACACGGCAGGTGCTCCAGTGCCAGTCAGCTGCCTGCCAGGCCTTGCCCCTGCTACCACGAGAGCTCTTCCCCTTGCTCTTCAAAGTGGCCTTCATGGACAAGAAGACCGTTGTGCTGCGTGAGCTGGTGCACACTTGGCCCTTTCCACTGCTTAGCTTCCAGCAGCTGCTGCAGGAGTGTGCCCACTGCAGCCGGGCCCTGCTGCAGGAGCGGCCTAGCACAGAGAGCATGCAAGCCGTGATCCTGGGGCTGACTGCCCGGCTCCACACCCCGGAGACTGAGGCTGGCACACAGCCCCTCTGCAGGTATGGGCTCACTGGAGGGGCCCTCGGGCCTGGGGGGTGCAGAAAGGGTCTCCTAAGAGGTTCCAGGCTAGTGCAAGAGCACAATGCAGGAACAGGCATGTTGCTCCTGTCCTAAGGTGGCTGGGAGTGGGTGTGGGCTGTGTTCCCTTGTCTCCTGCCTCAGCCCACCCGTGCTCCCAGGAAGCACGCGCTGCGGGTGCTGGACATGACGGGCCTCCTGGATGACGGCGTGGAGCAGGACCCGGGCACCATGAGCATGTGGGACTGCACGGCAGCTGTGGCCCGCACGTGCATCGCACAGCAGCAGGGCAGGACTGCAGAGCCCGGCCTGGCCCCCGTTCCTGTGGAGGTGCGTGTGGACCTGCGGGTGAACCGGGCCTCTTACGCGTTCTTGCGGGAGGCACTCCGTAGCAGCGCGGGCAGTCCACTGCGGCTCTGCTGCCGGGACCTGCGGGCTGAGGACCTGCCCATGCGCAATACCGTGGCCCTGCTGCAGCTTCTGGATGCGGGCTGCCTGCGCCGCGTGGACCTGCGCTTCAACAACTTGGGCCTGCGAGGCCTGTCCGTCATCATCCCACACGTGGCCCGCTTCCAGCACCTGGCCAGCCTGCGGTTACACTATGTGCACGGGGACTCTCGGCAGCCCTCTGTGGACGGCGAGGACAACTTCCGTTACTTCCTGGCCCAGATGGGCCGCTTCACCTGTTTGCGGGAGCTCAGCATGGGCTCCTCTCTTCTCTCGGGGCGGCTGGACCAGCTGCTCAGGTGAGCAGGTCCTGCTGTTGCCCTGCCCTTCCCTTCCCTTCCCCTCCAGGAGGCCTTCCCCTGGCCCAGCCTGTTTGTGACCCCTTGTGTCCTCCGCAGCACCCTGCAGAGCCCCCTGGAGAGCCTGGAGCTGGCCTTCTGCGCCTTGCTGCCTGAGGACCTGCGTTTCCTGGCACGGAGCCCCCATGCTGTCCACCTCAAGAAGCTGGACCTGAGTGGCAATGACCTGTCCGGCAGCCAGCTGGAGCCCTTCCAGGGTCTGCTGCAGGCAGCAGCAGCCACGCTGCTGCACCTCGAGCTGACCGAGTGCCAGCTTGCCGATACCCAACTGCTGGCCACACTTCCTGTGCTGACTCGTTGTGCCAGCCTCCGCTACCTCGGCCTCTACGGCAACCCGCTGTCTATGGCGGGCCTCAAGGAGCTCCTGAGGGACTCGGTGGCACAGGCCGAGCTGCGCACGGTGGTGCACCCTTTCCCCGTGGACTGCTATGAGGGCCTGCCGTGGCCACCGCCTGCCTCTGTCCTGCTGGAAGCCTCCATCAATGAGGAGAAGTTTGCCCGCGTGGAGGCTGAGTTGCACCAGTTGCTACTGGCCTCAGGCCGTGCCCACGTGCTCTGGACCACAGACATCTATGGGCGCCTGGCTGCAGACTACTTTAGCCTGTGATCTCCAGGCTCTGGGTGAGAGTTAGGCTGTCCTGGGGTCCAGGGCTGCTGGAGGCCTCTTGCCCCTTGGGTAGTCAGAGCCTTTGGGACCTTGCTGGAGGCCTGGCACGAAGGCACTAGTCTCCGACTTTTTGGCTCCTGGGCGCACCTTGAGCATGCCCATGCTTTGTGCAGCACCCTGTGCAGTTTGTCCTGCGCTTGCTCCCCTGACTCACTGGCCATCTGTGGGCCTGAGGGCTGGATTCCAGGCCTACATGGCCCTGCTTGGTTTGGCTGCACTTAGCTGCCCTCCGGTGTCCTGGTTCTCTCCTTGGAATGTTCCTGGGATCTATGAGCTGAGGGAGGATGTTTTCCTTTGGGCCCTCCCCAAGAGCAGACTGCTCTGGGGTGGAAGTTTGGACAGGGGCCTGCTTCAAGGAGGGTTGGGCTCCCAGGCACTCTGGGGCCTCTTAACGTTCTCCTTTCCCTGGCACACAGGAGACTGCCTGTCGGCCGGGTTTGGGGGCCAGAGGGTGTCGTTAAGGTACAAACGTGCAGTGTGCTTAGAACTTAAATCTGTGGCTAATTTTTCTGTCCTAACTGGTCAGAGTGAGTTGTCTCTTGCTCTGCTCTCACCCCCAGCCTGGCCACTGGGTGACATGTCTTAACGGCCTGCCGCCCCATCTTTTCTCTAGACATCTCCACAGTCCGTCGCCCCTCCTCGCAGAGAGGTTCAGGCTTTTCCTGGGGCGGCGGGGCCAGAGGCGGACCTGCAGAGCTGAAGGTCTGGTTATTTGGGCAGGGGTCTTTTCTGGAGGGTCTCAGTGGGGCGTTGGAAGCCTACCCTGGCTACCGTCCGTTCGCGCCCCAGAACTTCCATCTTCAGGGGTCCGCAGGTGCTTCCGCCCCGCCCGACGCCCAGGAACCCCATATACGGCTCGCGACACAGCGCAGCTTCCACCCTTTACTGATCGCGCTGGAGCATGCGCAGGGCGAGCCGAGCCGGCCAATCTGCGGGGCCCGCGTCATCAGCGCGCGTCCGCCCCGCCCCCCCTCAGCAACGGATCTCGTAGGCGGCAGGCGGCTGCAGCGGGAGACCCTGTGCGACTCCGGGCGCTGCGCCCTCGGCCGCCTCCGCCGGGCCCTCGGCGAAGAGCGGCTTGGAGCGGTCGATGACGAACATCTCGTGGCCCCGCTCGTCGCGGAGCTCCTCGAGCTGCGCGAAGGTGCAGGGCCCGTCCGAGTAATCGTTGACGAAGAGCGCGCCCTCCCCGGGAGGCCCTGGTGCCTTTTTGCGCCTGCGCCGCCTGCGGCAGATCATGGTCGCCAGCAGCAGCGCCGTGAGCGCCAGGAGCGCGATGGCCGTCGCGATGGCCGTCTGCGTGGCCAGGCCCAGGGCGCGAAAGGCCATGCCGCCCACCTCGGGCAGGTGCTCGTGGCTGACTGGGTCGCCAGCCCGGGGCGGCGCAGGCGCCAGCAGCAGCTGCTGGGACAGGTTGACCAGAAGCTGGAAGGGCAAGCGGGCGGCGCCGCCGGCGTTGGAGGCCTCGCACTCGTATTTGCCAGCGTGGGCCAGGGTGATGTTGGTGAGGAAGAGCATGCCGCTGCCCGTGTCGGATGCCCCGGGCCCACCTGGGCCCGGCACCCCGCCTCCAGGTTGGGCCTGGGCCTGCGGCGGCCCCTCGCGAGGCTGCGCCACTTTTCTCCAGGTCACCAGGGGCTGCGGGTAGCCGGAAGCCTGGCAGGCAATCCGCAGGTCCTCACCCAGGTTGGCTGTCACCTCCAGCGGCTCCACGTGCACAGAGGGTGGGATGCAGATGAGGCTACTGCCAGATACTTCCAGGAGACTCTGAAGTGCCAGGCGGGGGGGCTCTGCACACGTGATTTTCTTGTCTCTGGAGCTGAGCAGTCGCTGGCCCCCTTCCTTGATCCAGGTTCCCAGCCAGTGCAAGGCACAGTCACAGCGCCATGGGTTCTCTGTGGGCAGAGCAGCAGCGGACAGGTAGCTAGCTCAGGGGCGGCCCCAGAGCACAGCGTGTGTGGTTGAGGTTGTTGGCCAGAGCAGGAGCCCCTTTCTCACCTCCCACAGTTGGGGACCCCTGCCACCCCTTCTCTGACCCCAGTCTCCTTAAGTGTGGGCAGCCAACCCCGCCCCCATCTCCTTTCTGTGATGCACGTCCAGTTTACTTCACCCATCTCTGAGAAAGCCCCCGCTCCTCTGATGTCTCTCCCTGTGACAAGTCTTGCTATCTGGGGGGAACCTCTGTGTGCACATAGATATCCCACCTGCACTAAAACTTTGCACATCCTGCCAGCCTTGTCTTCGGGTGCTGTCTCCAGGAAATGTCCCCAGTCCTGGTCTCATCTTCCCAGTTTTTTCCTGCCTGCCCTCTCCTGGCCCTAAAGTGTGTGAGCCGCTCAGCTGTGTCCAGTTTGTTCAGGGACTCATACTTTTTCTGTCTTCCTTAGGCAACAGTAACCCGGCCAGCACCCCTACTCCTAGCAGTCTTCTGTCATGGCTATGGGTGGTGGTGGGACCCCCCAGAGCACTGCCACTGGAGCCCCCTCCACAGCTGGGCCGGCTACCTACCGCTACCACTGTGGTCAAGGAAGTTACCTTTGCATGAGAGTCCCTTGCCCCCAGAAAGAGGTACCTGTGAGGCGCAGGACCTGCAGGCTGGCCAGGGGCTGTAGGGCCTCCTGGCTGATGGTGCCCAGCTGGTTCCTGCTGAGGTCCAGCAGTGCCAGCGAGGAGAGCCCGGCCAGGGCCTGGTCCTCCAGCAGCTCGATGCTGTTTTCCTGCAGGTGCAGCTCCTGCAGTCGCTGAAGCAGGGACAGTAGGTCATCAGGGAAAGGGGCCCTGAGGGACATGTCCCCTTCTTACCAGGCTAGACTGGGCTGCCTTTTCTCCCCTTCACTACTCCAGCCCGGTAAGGCAGGTGGCAGTGCAGGAGGACCTCTTGCCCGTCTTGCCCACTCCTCCCCCCTCACCTGCAAGTGTAGGAAGGTGAAATCCAGCAGCTGTACCAGCTGGTTGCCAGCTAGGTAGAGCACGCGCAGTTGGGCCAGGCCGGCAAAAGCGCCAACGCGCAAGCCGCGCAGCTGGTTGCCGGTGAGCGCCAGCTCCAGCAGGCGCGACTGCGCACGGAAGGCGCCTGGCTCCAGGGCGCGCAGGCTGTTGTTGTGCAGGTAGAGTCGACGCAGGGAGGCGAGGGGTGCCAGGGTGCCCGGCTCCAGGCGCGCGATGCTGTTGTCCTGCAGGAACAGCGTCTGTGCCAGAAGGAGGGAGGGAGGGCGTTTACCCCGCTGAGGGGGTCTCTCTTTTCCCTAGGGCGGCCCATTCACCCACCGGGAGGCTCACACACCATCCATCCCTGCGTGTCGCGGGCACCCCTGGCCCGCAGCCCCAGTCGGTGCCCACCTGCGTGCCGGGCGGGATTCCGGACGGGACCAGGCGCAGCCGCAGGGCGCCGCACTCCACCGTGGCGCTGTAGCAGCGGCAGGCCGCAGGGCAGGCGGCAGCGCGAGGCGGGAGACCCGGCAGTGACAGCAGCGACAGCAGCAGCAGTGCGGGCGCCCCTGGGGCCATCTCTTGCGGGACCGGCCGCAGGCCACGAAGTTGCAGCCTTCGCAGCAGCCTTCCTACAGTCTGGCCCCGATGGGATGTGCCTCCTGAAACACAGGTTGTCAGGCCTGTCCCTAACATTTGAGAGCCAGGGAAAAGCACGGATGGAGGTACACACCGTGTCTGATTTTTGAAGTTTGAAAGTAGTTCAAGAAACTGATAAAATAAAACGTTCATTGCCTTCCTTTATAAAAAAGCATAAAGATCTGGGGCATCGGGTTTCGGTTTAGAATTTCTCATGTCCTCCGTCTTGCCACACAGGCCACAGGAGAGCCTACACCACCCCAACCCACTTCTCTCCCCATCCCATCTCTGCCCAAGGCTCCACGCTGCTAGTGTCCGTCCCTGCCCTCACCTAACCTTGACCCAGGGTTTACTCTAGGCATTTTTGTCTCTAGAAGTCACGCTATGACCCCAACCCTGGGATTCACCTGTTGTGAACTGATGGAGGACATGAGCACAACTGGTCTCAGGGGAGCCACCAGCCAGCCACAGGCACAGTTTTGTCCAGCCTCTGGCCCTGCCCTCCTGGGGGTGGGGGTTGGTAGAACAACTTAGGTAGAATTAGAGCTTTTCCTCAGGGAAATTGTTAGACAATTGGGGGATGAGACAAATAGGAAAGCCAGTTCAGAAGCTGTGGGACTGTGTTCTCCATGCTGGCTCTGAGAAAGGTGCATCCGTCTTTGGGGGTAGGTGGGGCCCTGGAATGGCTGGGGTGTGAAAGAGGGGCCTTGGGCCACTAACCGGGTTTTAGTGTAGTTTAGTAGGCTCTGGGAACACTGATCTCCTGGGTTCTGAAGGAGTGTGTAGTGTTTTGGGGTTTATACACATGCAGCTGTGATCCTAGAGAGGAGAAGGCCTGGGTCTAGTTCAAGGCACAATGAGTCCAGTTGTAAAGGTGGGGACCTGGGCTGAGAAGCCAGCCAGTATGAAGCCATGGATGGTAGGGCTGAGGGTGTGCTATCAGCTAGCCTCCAGCCCCACCTCAAATGGTCCCTGCTCTGAACACCTGCCTGTTCACCTGGTCTCCCTATTGGGAGAGTGAGTCATGTGGAAAGACACCAAGTGGCCTTGGTGTTTGTTTAAATCTTGCTCTAAATTGTAACTCACATGATTATTTAAGATCACTGAAGAGAAGCAGGCACAGCAGGGCTTCCCTGGTGGCGCGGTGGATGGGAGTCCGCCTGCCGATGCGGGGGGCGCGGGTTCGTGCCCCGGTCCGGGAGGATCCCGCGTGCCGCGGAGCGGCTGGGCCCGTGGGCCATGGCCGCTGAGCCTGCGCATCCGGAGCCTGTGCTCCGCGACGGGAGAGGCCACAGCAGTGAGAGGCCCGCGTACCGCAAAATAAATAAATAAATAAAAAATAAATAAAAAAAGTAGGCACAGCAAAAGTTTTAATGGAATCGCTTTGGCCCAGGCAGGGGCAGTTCCCAGATGTCTCAGAAGGTGTGTGAAGAACCCCGAGAACTAGGGGGCATACTCTGAGCCCCCAGGATCCATTTCCCTGAGCAAAAGATTTGGCCCAGGGCGCCCACCTACCTTCCAGTGGCAAGGCCTCTCAAACAGAGAAGGTTCTTGATCTCCTCCTCAAGACTCAGGGGACTGCTGCCCACACGGACACCCACTAGATGCTGATTCGTGTGGAAGGGCTGGCCTGGGCAGCATTGAGGATTCAAGCAGGAAGAGCAGGGGAGGCCAGGCCAGAAATCCTTTTACTCAGCGGAGAACCCCCTAATCTGGCTGGGCAGGGGGCGGGGCGTCACATACTGGATTTGGAGAAGGCTGTCACTGTCTCCAGGGAGCTCATCTGTGCGGGGAGGGGAGGTTGGAGGGGTAATGGAGGAAGCCCTGTGACGCTCTCCAGCGCAGTGCGAGGCCCGAGTCGGGTGCCTTGATCTCCCAAGGCGCCCCTTGCATCTGCTCCGGCGCGGCCTGTCCCGGGCCGGTTCAGGGCAGGGCGTGGTCCCCGCCAGGTCGCACGCCCTTCTCGGTGATCGCCGGGGACAGAGCCGGGATGGCCCCTGATCCCGCCCCCACGCCCGCTGACCTTGGGTCGGGCGCCCCCTCACCTGACACTCCTGCGGCGCGGCTCCCCCGCCGAACGCCGGCCCACAGAGCAGCGCCGGGCGGGGGAGGGGCGGGCGCCGCTCGCGCTCGCGCACTGGAGCCCCCGCACCTCCCTCCCGGCAGCCCGGGTCTGCCGTCGCGAGCGCTGGCCGAACCCGAGGACGCCGAGGACGCCGAGGACGCCCCAGGCCGGGGGTGTACGGACGGGGTAGAGCACCCGTGACCCCGCCCCTCCCCGCGTCGGTTCTCGGGCCGCGGCAGCACCTCGGACAGCGCCGGGCGGGGCGGGGCCGCGGCGCACCTCCGCCGCGCACGCGCACTGGGACAGCGCTCTCTCCGGGTGGCGCGTGCGCAGCGACGCAGCCCGGGAGGCGCAGCGGGGCTGGGGGCGCCAGCGGCTGCGAGCCCGCCGCTCAGGGCGGCGGGGTGGCGAGCAGCAGCGGGGCCAGGTCCATGGTGAGGGCGAAACGGCTGCCCTGCCAGTGCACGTGCGAGGGCAGCTCGGGCGCGCCGGGCGCGTACTCGAAGCAGGCGCTGAGCTCGAAGGCCAGAGCCGATCGCACCAGGCCCACGCCACCTGCGCGCTCCGGCGCCGGGTGGTAGAGACGCCCATTGGAGGACAGGGGCAGTAGGCGCGCCGGCTCGAAGGGCACGGCCAGGGCCTCGCCGCCGCCGCAGTAGGAGAGGCGCGGGGGCTCGGAGCCAGCGGCCAGCAGGTGCGTGAAGACCACGGGACGGTCCTCGCAGCGTAGGTAGTTGCGCTCTCTGCCGCAGGGCGAGAGGAAGGGGAAGGAGGCCTCGTAGCGCCCGCTGCGGTTGGGTCTCAGGCGGGAGAAGAAGATGACCAGGAACTGCGGGTCTGTGGTGGGGGGGAGGCCGCGACTGCTCAGCATGCCGGGCCCCGAGGCCCCCTAGGCCCTACTGCCCCAGGCAGGGGGCTCGCCCTGGGTCACACCAAGGGCAGACGCCGGCGGTCGGACAGGCTCCCAGGCCTCACTCTAGATAGGGGGCTTTTGAGCGCAGGACAGCCAGTGCCCTTGGTGTGGTTGGGCAGCGGGGCCCTTCAGGGCCTTCCCCGAAGGAAGAGGGAAGGTGGGGGAGGAGGGCGCATCAGTACCTTTGAAGCAGGTGATGAAGTTCTTCATTTTGGAGTCATCCAGGAAAAGCTGTAGAGAGGCAGACCGTGGCCCTTGAGTCCCAGGGGGAATCCCGACAGAGCCGGCCCCAGGGAGAGAAGGCCTGGGCGGGCCTGAGCCCGGGCCAGTGTCCGCTTTCTTTGCTCGTCTGTGCACACCGTGTGCAGGGAGGCGCGTGGAAGGTAAGCCTGGGGGCCCTGCAGACTTCTTTCTCCACATCTACCCCGCACCCCCGGCCTTGCTTCCTCATGCACAGGTCCTCTGGGTTGGCATGCCTTTCCCGCGCCTCTTCCCTCCCCCTTTCAAGTTTCTAATGAGATGTGCCCCTCCTCCGCGGAGGCTATCTGACTTGCTTCCTCCTGTATATGTAGGATGCCCCCTCCAGGGCTTCCAAAGCAGGCGGGGCGGCCCCGACCTGGGGGCCGCAGGATCTGGGGATGCAAAGCGCGCAGGGCGTAACCACGTGTGGGAGGTGGGCCGCTCGGACCTAACCCTCTGGGGCCGGGGCCGGGCGCCCCAGTCTGTCCAGCGCGACTGCGGAGGTCGGGTACCCTTACTTTAAAGACCCCGCCTACTCAGGCCCCGCCCCTCACAGGGTCTTCCCTCTGGCCCCGACCCGCAGAAACCCGGCACCAGGCCCCGCCTCTCACGGGAGCCTCCCTCGGGCCCCGGCCCCGCCCACCTGGCCCTGATGATCCACGTAGTAAAAGTACTCGCGCGTCCGCGGCTCTGGGCTCTGGCCCTGCGTGTAGGAGACGCCCCCGCCCCCACCGTAGGCCCGGGTCCCCGGGGACCGCGCCAAGCCGAGGGCCCAGGTCCGCAGCACTCCGCGCGTCGCCCACATCGTCCTTCCGTGCCGGAAGCGGCTAGAGGGTCACGCGAGGGCGGTGCTGCGCTAACGTAAGTCCCCTGGTGTCGGCGACCTCGCGCTTTGGGTTCCGGCGGCGGCCGCGGAGCTCGTCCCCACCCCCCGGGCTTTGCTTGTTCCCCGGACCCCGGGCGGTTCCGACACTTCCTTCTCTGGGATTTAGGGGCGCGCCGCCCTGCCGTCCGGCTGGGAAAGGGGTGGGGGGCGGGGCCTCCCGACGGTGGGGTTCGGGTGTGAGACGCGGGTGCGGGCGATTTCGGGAACAGGGATACGGGCTGGGGACGGGGCGCTGCCGGGCATGCGGGCCCTGTCCCTCCGCCCTCGGAGGCTGGTTGCTCTCACGTGGGCGAGGTACCCGCCCTGTCTCTTCCCCCAACCCCTAGGAAGCCCCCCCCCCCCGGTGGGGCAATCTGCCTGTCCAGCTGGGTGCTGAACCGAGAGGTGGTGAATAAACACTGCCTAGAAGCCTATGCCAGCTTGCGGGTAAGGTAGCTCAGAAAAAGCTCCCCTCCCAATCAAGCAGGGCTTTCGGGCTCAGTTGTGATACCCCAGGTGCCTCGCACCTTGCGCGCCTACCTGGAGTCTCGTCCCCGTTCCCGGGAAGCTGCCTTGCTCTCCCCCCGACCCCCTGCTGCCCCCATTCATTCTCCCTTGGCCTGGCTTCCACCCTGGTGCCCACACCAGCTACCGACTGGCCGCTGATAGCTGCCCCGCCGCAACTGGAAGGAATGGGATGCGACAGGCTCGCAAGTGTCCATACGTACTTTATTCACACAAAGTGTTGTCATCTCTCGAGTCCGTGCATCAGAGCGAGAGTCTGTGGCCGGGCCGCCCCTACCCAGGCCCCGAGACCCCCGGACTGAGGACGCTCCCCCAGTGGACACCAGGCCTCGGCAGGACTGGGTTCTTTTGTTCTTAATAAATAAAAACTCAACTCTAAATATATATATATATATATATAACCGGGGAGAAATTAAGTTTTACCACAATTGGAACTCAAATTACAAATTGGAAAATGTACAAACTGAGAGTCTAGATACCTCCCCTCCACCCACCCACCCTACCCCCCGCCCCGGCTCTGGCCTCGAGGAAGGGCAGTCGCCGGTGCCCCTCTGGTCCCCCAGTTCAGGGCTCCTTCCCTCTCATCTGCTGCAGGTCCTGGATGGGGATGGGGCAGGGTTTGATTTTTGGTCAGAAGCCAAGAGGGTGGAGAAGAAAATGAAGGAATGATCTCAACTTGTCTGCAGAGGACGGGAGAAGCCTCAAATAAATAACATTTGGGTTAAGACTATGTCATTAGCAAATTTAGTTCTTATATCTTTCGCTCTATTTATATCTCTATACACAGGCGGGTTGGGATGCGGGATAGATTCTGAATTTATAGTTACACGAAGAAAAAATACTCTTGCCCCTCCCCCACCCTGCCCAAAGAATGCCTGCCCAACCCTGCCCCCAACCCCAGAGGACTTTGGCTTGGGGGCCCCTTTCTACCCAGAGAGAGCCTATCGGGCCCAGCACCAGCCAGGTTCTGCTCTGGTGGTGAAAAGCCCAGAGCCCTGGAGCCCCCAAACTCCTGTGCAGTCACCACGCTGGAGGCCACAAGTGGCAGGGGGAGGGGGCGGGAAGGGACTGGGGAGGGCGGAAGTCGCAGATCAGGAGACCCCCCCCCCCCAGGTCAGGGGGAGGGCAGAGGAAGAGCAAGATGGGCAGCCGGGCTGAGCCGGGGCCAAGCTGAGCGCAGCAGCCCCAGCAAGGCGGCTCGCCCCAGCAAGGGCGGCTTGTGCTCTCGGGCCGGCCGGGAGGGGCAGTGTCACTTGGCTCCAGGAAACAGAAGGCACTTTCTCGCGGCCGGACCGCGGCTGGCGGTGGGCGCGGCAGCGCCGAACGACACGGCCACGAGGCCCGGGGCGGGGCAGAGGCGCCCTTCCCGCAGCCCCTCTGCCTTGGTTGCGCCTTCAGGCCGAGGGCCCGGGTCGGGGGATGCGGGTTCCAGGGCTGGGGCGGGCATGGGCGGAGCCGGCATGCTACCTCCGCTTCTCGGGCGTCCCCTCCCCCCTCCCCGCGTGCCCCCTGCCCGGGCGCAGCCGGGCAGGCTCTGTCCCCACCCTCGGTCCCTCGGTGCCCACGCGCTATAGCACGCCCTCCATGAAGGTGGTGTCCAGGTGCTGGATGAGCACGCGCAGGAAGGACATCTCCTTGCGAGTGTTCTCAAAGATGATGCGCGGGTCGTCCGAGCGGCAGCGCAGGCAGTTGGGCGCCATCACCATGGCCAGGTTGCTGACGTCCATCTTGGTGATGGCCACATTGGCGGGCTGCACGAACACCTGCGCGGGGAGCGGGGAGCTGCGGGTGGGCCGGGGCGGGGCGCGGAGGGGCGGGGCGCGGAGGGGCGGCACCGCCTACCTGGAGGAAACGGATGAGGTAGCACAGCACCAGGCGGTTGATGCGGGGCAGCGCGTGCACCACGGCCACGGCGGCCTCGGGGCTCTCGTAGTGCGCGATGCACTGCTCGTAGAACTCGTGGGGGATCAGGGGCTCCTCCAGCTCCCGGTACCACAGCTTCAGCAGCGACGCTGGGGACGCAGCGCGGGGGTTTCGGCTGGGCGGGGCAGTCGGGGACCCGCCCCACCAGCAGCGAGGGGCGAAAGCGGCCGTGTGTGTCGGGAGTGGGGGCGAGGGGCCAGGACCAGACGGGAGGTGTCCACCCAGCCGTGTGGACTGCGCGGCCGGAGGCCTGCGGGCTCCTGGTCCTGAGGGCCTGGACTGACCCCGAGCGCCGGGAACCAAGAGAGGCTGTGCAGCCACCGTGCGCAGGCAAGCGGAGGGAGGCGCCGCGGAGGCTGTCCAACGGCAGGGGCACGTCTGTGCTGGAAATGGACCAGAGGGCTGTCCCTTCACGACGGAAAGCAGGGAGGGCTGAACCGTCCGAGCTGCTCCTGCTGCTGAGGGGACTGGGGGCTTACCTGGGACGTGGGGGTCCTCCAGGCCTGTAGGCACCTTCCACTGGTCCACCTGTAGCTTCAGGGCATTCACCTCATCAATGTCCCCAGGGACTCTGCCAAGCACAGGGCAGGTCTCAGGGAGGAGGAGCTGGGCTTGCTCAGGGTCAAGGCTGCCTGACCTCTCTCTGCCCAAATGGCCTCTTTCCTACCAGAGGGAGGTGTGGCTGGGGTCCCCTGTCCCAGGCCCCCATCCCTCATCCCTCTGCTGACTGCCCCCAGGCAGATCCCTTCCTCAGAATGGTCCCCGAGGCCCAAAGCCATAAGCCTGTTTCCCCGCCTGTCCTGGGTCCTGGGTAGGTGAGTCACGACGGCAGGTGCCTGGCCATGTGCCGCCCTCCATGGGGCAGGGCCGTCACCTCCATTCTCAGGTGACGGCCGTTTGCTGGGGGCTGCCGCATCTTTCCAGGCCCTGCCCATGGCTGGTGTCCAAGCACCCTCTGGGCCCCTGCTGGCCATTTCTGCAAGGGCACTGTCCCTGGCTAGCTCTCCTGTCTGGGTTCCGGTGCGCTGCCATTCAGGAGGGAGAGCCCTGCTGACCCACCTCCTAAAGATGGGGCCCTCCCCACCCTCCTGGCCGCAGAGCGCCCGGCCCTTCTATTTGCTCCAAGTTGCCCTCCCTGCCTGCATGCTGGCCTCTCAGGGGGCTTCTCTGGCTGCTCTGAGGCAGGGGCCCGGGGCCCAGGTTGCAGGGCACCTGAAGATGCCTTCCGTCTGGTCACCGTTGAGTGCAAGCACCTCCTCCGACAGCCGAGTCTGCACCCAGGGCAGCTGCCGATCGGGGAAGCGCTCCCTCTGCATGCTCATGACCTCCTGCAGCGCACTGCCAAACATGGACGGGCTGAACACCGCGTTCTTGGCATGCCGGATCTCCTCCACGTTGGGCTTCTTCAGCCCCTGCAAAGGCGGCCCAGCTCTCTGTCCCAGTGTGGCCTGGCGCCCAGCTCCCAGCCCTCCCTCCCCCTACACCCCTGCAAGGGCTGCCCCTGGCTCACCCGCCCTCTTTCCTCCTTCTGTCCTCTCATCCCTGTGAGCCCCAGGCCTGAGCCGGGGACCCCCAACTCCCTGGCCCCTGAGTCACCAGAGGCGCCTCCTGCTGGGCCACCTGCGGCATCAGAAGCTCCAAGTGGCACCCTCCGCACTGTGAGCCGTTAAGTGCCCCACCTGCCCCCCCCCGCCTCCCGCTGGACCCTGTCTGGGCATCGCCAGTGCAGGCTGCCCGCCCACCCCTGCCCGCTGGACTCTGTCTGGGCATCACCGGCACAGGCTGCCCGCCCACCCCTGCCCGCTGGACTCTGTCCGGGCATCACCGGCACAGGCTGCCCGCTGGACCCTGTCTGGGCATCACCGGCACAAGCTGCCCCCCGCCCCCCGCTGGACTCTGTCTGGGCATCGCCGGCACAGGCTGCCCGCACACCTCTGCCCGCTGGACCCTGTCCGGGCATCGCCGGCACAGGCTGCCCCCCCCTCCCGCTGGACTCTGTCCGGGCATCGCCGGCACAGGCTGCCCGCCCACCCCTGCCCAGCGGTTCCGGGAGGAGCTCGTACCTTCTTGGCTCCAGTCAGGGCCGCCTTCTGCAGCTTGTGGTAACAGTACTTGGCGTATGTGCTTATTGCCACCCCTGGAAAAGAATGGTGCCAGTTGGCTTGGCATGGATGAGTGGGAGCAGAGGCTGCAGGCCAACCAGTGACTGAGGAGGGAGCAGCAAGAGGGGTGAGGAGAGGTGGCTCCTGCAGGAACCTGGCGCCCAGGCCCGGCCAGCCTCCTGCCTGCTGCTCGCCCCGCCCGGGCAGTGGGTCCTCACTCATGTGAAGAGGCAAGGGGGCACTGCCCTCTCCTCCAGGGGAGCCAGGTTGAAGAAGGAAGCCCTCCGCCAGCCTACCCAACCCTCCCCCTGGCCAGGAAGGTCAGGCTGGGGATGAGGTCTATTCCCCCGGGGGAGTCGCAAGGCAGGATGGGGCAGGGCCTGGGGGGGGTCCCCTGAGAAGGGTGACCTCCATGTGCTGCACGCCTGCAGGCACTCAGCGCCCATCGCCTTGAGCCAGCACTGGAGGAGGGAGCTTTGCGAGGGGCTGGGCAGCAGGCCCAGCTCTCTTGCAGCCCAGCTTCCAGCCAGAGGCCCTGGGCAGCCCAGGGAGAGGCCTTAGCCCACAGGATCTCATGCCTGCTTGGTCGAAGGCTGCCTGGGTGGGGGTCAGGGAGAGGGAGGCCCAGGGCCTGGCTCACTTGGGAGGGGCATGAGTGTGGAGGGGATGCCCTGTGCCCTGAGCCTGGGTTTCGCTGGGAGGGCAATGCTGGGGAAGGACTACATGGTGACTCTGCCTGAGGGCTGAAGGTGACAGGAGGAATTGTCTCCTTTCTCAAGAGAGGGGGCTTTCTAAAACCTCACCCCTGAAAGCAGAAGTTCTAGCTGGTGGTCATGGAGGGTGGCAGGGCCAGCAATCCGACGGCAAAGACCTCAGGCCACGGGTCTTTCCAGATACGGTGTGCTGGGGCGGGGGATGGGGCTGGGGGGGCTGGAGGCAAAGGGAGGAGGGGGGAGAGGGAGTGGGGAGGAGGCCCCAACCAGGGAGGGTCTGAAAGGTGTGGCGCATCTTTCCTGGCCCAGGCCAAGGGAAGCAGCAGCAAGACAGGAGCCATCCGGGCCGGGCTGCCCCAGACCATGGACAGACAGATGGGCCGACCATGTGCCTCCAGGCTCAGGACAGACCCGCTCCCTGTAAGGCTCTGCCTCTGCTGGGCCTCCCTGCCTGAGGGGTGCCTCTGGACCCAAGTCTCAAATACAAACAGAGTCTTTTTTAAAGGAAGCAGTTGTCTGAGGACACAGGGTTCCGTGAACCTCAGTGTGAAGAACACAAACATGTCTGATGCGTGTAAACCTTTTCGTTTCTAGTTACCGCAAAATACTTCCGTCGTTATAACTGGTAAGGGGAGTCTGTTTTAGAGTAATCAAAGTGAAAACAAACGTTTCTTATAGGGGTTTAAACCGTGAAGAATCTTTCAGGTCCCTGGGGCCCCACAGACCCAAACGGAGAATCCTAGCTGCAGCTACCACTCAGCCAGCTTGGGACACAGCGCGCGGAACCTTCCGCCACTGGCCCACGTGGGCAGGCTCTGGGCCCAGGGAGAGTGGATGGTGCTCAGGCCAACGGGACCTGGGCTGCAGCCTGAGCACCGGGAGCCCAGAGAGTGCTTGGCGGCAGGGCAGCGGGCGGCGCCTGCTCGCTTTCCCCACCCTGGGAGCGTGCCCACCCCTCCCTTGGGTGACAGCCTCCTGTCCCTGGGCTCGGGGCCCGTGGGCAGACTTGCCCTGACCTCGTGTCACAGGGCTTCCTGGGACCAAACCGGCCTCTCCAACAGGCTGTGATCTGAATATCCTTGGGCCACCACCTCTCACCTGGCGATTGTGGTGCAGCCTTTCCAGGCCTTGTTTCCTCTCTGTAGGATGGGGACAGGTGCCCATGAAGGGCTGACCTCAGTCTGGCATGGAGTGAGGGCTCAGTTGAGGGCTGCAGCTGCTGGAGTCCGAGGACTGAGGCCTCGTGTGCCTGGAGTCTCAGGGCTGGGGCACCTCTGCTGCCAGGGCACAGCCTCCTGGGCCAAGACTGTGGGGTGTCTGAGTGCCCGTGGCCAACCCAGGGAAACCCACATGGTACTGTGGGGGCCTCTGAGTCCACTGCCCCGTTCTGGCCTTGCCAGGGCATGGGATAGCGGAGAGATAGCGGCCCCCAGAGCGACCGACAAAGCAGCTCTCCCAGAGCCTCTGCTGCTGTGCCAGGTGCCCAGGCCAAGAACCTCGAAGGCTGCTGGGTGTGGCCAGGACCTGCCACCTCTTGGCACGGACTCTGCTGGGTCCTGGGGGAACCAGCCCCCTCCTCTGACCCACTCGGAGCTCCAACCACCCCCGGCCCACAGGAGCCTGCACTCTGTGCCCCCAGCCCCCCCTCACTGCTGCATCGGGACTCCAGTGGATGGGCTCAGGCAGGAGCTCAAAGCTCCTTCCCCAAGGACAGGGCCCCAAGGGCGGCTGGGAAGCCTGGACTGTGGCTGCCCCCCTTCTTCTGGTGAGGCTAGCATGTAGCCAGAGAGCTTCCCAGAGGAAGGGGTGCCAAGGGTGAGTCTCACAGGAAGAAGAGTGGGGCAAGTGTGGGTAACCAGGTACAGGTGGGATGGGGGCTGGTCCCAGGGCCCTGGTGCCAAGAAGGGAGGCTCATGGGGCAGAAATGGACGGCTGGGTCTCCTGGCCAGGAGAGCACAGCCTTGGGCTAACAGGGCTTCTCTGGAGCTTGGGTGGGGGTGGGTGTGCTGGGGGCCCCAGGGAAACAATGCCAGGCTTGGCCCCCAGCCCCAGGGGTGGCCCGGCTGGAGGTCAGGGCTGGGGTGGCACCTGCCCACAGGGCACGCCCTCACCTCGGCGTGCCTCCAGCAGGCCCCGCCCCACTGAGAACCCAGCACGCACGTTGGAAATTGTTCTGAGCACCGTGGAGAAAGGCGCAGGGCAGGTGTGGCCTCTCCCAGGAGCCCTGTCGACGACCCGGGCTTCCAGCCCACTCAGGAGGAGACCTGACGGTTAGTGTCCCCCCGCTGTCCCCCCAGCCCAGAAGCGGTTAGAGAGAGGAGGCCAGGCGGCCGAGGCCGGAGAGCAGAGCTGTGCAGACGCAGCGCACAGGGGCTGCGGGAGAGGCCCTACCATCCGGCTCCTCAACATAAGGCTTGGGTTTCTTTCTCAACTTGGACTTCTTCTTACTGTTCCTTTCCAGAAGCGCTTTCATGTGCTGTGTCACTGGGGAGCAAACAAAGGGTGAGGCCACAGAACACAAGGAGGAACACGTGCCCACACGGTCCCGCTCGGGGCTGACCCTGGGCAGCTGGGAGGTCACTGCCCCAGCCTGCTGGACTCCTCAGAGGGAGATGGGCTGATGCCCCGCCAGAGGGGGAGGGGAGTGCCGGGCGGGGGCGGGTGTCTCGCTCAGAGTCCTGGGCACAGGGGTGGGTGTGTGGGCACACCTGGGTCGTGTGGCTGGGGAGGTGCCAGGAACGTGCCCCTGGGCAGTGGGGAGAGGATGTGGTCAGCTCATGACCCGCTGGCCGACAGAAAGGCAGGGGTAGGGAGCCCCCTGAGAGGGCCGCAGCCCAGCCATCTGGTTCCTACGTGGCTGCGCTCCAGGGGCTGAGTGGGTGCTGAGCGAGAGAGAGGGGCCTGGCTCCCCTCTCTGGCTGACCTGGGCACCCCCCCCACACACACACACCCACACCCCGCACAAAATAACTCAGCGCTGTCGATCCGGACCCTCCATCCCCCCATCCCGTGCTCTGGAAGGAAGTCGAGGCACACAGCCCACACTGAGGTGGGATTCACGCTCCCCTCATGGTGGACCCTCTTACCTACATAAATTATTTGTAATTCTTTTTTTCTTTCTTTCTTTTTTTGGCCGCATTGCGCGGCATTCGGGGATCTTAGCTCCCCAACCAGGGATCGAACCCGCACCCCCTGCAGTGGAAGTGTGGAGTCTTAACCACTGGATCACCAGGGAAGTCCCATATATCTATCTAATCATTTATATCATATTCATTCATCTTACATTCATTCATTCATCTTACATTGTCAGCTTACAGTTCAATATGACTTTATTCTGTTCCTTAAAGTGCTCCAGCTTTGGCCCCGGGGAGCTCTGTGTCCTGTGACCCGTGTCCTGTGACACGCCCCGTCATCTCCCCTCTGGCACATCCTCCCTTCAGGCACTGCATCTTGTACATTCCCTACCCCAGCCTTAGAATCAGCTGTTTCTCCAGACAGCTCTGGTTCCTTTTAATGGAAAATGGTAGAAACCAAGAGCTGCGGGTCAGGTGTCCTCAATGCTCTTGGGGTGTCACTGCTTCTAGGCCCCAGGCTGACAGGGCAAGGAAAGATACATGTGTATACGAGGTTGAAGAGACTCCCTTCTCTTCCAAGTGTTTTAATCAGGAATGGAATGTTGGATTTTGTCAAATGCTTTTCCTACACTTATTGAGATGATCTTATGTTTTTTTTTTTTACTCTGTTGATATGGCAAATTACATTGATTGATTTTTGAATGTTAAACCAACTTTTCATTCCTCAGATAAACCCCACTTATTCAAGATGCATTATCCTTTTAATATATTCTTGGATTTAATTTGCTAAAATACGGTTCATTTTTGTCCTATCCTCATGAGGGATACTATCTGTGCTTCTCTTTCAAATTTTTGGTAATGCCCTTTTCTAATTTTGATATAGAGAGAATTGGGAAATATTCCCTCCACTTCAATTTTCTGAGTTAATTGCTACACAAACAATGAAATATTTGATAGAATTCACTAGTGAAGCCATTTGGGCCTGGAATTTTCTTTGTGGGAAAGTTTCATAAAGTACCAATTTCTTTAACAGATATATGATTTTTCTGGTTATCTATTTTTTATTGAGTGATCTTTGGTAGTTTGTGTCTTTCAAGGAATTTGTCTATTTCCTCTAAATTGTCATATTTACTGGCATAATGTTGTTCATAATATTTCCTTACTATCCTTTTTTTTTTTTTTTTTTTGCGGTACGCGGGCCTCTCACTGTTGTGGCCTCTCCCGTTGCGGAGCACAGGCTCCGGACGCACAGGCTCAGCGGCCACGGCTCACGGGCCCAGCCGCTCCGCGGCACGCGGGATCTTCCCGGACCGGGGCACGAACCCGTGTCCCCTGCATCGGCAGGCGGACTCTCAACCACTGTGCCACCAGGGAAGCCCCTCCTTACTTTTTGATATAATTTCCTCTCACTGTTTTTTTAAGCTTCTTAAAGTAGCTGAGGTAACTGATTTATTTCCTAATACAGTTAGGCACCATAAATTTCCCTCTAAGTACTGCTTTAGCTGCATCACACAAATTTTAATGTTTTGTTTTCATTTTCTTTCAATTCAAAATACTCTGCACCTTCCTTTTTCATTTCTATTTGACCCATGGATTGTTCAGTAGTATGTTCTTTAGTTTCCAAATACTCAGGGATTTTCCAGGTATCTTTATGTTGCTGATTGCCAATTTAATTCCACTGTGGTTAGAGAACACACTTTCTATGACTCACATTCTTCTTTTTTTTTTTTTTTTTAGTATTTATTTTGGCTGTGCCGGGTCTTAGTTGCGGCACGCGGATTTCTTCGTCACGGCACGTGGACTCTTAGTTGCGGCATGCGTGTGGGTTCTACTTCCCCGACCAGGGATCAAACCCGCACCCCCTGCATTGGGAGTGTGGAGTCTTACCCACTGGACCACCCTATGACTCACATTCTTTAACCTTTATTGAGACTTGTTTTATGGCTCAGAGTATGGCCTATTTTGGAAAAGTGGCTGAGATCTGAGTCCAGATGCTCTGGGTGCAGTCTTTAACCTTGCCTACTCCATTGTAGCTGCTTTGCTTCCTAAACAGACCTTCAACTAGTCCTTTTGTTTTCAGCTCCGTGGTCATTCCCACTTCCATACCACTGCTGGAGGAAGCTGGCTCCACCCACTGCTGCACTTTTTAGGGTTTGCTACTTGCTTCGACTTGTCAGCTTCCCCACCACCTGCTTGGGATCCACGTTTCTTGGTCGGCCAAGTCAGTTTCCAGCCACTTGTCCATATGCTTTTCAGCTTCCAAAGCATAGTTGTTCTTCCTCTTCCATTCTCTTTGTCCTGGTGGGTTTTAGTATTTTTTATTGTGATAAATTATACGTAACATAAAATCTGCTATCTTAACCATTTTTAATTGTACAGTTCAGGGTATCAGTTACATTCGTATTACTGTGCAACCATCACCACCATCCACCGCCAGCACTTCTTCATCTCCCAAAATGGGAAGTCTGTGCGAATCAAACAACTCTCCACGCCTCCCTCCCCGTAACCCATGGCACCCACCATTCTGCATGAACTTGACTACTCTAGGGACCTCATACAGTTATCTGGCTGATTCGTGCAGTATTTGTCTTTTTGGGTCTGCCTTATCTCACTCACCATAATGTTTTCAGGATTCAGCCATGTTGTAGCCTGTGCCAGAAGTTCCTTCCCTATTCGGCTGAATAATTCCATTATGTGTACAGATGACACTTATTTATCTATTCATCCATCAACGGACACCTGGGCTGCTTTCTACCTCTTGGCTATTGTGAATATGCTGCTATGAACATGGGTGTACAAATATCTGTTCATGCTCCTGCTTTCAATTCTTTTGGGTATATACCCACAAGTGGAATTGCTGAGTCCTATGATAATTCTATTTTTAATCCTTTGAGAAACTGCCATTCTGTTTCCATAGTGGCTGCAGCATTTTACATTTCCTTGTGAGGTTTCTTTTTCTGCCTTTAAAAAATTCCTTCACTGTTCTTTTATCGTGAGTTCAGGGTGGAATGCAAGTAAATGCACGTGATCGTCCTGCCATCTTCACCTGGAAGGCAGCGTCTTGCTGTGAAGGCACATGTAGCCCTCAGGGTCTGCAGCCTTCCCGTGTGCTCTTTGCAGAGCATCCTTGCGATGCCTGTGCTGACAGCACGCTTAGGGAAGTCCAGGGCAGAAAGGCTGTGGAGTCACCTGGTGGTGGCTGGTACAAAGGTGTGACCACGTGCGAGCCGAGGCTAAGCCAGGGGGTGGGGTCACGTGAATTGGGGTTCACTGTGCGGTACCTTGTTTCCTCGGAGTGGTGACCACACAGCAGATGTCAAACACGTGCTGGCAGATGAATCAAACGCTTCTGAGGCCAAGGCAGGCAGTGTGGTTCAGGGTGAGGCCCCACACACGGGAGCCAGCTCAGCTCTGCCCCCGTTGGTGCTCCCAGGATGGACTGCATTTCCTTTTTCTAAGCACAGGCTAGGTCTTCTGGGCTGATGGGGCCTGCCCTCCTGACTGGCAGCCGGCACCCATGTTCTTGACAGGGGCCGGTGGGAGGGAGATCGAGGCCTCTCCTCTGGGCTCAGTGACGAGCAGGGCCTGGCAGAAAACGCCCACCCAGGAGTGGGTCTCAGGGCTGGAGACAGGGCTTTGGCTGGAGGGCAACCCTGTGCCACAGATGTAAGACCAGATCCCACAGACACAGAACCCTGCTAGCGGGACCACACAGACCCAGTGCGGTCTGTGGGCAGAGACCACCGGGGCCTCAAAACCATGACTACCAGGCTGCAGCTCGGTTCTCTCAGTCTGGCTCCTATCGCACAGACACTAGGGCGAAAGTGCACTAACCTCCGTGCAAAACCGCAACGTCCAGCTCTCCATGGACGCCCCAGCCAGAGCGGGCACAGCCTGGAGCCTCTGGCCTCTGTCCGCGGCTCACTCACCTTTCACTCAGCAAGCACTCCTGGGGCCCCCGAGGGCTGCGTGCTGAGCGGCGGACACACACTTCCAAACCTCCAGCTCACGGCAGGGACGTTTCAAGACCTTTTTGGAAGAGGCTGAGGTGAACCATGAAGCCACTGGGGGCCCACCTGCTCCTGGGAAGGTCTGAGAAGACAGAGGCAGGTCCAGGCTGCCCGCTTCGTCCAGGGAGCCCCCTGGGGAGACCCGTCTGCAGTGTTCGTGATCCTGCTTCAAAAACTGCAAGCCTGAGCAAACATTTCACGGCTTCCAAGATCTGCCCCTAAACGGCTGGTGTGCTGGACGGTGCCTACGCTTCACACACCTTCCCCGGGCCCCCCACTGCCCTGCAGCCCTCATCACTGTGTGCACAGGCCTCAGCCCCCCACACCTGGGCTGGGGCAAAGCCCTGGCTAGACCAGCATGGCTGGCCGCTCCCACCGAGCAATCTTGGGCACGGCAGACACTCACGGACACGGACACGGGCGGCAGACGGCCTGCTGCGCTGGCAGGCGCTGCCTGCAGCTCCATCCCCATGCTCACTCTGCCCAGCCCAAGGCGAGCACCGCCGGGCTGGCGGGACCGTGGCCCAGAGTCCTCCCCAAGGAAGGCCAAGCCAGGGCCCACACAGACCTGACGCGTGGCCTTCAGGAACCCCAGGCAGCCGTCAGCAGGATGCTGTCCATGGTGGTCCCAACCTCTGCACGCCTGAGGCGGCTCAGGCCAGCTCAGCTCACAGCACCTCAACAGCCTATGGCACAGACCCCTCAGACCCAGCGCTGGGCCAGGGCGCCCATGTCCCTCACCGCCTCAGAAGCCCCCCTGCGATGGCCACAAGGCATAGTGTGAGCCTGGCCAGGGCAAACGCTGCAAGTGCACACAGGCTGACTGGCCTCCCTGCCCTCGTCAGGCAGGGTGACCAGGACGGTAGCCTCAGAGTGGAGTGGATGCCGGCTGGCGAGACATGGGTGCAATGGGTCCTCACGCAGACCCCCACCTGTCAGCCCGTGGCCAGGGAGGGACCCTGTGCCTCCACTGCCTGTGGCTCTTCTCAGGGCCTCAGTGCTGAGAAGGGGCTGCCTGAGGACCCCGCATCCCAGGGGAGGCCAAGGACGTGCCCCTCCGGGAGATGCTGTGTTTGTGTACCTGCTGCTGCCAGGTGCCACCCAGCGCAGACGGAAGCTCTAGCCGCAGCCTGTATTGAGCTGGTGGCAGAGCCCAGGGGTCCTGTCTGGGTCTTACCTTTGGTGTCGTTGACGGGGTCCATGTGCCGGTAGATGTAGCCCTCCAGGTAGGAGTGGAACTTGGGCGTGGGCGGGAAGAAGGCCAGGCAGATGGCCATGAGCTCCCAGCCGCGGGCCAGGCTCTCGAGGCGGAAGTTCTCGGTGGTCTGCCGGCACAGCTGGATGTAGAGCTCGTCCCGCAGGCCCTGCACGCTCCAGCCCTTGGTGGCGATCTCCAGGGCCACGTGCAGCGGGTCGGCCTTGGCGCGCCGGTCGCCCATGTACATCTGGATCAGCTTGAAGACCTCACAGGCCTCCTTCTTCACGTGGCGGTCGCTGGTCACGATCATGGGCTTCTTGATGGACTCGCTGCTCCACGCCAGCATGTTGGCGATGGACACCTTCCGCCGGAAGAGGCCCTGCGTGTGTTTGTTGAAGTGCTTGGAGGCCCAGTTCTCGATGTCGGTCTCCGAGGACGGCTTGCGAAGTGTGAAGGTGGGGAACACGCAGCTGGCGCTGGGCATCACGCTCCGGGTCTGCCGGCTGCTCTCGAACTGGGCGCAGGTGCCGAGGTCCTCAGACTGGGGAGGACAGGGGGGCTGTGAGGGGGTGGGGGCCCCACGTGACCCAGCCAGGTGAGAGATGTGGCCCCCCTACCCCAAGCGGGACCTGAAGCTGCTGTAGGAAAGAGGCCTGGGCGGGGTGGGGGGGGGTGGGGTGAGGCCGGGCCTGGGCTTCCAGCTCTGCACCTTGTACTGGTCTAACAGGGACCCAGAGAAGCCCTCCCTCTGACTTTTACCCTGCGGGCTTGGCCTCCGGGAGGTGCCTGCCCTGGTCTGGAGACCGAGGTTTGGGGGTGGCCAGCATGGGTCTGGGGGCAGGAGGGAGCCGCGCACGTGTCTCGTCAGCTTCTTGGGCTGCCGTAGCCCCAGGTAGGAGAGGGCCCGGGGACGCTGCATCCCCAGTGCTCACAGGGCTCTCCCCAGGCAGGGAGCTGGACCGTGCGTGGATGCAGGAAGGTGCTGCCTCCTACTGGCCTTGCCGCGGCTGTTTGGCTTCTGCTGGTTCAGATGGAAGGTCAGCCCCACAAAGCAGCAGAAACCCCCAGATGTAACATTTGACAGAGAAACCAATGTCTCTGGGCCACAACGGCTGCACCCTTTTCCCCAACAAAGATCGCGTTTGGAGTCTCGGGCATCGGGAAGAGCGACGCCATGCAGAGGGGCAGAGCCAGGCCTGAGAGGGCCGTGGGCTGTGGCCCTCCGCTCCCGTGATGCTGGGAAGGGAGAGCGTTGCCCCAAGCCGCACCCCCACCCCCACCCCCGCCACCAACAGCCTCCACGTACCTGCACTCAGATAACAGCCCCTCACTCAACACTCTTTAGGGGCTCCTGTCCCCTCTGTCTGGGAGGTGGGCTCTCGTCCCCAAACCCGTGCTGGCCTCCCCAACCCTTGGTCTTGAAAGCAGGGAAGGTACCTCCCTGGGCAGCGCCAGGAGTGGACCTCGGTCAGGCCCCTGGAGCCCACGCGTCCTGCTGTCCAGGTCACACGCTGGGAGCCGGGTGCCCCAGGACGCAGCTGTTCACACTCCACCTACCACCTGCCCCCCCGCCTCTTCCCATCTGTCCTGATGTCCTCCTGTGTTACAAGCCACAGACAGAAATGCTGCTCTGAGCTCTCCAGTCTGGAGGAACACTAAGTGCCCCGGGGGATGCTGGCCACCTAAGATGCCGTAGTTCTTGGGCATGTCTTCCCCACCAGGACTGGGGGTGGACATGAGGATCCTGACCCCGGGAGGCCCTGTGGCCACTGCCAGCTCTGAGCAGAGGCCAGGGCAGACCCTCAGCCTTGGCTTCAGGCAGCAGACTGGTGTGGAAGGTCAGGGACCAGGAGGTGAGAACGAGGATACTGGGCCACACCAAGCCCTGGGCACCATGCTCCTTGCTCGCAACCGGGACAGCAGGTGCACAAGGATCCCGAGGGCCTGATGGATGCCCACGCCCAGCACTGAGCAGGGAAGACACCGCAGGCTGGGCTTCTGCCTTGGCTCCAGCTGCAGTGTGGGGTTCTGGGAGCCACCTGGGGCTTGCTGAATGTGTCCTGGCCCCAGGCTCTGAGCCACCCAAGGAGCGCCTGGTGCTCTACCTGCACAGCTCCTCACCTGAGAGCCATTCACAGGTGGAAGAACAGAGGCTCAGGGCTCAGTGGGCAGGTGGCGGCCTCTGTGGCCTGGAATCAGGACATGGCCTCTAGCCCCCTGGTGACGTGGCAGCACTGCGGGGCCTGGCCAGCAGCCGAGGTAAGAGACCCCCGTGCTGGCAGAGGCCTGGGGGGCATCTACCGTCTGTCCTCACTCACGCCTGCTGGGAACCGTGAAGCCACACCACCCCTGCCCGGGGACCCGGCCGCGGCCCGGCCCCTACCTGAGAGGGGTGGAGGTAGGGCTCCGGGGAGGCCAGGCTGGTCTGCACAGACACGCTCTTCTCGAGCAGGGCCTGGGGGAAGGCGAGCCGGTCCGAGGCGGCCCTCTGCCAGTGCTTTTTGCTCTCCTGCTGGGCCAGCGCCTCATCCTCGCTGAAGGCGCGCACCACAGGCCCAGGCATGGGCAGCGGCACGGCCCCGTCGCTCTCGTAGCCCGAGCCGTCCTGCTGTGAGTCCCAGCTGCCCCTCTGCTTCATGTGCAAGCGGGCCTGCTGTGCCTCCCAGGCCAGCCGGGCCTGAGCCAGGAAGGGCTCGGCCTCGCCCCGGGTCCCATCCCCCTCATGCGCCTCGCCCTCTGCACGTCTTGTGGGCGCCAGGCTGGGGCTGCACAGGGGCCGCTCCTCGGTCAGGGGCTGCTGGCCAAGCGGGTCGCGGTCCCCGGGGCCCTCGGTGGGCAGGGCGCTGGGGGTGTGGCACGCAGAGGGGTTCCTGCTCTTCCTCTTTCGTGTGCTGGGGGAGCAGCCCGTTGAGGACATGGTGTCCTGCTGGCTGGACCAGGACATGGCATCGTCCTGGGCCTGGGGTAGTGGCATGGGCGGCTGGGCGGACCGCAGCTCGGGCCCCTCCATGCTGCTGTAGTCCCCGGATGTGACCCCCAGGCGCTGGTCGCGCAGCAGGCAAGGGCTGGGCTGCAGGGAGAGGGAGCCGCCGCCCGGGTGGGGTGAGTACTTGTGCCTCGGGCCCGCGCGCAGCTTGGGGCTGGAGCCGGCCTGCTCCACATACACCAGCTGGCGGACATACTCCTTGCCAGCCGGGCTGTACTCCAGGCTCAGGTAGCGCTCGGGGCACTTCTGCCTGGTGAGCACCAGCTGCTGGTAGGGCGACGCCGAGGCCTGCTTGGGCGGCTTGCGGCTGGGAGACCGCCGAGGCGAGCTGGCCTGATAGCCCCCGCCGGCCTCAAACTGCACATCCATGGGGGGCTCGTCATAGATGGGGGCCTGGTACTCCACGGGGGGCTCTTCGTAGAGGGGGGGCTCGTAGGCGTAACGCGGGGAGGACGGCTGAGAGTCGGCGGCGGGCTTGCGGGGCTGGGCCAGCAGTGGGGAGCAGCTCCCCAGCTCAGCCCTCTTCAGGAAGGGTGACGGCCTCCGCTCTGAGAAGAAGACAGGGCCGTCCGCGTCGGAGGTGAAGGTCTGTAGGCTGGGCGAGTGCTGTCCCCCAGAGGGTCTGCGGGAGCGACCCCTGGGCTGGCTGTCCAGGGGGTAGCCGTTGCCCTGGGGGGAAAGGAAGCTGGGCTCCCTGTCGGCAACTTTGATGAGCATGCGCTCCTTGGTGCCCGAGTTCCAGCGGAGCGAGGAGGTCCTGGTGGGGGCGGGGGGGGGGGGCGGTGCAGTACAGGTTACCTGGGGAGGTCCTGGGGATGGGCAGGTTACCTGGGGAAGTCCTGGGGGGAACAGGTTACCCAGGGAGGTCTTGGGGGGGGGCAGGTTACCCGGGGAGGTCCTGGGGGGAGCAGGTTACCTGGGGAAGTCCTGGGGGGGAACAGGTTACCCAGGGAGGTCTTGGGGGGGTCAGGTTACCTGAGGAGGTCCTGGGGGGAACAGGTTACCGAGGAGAGGAGGAAATCTGACCCCTTTGCCAGCCTGGACCCATTACCCACCTGCTGACCTCATGGGCGTCTGAGGTCAGGGCCCAGAGGCCTGGTCATTTCTCACTGTCCTCTTCAAACCCGCCCCCCGGGGGCTGCAGGCTGTGGGGGCCTGGTGCCTCCTGGGGCTCCCAGCAGCGAGCTCTGCACTCTTCATAGGCCCTGACCTCTGGTCACTGCAGCCTAGAGTAAGCTGCCCTCCTGGCCTGGGAACTCCCCTCACACATTTCCCTGCAGCCTTCCCCTCTGGGGGCTCTCCTGATCCGGGAGCTTCCCCCAGACCCCAGCTGCTGCCCACGGCAACACTCCCTGCCAGGGCCTCTGTGAGTGTCTCTGCTCTGGTCCCACGCTAGAACCAGGCACAGAACTATTTCTGTAAGGAAGAGCCAGGAGGGGGACCTCCCAGGGGCCTCTCTGGCTTTGGAATCGATGCGTACTGCCCTGCAGGCCTCACTCCCGGCCTCGGCACCTGCCTGGGTTCCTACCAGGGGTGGCCAACACATCCCTTGTGCATCAGCATCTCAGGCCTTGGATTTCAACCACAGAGGCTCCTGTGAACTCCAAAAAGGCTAACTGCCCTCCTCTGACTGCCCACACACACAGTCGGCACTCTGCACCTGACAGAGACGATAAAACTGTCCCCCAGTTCCTGAGAAAGCCTGCATCAGGCTAAGGGAGAGCTGGGGAGCTGTGGGGCCCAAATCACGGCCCCGCCACCGAGCGCAGGGGGCCACCCAAGACGCTCAGCCTCTTCTGAGCCTCACTTGCCTGGTGACATGAGTGACACTGCCCCTCGGGATACACGGACTTGACCACACACCATATCCGCCCACTGAAGGTCTGCACCACGTCCCACAGCTGTACCAGCCACGACGGGCCGGACCAAGTCCCAGAGAGATGAGTGGAGCTATCCTCTGCCACCTGCTCCCCCACCCCAAGAGACTCCTGGCCGCTTTAAAGATTTTCCTTTTACATTATTTATTTATTTATTTATTTATTTATCTATTTATTTATTTATTTAATTTGTCGGCCGCATTGGATCTTTGTTGCTGTGTGCGGGCTTTCTCTAGTTGCGGCGAGCCGGGGTACTCTTCGTTGCGGTGCGCGGGCTTCCCGTTGTGGTGGCTTCTCTTGTTGCGGAGCACGGGCTCCAGGCACGCGGGCTCAGTAGTTGTGGCTCGTGGGCTCAGTAGCTGTGGCTCGTGGGTTCTAGAGCAAGGCTCAGTAGTTGTGGAGCACGGGCTCTAGGTGCGTGGGCTCAGTAGTTGTGGCTCGCGGGCTCTAGAACACAGGCTCAGTAGTTGTGGCGCACGGGCTTAGTTGCTCTGTGGCATGTGGGATCTTCCCGGACCAGGGCTTGAACCCGTGTCCCCTGCACTGGCGGGCGGATTCTTAACCACTGTGCCACGAGGGGAGTCCCTTTGGCCCATTTTAAAATCAGGTTGTTTTCTTACTGCTGGGGTTTAAGAGTTCTTTGTATATTTCAGATAACAGTCCTTTATCATTTGTGTCTTTTGCAAACATTTTCTCCCAGTCTATGGCTTGTCTGCTCATTCGCTTGACACTGTCTTTCGCAGAGCAGAAATTTTTAATTTTAATGAAGTCCGGCTTATCAATTGTTTCTTTCATGAATCATGCCTTGGACGTTGTACCTAAAAAGTCACTGCCAAACCCAAGGTCATCTGGGTTTTCTCCTCTGTTACCTTCTAGGAGTTAGTTTTGTCTTTTACATTTAGGTCTGTGATCCATTTTGAGTTAATTTCCATGAAGGGTGTAAGGAATGTGTCCAGATTCATTTCCTTGCCTGTGAACGTTCAGTTGTTCCAGCACCATCTGTTGAAGAGACCATCTTTGCTCCGTTGCATTGCCTTTGCCCCTTTGTCAAAGATTACTTGACTATATTTATGGGGGTCTATTGGTTGTTTCTCCAGTCTATTCTATTTATCTATCTATTCTTTTACCAATACCACACTGTCGTGATGATGGTAGCTTTATAGTAAGTCTTGAACTCGGGGAGTATTATTCCTCCAACTTTGTTCTCCTTGAATATTGTGTTGGCTGTTCTGTGTCTTTTGCCTCTCCATAGAAAATTTTTTTAACATCTTTATTGGAGTATAATTGCTTTACAATGGTGTGTTTTCCATAGAAATTTTATTATCGCTTTGTCAATATCCACAGAACAACCTGCTGGGATGCTGACTGAGACTGCACTGAACATATAGATCAAGTTGGGAAGAGGTGACATCTTACTCCATTTACTTAGTTCTCCCTTGATATCTCTCATCAGAATTTTACAGTTTTTCTCACATAGATTTTTCACATATTTTGTTAGATTTATACCTGTTTCATTTGGGGGGGATATTAATGTCAATGCTATTGATTTCAACTTCAAATTCCACTTGTTCATTGCTAGTATATAGGAAAGCAATTGACTTCTGTATGTTTAGCTTATATCCTACAACCTTGCTATAATCACTTAGTTCTAGGAGTTTGTCAATTCTTTAGGATTTTCTACATAGATGATCATGTCATCTGTAGACAGGGACAGTTTTATTTTTTCCTTCCCAATCCGTATACCTTTTATTTCTTTTTCTTGTGTTACTGCATTAGCAAGGACTTCCAATACGATGCTGAAAAGCAGAGGTCAGAAGGGAAACTCTCGTCTTGCTCCTGGTCTTAGTGGGAACGCTTTGACCTTCTCACTCCTAAGTGTGATGTTGGCTGTAAATTTTTTATAGAAATTCTTCATCAGGTTAAGGAAGTTCCTCTCTAGTTCCTAGTTTACTGAGGGTTTTTTTTTTTAAAATCATGAATGGGTGTTGGATTTTTGCCAAATGCTTTTTCTGCATCGGCTGATACGATCATGGATTTTTCTTCTTTGGCCTATTGATGTAATGGAGTATTACTGATTCTCAAATGTTGAACCAACCTTGCATAACTAGGATAAATCCCACTTGGTCATGGTGTGTAATTCTTTCTATACAGTGGTGGATTTGATTTGCTAATATTTTGTTGAGGATTTTTATATCCATGTTCATGAGAGAGACTGGTCTGTAATTTTCTTGTAATGTGTTTTTCTAATTTTGATATTAGCGTAATACTGACCTCATAGAATGAGTTAGGAAGTATTCCCTCTGCTTCTATCCTTTGAAAGAGACTGTAGAGAACTGCTATAATTTCTTCCATAAATGTTTGGTAGAACTCACCAGTGAACCCATCTGGGCCTAGTCCTTTCTGTTTTGGAAGATTATTAATTATTGATTCAACTTCTTTAACACATGCAGACCTATTCAGATTGTCTATTTCTTGTTATATGAGTTTTGGCAGACTGTGTCTTTTAAAGAATTGGTTTATTTCACCCAGGTTATCAAGTCTGTGTGCACAGGGCTGTTCATAGCATCCCTGTATTTTCTTTATTTTTATTTCTGTTTTTTTGGCCATGCAGCTTGTGGGATCCTAGTTCCCTGACCAAGGATCGAACCTGGGGCCCTCAGCAGTGAAGGCGCAGAGTCCCAACCACTGGACCACCAGGGAATGCCCTGTATTTCTTTCTAATGTCCAAGGAATCTTTAGTGATATCGCTTCTTTCATTCCTGATATTAATAATTTGTGTCCTTTCTCTCTTTTTCTTAGACTGGCTACTTACTGCTTATTGGTTTTATTCATCATTTCAAAGAACCAGGTTTTCATTTCATTGATTTTTTCCCATTAATTTCCTATTTCAATTTCACTGATTTCTGCTCTAATTTTTAATATCTATCTTTTCTTCTGCTTACTTTGTACTTAATTTGCTCATCTTCTCCTAGTTTCCGAGAATGAAAACTTGGGTGATTGATTTTAGATCTTTCTTCTTTTCTAATATATGCACTTTTCTAATATATGCACTGATATAAATTTCCCTCTAAGTACTGCCTTTATCACACCCCACAAATTTTAAGTTGTGTTTTCATTTTTATTCAGTTCAAAATAGTTTAAAATTTCTCTTGAGATTTCTTCTTTGACCCATGTGATATTCAGAAGTGTGTTGTTTAACCTGCAAGTATCTGCGGGTTTTCCAGCTATCTTTCTGTTACTGATTTCTAGTTTAATTCCATTGTGGTCTGAGAGCAGATACTGTATTATTTCTTTTCTTTTAATTTGTTAAGCTGTGTTTTATGGCCTAGAATGTGATCTATCTTTTCTTTTTTTTTTTTTGCGGTACGTGGGCCTCTCACTGTTGTGGCCTCTCCCGTTGCGGAGCACAGGCTCCGGACGCGCAGGCTCAGCGGCCACGGCTCACGGGCCCAGCCGCTCCGCGGCATGCGGGATCTTCCCGGACCGGGGCACGAACCCGCGTCCCCTGCATCGGCAGGCGGACTCGCAACCACTGTGCCACCAGGGGAGCCCATGTGATCTATGTTGATGAAATTATTTGATTTGGAAAAACTGCCATTTAGTATCTTGTACAAATGAATCATATTAAAGTGAGTGTCTGATGACTCCAAAATATAGACCTCTGGTGGGTCTGTTTCTACTATCTGCTTTTGTTCCTAATCAGTTCCGGCAATTTTAGACTGAAATTCTGGTGACTGTGTATGGAAAACTGTTGAGATAATTTGAGGCTCTGGTTTACTTTTGTTTCTTAGCAGGCAGCTGGGATAAGGGCAGATCGATCACCTGAATCCCATCTGGGACTGAGCTGACTGGAATTCGGGCGTCTATTCGAAGACTGGTCTACTTATGGCTCACCCTATGCCTTCGTGTAGCCTTTCAGGAGTCCCAGTAGAACATGGAATGCTGCCAAGGTCCCCTCTGTGGCTCCTGAGGAGGTGACACGTGTGCTGGGCTGCAATGACTGCCAGACCTTGGCCACACGTCCTGGCTCCTCGGATGCCTGCAGGAATATTTGGTCTATTTTGTTCTTGTTGTACAGGCTGGTCTCAGTTAAGTGAATCCACCATCACAGAAAGGAGAAATCCCAAGCGTCTTAAGAAACCAGTTGTGTAGTCTGGTCCCCCGCCTTTATCCTCTGACTGAGGCTGGGGCTTTCTGGATAAGGCCATGAGTCC
Source organism: Tursiops truncatus (assembly GCF_011762595.2). Classification (NCBI taxonomy): domain Eukaryota; kingdom Metazoa; phylum Chordata; class Mammalia; order Artiodactyla; family Delphinidae; genus Tursiops; species Tursiops truncatus. The sequence continues at coordinate 78,135,428 of NC_047050.1, forward strand.
TAATTACTGGGCGTGGGTGAGGCAGGACTTAGAGAACCAGGGTCAGCATGTGCGGTCAGGGTGAGAGTGAGAGGCCTCGGGCCGGGCAGCCTGCTCCAGCATGACCAGGACCAAACCCTGCAGCCTGACCTCATTACCCAGGGGAGAAGTCAGACTGCAGCAGGGCTCCACTCCCGGTTGCCGGAGGCTGCTCCCGGCCTGCCCCCCAGGCCAAGCAGGCAGAGCGGAGGGCGGAGGGCAGCAGACCCAGAGAGCCAGCTCTGGAGTCGGAGAGATCTGTGGCTGCACTCCAGGCCACTGTCCCCTGGCTGCAGGCTGTGGGAAATCACCTCCCGGCTCTGTCCCCGTGTCCTCATCAGTTCCTACGAGGATCAAACACGATGTGCAGATGCGCATACGATAAAGTCCTTAGCTCAGCACTGGCACACAGGAAACACTCAGCAACTGGGAAGCGTTATTTTGCACATCTTTTCACCCCTCGGCAGGAGGGACCCCGCCCCTCTGCGGGGCGAGGGTGGCGGGGCTGCGGCTGCGGAATGAGGAGTGTGGGAGAGTTGTCGTGTCGGGCGGAGTCCAGAGCACAGTCTACTCCAGGGCCCAGAGGGCTTCCATCGAGTCAGGGCAGAGGCCGGAACGGGGCAGCAGGAAGGAAGGTGCCCGGCAGACGGCACCCCTGGCTGAGGGCGGGTCACCCGCACAGGAGCCTCTGACTCCATCCCCAAGGCAGGCCCCGGGGTCACGGGCTCCCTGTCTTACCGGGAAACGAGGGCCGCCTGGGTCACAGAGCAGACGCCGGCCTCAACCACCCGCCCCCGCGCAGGCGGCCTCACTTCCTGCCCCACAGGCCGGCCCCTCGCAGCCCCGCAGCCTCGCAGGGCCCCCACCGCGCCCCCTCTAGCCTCCCGCCCCGCCGGCCCCTCCGTCTCCTCATGGCTCCCCAGACCAGGAGTCCCATGCTTCTCTCTCGACCCCTAACCCCCTGTTGGCTCTGCTCGGGCGGAGGCACCCAGGCGAGAGACGCCGCCCTTGTTCCGAGAAGGCTTCCGGCCACGAGGGGAGAGGCGGCCTCCCACGCCCGGGGAAGTGCTGGAGCGGGCGGGCGGGGCCTCCACTCAGCTCAGGGCAGTCGCCTGTTCTCCAAAGAAGGAGGAGACGCCTCCTCAGGGAAGCGCTGCTCCACATGCGGCCCCCAGAACCGGCAAAGGGCAGCAGGGAAGCGGGCTGGGACGGCTGCCGCGTGGGTCTGGAGGGAAGCCTCTGCCCGAGATGCGGGTGCAGCTCACGCGCAACAAGAAGAGACCACGTCAGAAAACCGGAGCCACGTGGTCCTCTGACCACCCAGCAAACCGCAGGCCCCTGACATGCCCTGCACCGGGCTGCACAGCCGCTGGCACACGGCCCCCCTCCTCAACAGTCTCCCTGTCCTTCCCGCTCTGTCTGGCTGAGGGAGCTGCTCTCACGCCCGGCCCAGGTGGCACCGGGATGGCAGGGCCAGGGCAGTGCCGGGCCACCACAGAGCAGGTGGCACGTGCGTCCCGCAGGGCCCAGGGCTGTGATGCGCAGCCGGCAAGAGCAGGACTCACTGCCCGGGAAGAAACACGTCCGGGGACCTGCCCTGCCCTGCAGCCGGGGTGAGGCCCTGCCCGTCAGCCACCGCACCCCTTTACCAAGGAGAACATGGGAGGCCACAAAACACATCTGTGGACACCACCACACCACTGGCCCCACGCAGGCCCAGATCCCTTACCACATCAACGAGCCCGGTCACCACTTGCAAGCTCAATCTCTAAACTGAGCAGAGTGCCAGAGGCCCCTCGCACCTGCAAATCCCTCCACAATTCACATGAATCCTGCTGGCCTGTGCTGGGGGCACCCGGCCCGGCCCCCCTCGGCTGCAGGGCAGGTGCTCCTCCAGCCTGGACACACGAGCTGACCAAGGGATGGCCCCTGCCCAGACCGACGGCTGCTGTGCCCAGGGTCCTGAGGGTCGTATCCAGAAACCCCAACGCCCTACAAGGCCAACCCAGGGCCGAGGGAGGCGAGCCTCCTCCCTTCCCTTCGGCTGGCACCAGTCTTCCCCACGTGGCCGGGGAAACACTCCGATGTGTGGCCCGGAGCTCCCAGGGAGACCACATGCTGAACAGCCCCCGAGGAGTCTGCCAGGGGCCAGGGCCGGTACCACGGACTCAACAGCTCCCCAAACTGCGCAGTGACTGGCAGCTGCCACGCGGGCCTGGGGCCACTCTGCCCCGGCGCTGGTGGCCCTGACGACCTCTCCTCACGTTCCACTGGCTGGGGCAGGGCCCTGCGTGCTGTGCACGTCCTGCTGAGCCAGACTCTCCTCCAGCTCACCGAAGAGCTGCCAGGAAAACCATCCCCGGGTCAGGAGACAGGGCCAGGCCTGAGGCAGGGGCCCTACCTGCAGTGGAGAAGGTGGCCGTCCGCACTGTAGTCCTGGTAAATCTCATAGTCCTTCTCAAGAAGACCTCCTGACGGCGAGGAACTGAAACACAGCAAAATAAAACGGAGACGTGAACAGAAGTGCAACCATTTAGAAACACGATACATCAAAAATAACACGCCTTTCTTTCACTTTCCAGAATGTGGGTGCTGTCCTTTTAGTTTCTCATCCACAGCTCCTGCCCACAAAGTCGTCCCCTTCATCTGATCTGAGTATTTCTTGGGAACGTGGAACGGATTGAACGGACTGGAGGCCCACCGCCCTCCTACAGGGATAGCCCACTACAGCCCAGGTCCACCTCAGAGCTGGGGCTCCGGCCGACGAGCTGCGGCTGGGCCTGGGCCGGGGCTGCAACCTGAGGCAGGTGAGGCAGACACACTTCTGCTCCCACAGGGCTCACACTCCGGGTGCAGTCCACTGCAGAACGAACCAGAACCTCAGGCCACTGTAGGACCAGACCGGAAGCAGCTCCAGGGAGGGCTCTCTAGGGGGGTGCATCTGAGCTGTGGACAGGAAAGTGGGCCGGCAAGGGGTCGAGCTGGGCATAGCCCGGGAACAGGAAGAGGCCACTGTGCTGAGACGCAGCAGGTGGTGAGGAGGGGGACACAGAGGGGCTCGGGCCGGGCCACCAGGCCCCGTGGGCTGGCCATGCCAGGAAGCCTGCACGCCCCTTCAGGTCAGGGGGCAGCTAACTACAGCCTGTGGGCCACGTCCAGCCTGCTGCCTGTTTTTGTATAGCAGGTGAGCTAAGAATGGTTTATATATTAAAATTTCTTTGTGTGTGAAATGTGAAAACTACACGAGGTTCAAATTGCAGTGTCCGTCAGGAACACGACGTGGGACACAGTCCCATTCGCTCATCTGCAACAGTGACGTGCGTGGCCACGGCACAGACCACAGGAGGCGCTTGCATCACTCAGCGTGGCGCAGGCCCGGCGATGCAGCTGCACCTCATTGGCCTGAGTGCCACACGCATGGCCGACCCATGACATTTCACTGACGCTTTTACTACCCTGCCTATCCACAATGCCACACCACGAAGAGAGTGGGCATGTACCGTTATGCCTTTCAGGCGCGGTGGCATGCGGGCTCTTTGCTGCTGGGTCGGCAGGACACACAGCCCTGCTGGAAGCACTGCAATGTCCCCAAGTGCACAACAGTCAGAGTTCGAAATGGAAACCTCATCGCAGCAGAATTACTTCACAAAATGAAAACGAAAAGGACCCTTACACCAAGTAAGCTCCCAAGGGGCTCATTTGTTAGCCAAGCAAGGAAAGCAAGGAATGCTGTTCACCAATGATGAGTTTATTAAATTGTGTTGACTGCAGCAGCGAAAGTTATGCGGCCAGAGAAAACAAACCTGCGTCGGACTACCAGCCTTTCGGCACAGACAGTCTTGAAGAGTCAAGGACAGTGAGAGCAGCGACAGCAGCCACGGATCAGAGGGTCCCCGGGCTCCGGACACCGCTCTGCAGGTGCTACTTCACTCAAGCAGTCAACACTGAGTCTGAAGTGACCGAGCAACTGGCCTCCATGAATCCTCTCTGTGGAGCAACTGCAGCTGAAAGTACTGCCAAAGAAGCTGAGAAAACACCTAATGCAGCCCAACCTGAAGTGGAATCTGCTAAGATGTGTGAACAACTGATCACGCTAAAACACGCATGTCAGAAGAAGCTCAGCTGGGAACCCACAGGCCCGCACAGGGTGGGTGTTCTTTTTGTTTGTTTGCGGTACGCGAGCCTCTCACTGCTGTGGCCTCTCCCATTGAGGAGCACAGGCTCCGGACGCGCAGGCTCAGCAGCCATGGCTCACGGGCCCAGCCGCTCCGCGGCATGTGGGATCTTCCCGGACCGGGGCACGAACCCGTGTCCCCTGCATCGGCAGGCGGACTCTCAACCACTGCGCCACCAGGGAAGCCCAGGGTGGGTGTTTAAGGGTACACACCGTACCCTTCACTGGCAGGTGCTCTGCAGAACACACCAAACCCATCACGAGTCATGAGACAGCAGCATCGGCTGAGAACTTCCTCTGCTCTCCTGGACTTTGCCATCACCAGTTCCAGGGATTTTTGTCAGAAATAGAAGCGAAACATCCCGACTTGACCTACTACACAACAGTTTAACAGCTTGAAAGGGGAAAGTTTTACTGCAGTTTTTTAAAAAACTCACGACCTAGACTGAAATTTTCTGTTTGAGAAAAACCTCTACTCGACCACTATCATCAAACATTGAATATGAGGGTTTTTTTTTTCAGATTTGAGAATGTTTTTCAATGAACTCAACCTAAAATTATAAGGCAAACAGAGCTTATATGAGATACCGAGACTGCAGTAGAGTCATCTTGACTACAGTGAACGTGAGTCACAAATAATATCAGAGGCTGTTCTATCATCTCCTTCCCGTGCCACAAAAATTAAAACAAGAAGATCTCCATTCCCACACAGTTTTGCAGCAGATATATTTTCTGAGCTCAAACTACTGGTGAACCTCAGAGGTACTGCAGGTTTAGTCCCAGACCACTACAATAAAGCCAGTCACATGAACGTTCTGGTATCTCAGTGCAAACAAGTTATGTTTAGGGGCTTCCCTGGCGGCGCAGTGGTTGAGAGTCCGCCTGCCGATGCAGGGGACACGGGTTCGTGCCCCAGTCTGGGAAGATCCCACATGCCGCAGAGCGGCTGGGCCCATGAGCCATGGCCGCTGAGTCTGCGCGTCCGGAACCTGTGCTCCGCAACTGGAGAGGCCACAACAGTGAGAGGCCTGCGTACCACAAAAAAAAAAAAAAAAGAAAAGAAAAAGTTATGTTTACACTATACTGTAGTCCATGCAATAGCCCCCTGGGTTTTCTGAGGAATCTGAACTCTAGGATTTAAATGACAGAAGAAAAGCCCACAACTAGCTAAGATGCTCTTAAGTACAAAGAGGAGACAGGGACGCTTCCTAGCACACACGAGGCTTGGGTGGTGCCCAAAGAGCAGACTGACGGTGCTGCAGGGAGAGAAAGTGACGTGTGGCACGGGTGGGCCGGGGAGAAGACGGAGCGAGGATCCTTCTGGCCACACACGAAGGTGGCACCAGGCAGACCTAGGCCTCCACGTGGAAGAGAAAACTATAAAGCTAACACAAGACATATAAGCGAGTACCTCTGGGCCCAGGCCAAGAAAGAACTTTCTAAGCAAAACGTTAAAAACAAACCACAGGCTTCCCTGGTGGTGCAGTGGTTAAGAATCCGCCTGCCAATGCAGGGGACGTGGGTTCGAGCCCTGGTCCGGGAAGATCTCACATGCCGCGGAGCAACTAAGCCCGTGCGCCACAACTACTGAGCCTGCACTCTAGAGCCCACAAGCCACAACTACTGAGCCTGCACGCCGCAACTACTGAAGCCTGTGTGCCTAGAGCCCGTGCTCCGCAACAAGAGAAGCCACTGCAACGAGAAGCCCATGCACCGGAACCAAGAGCAGCCCCCGCTCACCTCGCCGCAACTTGAGAAACCTGTGCACAGCAACGAAGACCCAACGCAGCCAAAAATAAATAAACAAATTTATTATAAAAAAAAAAGAAAAAGAAAAACCGTAAGGCGAAAATAATGGCAAATTTGGTTGCGTCAAAATCAAGGACACCAGGGACCAGTCAGCAGGCACGCCGAGGGGAGGAGCTGAGCCCTGGGGTCCGTGAGGGCTCCTGCACACTGAAGTCAGCCAGCAGCTCCAGAAGAAAGTGTGCGAAAGGCAGAAGCAGCCGATTCACGTCTGCGAGATTCTGCCTGACCAGATCTGCTGGGTAAGCCCGGTCCAGGGCCGCCCTGCCGGTCACTCACCCCAAACGCTCCCACCCGGGCCCCGGGCACAGAGGAGGAGGTGCAGGGCTGCCCCGGGCTGCAGGGTGCACGCAGCTTAAGAGCAGTGTCCTGCAGCGGGAGCATAGCCCACAGCCCCCCGTGCACAGGAACACGCTGGGCGGTGGACACACGCATGGAGCAGTTCGGGGACGATGCAGGAAGAAGGATGACAGGAAGAGCCTGGGCCTGGAGGATACGAGGATGGTAAACCACATCCTCTCGCCGTATCAGGGATCCCCAGGAAGCACCCCCGCAACCATCCCGCCAGACCAAGGACAGGTGATGGAATGGGTGAAGCATGACCCTAACCCTACAGGTTACTGATGAGAAACACACCTAAAGCGCATGGGAAAGGACTGCCGTTCAGAGGCAAATACTAACCACGGAGAAACTGGCCGACGTCAGTTCCAAAGCACACTTCAAGGCAAAAAACATCAGCAGGTAGACAACGTAACGACAAAGGAAAAAAGCATCAGGACACCTAACTGCAAATCCATATGCAGCCGGCCCACAGCTTCCACACACAGGCAGCAGCAATGCGAGACAGGAAGGAGGGACAGACCAGTTCCACCGTGTGGGGAGACTTTACCTCTCAGAATCGATACATCAGGTAGACAAAAAATTAGTAAGAAACTCAATTGACACAATTAACAGATTTGACCTAACAAACACACAGAGAACTCTGGACCTAACAGAGAACAGAAATTTTTGAAGTAGTCCCGAAATCATTTATAAAAATTCAGGATTTAGGCTACAAAGCAAGTCTCAAAAAAAAAAAATCATGCTTTCTGGCCAAAATGAAATTAAGTTCACAATCAAGAACAAGAATGGAGAGTAACTTACAGTTTTGGAAATTAAGACATTTCTAAATTACAAACGAGTCAAAAAAGCAATCATAATTAAAAGTAGAAAATATTTAAAATTGAACAATGAAAATTCTACATACCAAGAGTTGTGTAATAAAACTAAAGTAGTATGCTGAGGGAAGCATGACTTCAAAAGTCCATTTCAGAAGAAACAGTGGAAATAGATGAGTTAGGTTTCCAACAATGAGTTAGTAAAAGACTGAGAAAAAAATGTCCAACAAATAGAAGAGCAGTGACATAAAAGAGGCTCTTGAGAGCCGGAGCGGGTTCTCTGAGAAGACTGAGCACGTGGAAATCCTCCAGGAACCGGCACAAGGCACGGCAGCAGGAGCGAAGGGCCTGTGTGGACAAACGTCCACGAAGGAAGGGGCAGCACCAGGGCAGCCTATGCCAACGTGTCTGTGACTTAGATCAGCAGGCCTCCATAAAATAGGATTTCAGACAGTAAATGCCTGAACATTCCTGCAAGCAGTAAAGAACAGAAACCAGTAGTTAAAACTCCATCCACACAGGTCACAGGCCTGGCTGGTGAGCAGGTGCTCTTTGCCAGACACTCTAGCAACAGACAACGTTTCAGAGGAAACACTCCCACTGTTGATAAAAAGCCAGGACACACAGAACAAGGAGAAAAGTATAGGCCATTTTCACTTATCAACATGGAAAAAAATCCTAAATAAAATATTCGCCACCTGAATCTATTTTAAAAATTACACAGAGTATCCCAGGAACACATGAGAGAGACGACTGTTTAAAAATGCTGATTGTAGTAGTGCCCGGGGCCGCTGAAGCCAGCACCACAAAGCGGGCATCTTAGAAGAACAGACATTCACTCTCTCACGGTCCTGGAGGCTGGAAGCCCAGGATCAAGGTGCCAACAGGGCCGGCTCCTCCTGGATGCTTGGAGGGAGTCTGCTCAGGCCCCCATCCAGCTTCCGGTGGGGCCAGCCATCCTTGGCGTCCCTCGGCTTGCGGCCACAGGGCTCCAGCCTCTGCCTCGGCCGTCAGGGTACTGTCCTGTGCATCTCTGTCTTCTTGCAAGGACGCCAGTCCTGCGGGACTAGAGCCCTGCCCACTCCAGGGTGGCCCCATCTCAGCTTAACTAATGATGTCTGCAGCAGCCCTGTTTCTCCATAAGGCCACATTCACAGGTGCTGAGAATTAGGACTTCAGCATATCTCTTGGGGGACAAAATTCAACCCACAATAGACTAAGAAAATGTACTGGATGAGGTTCCACATCCATTCATGCTACAAAGCCTAATGAAATGATAGAAAGGGACGCCACCGCCTGAGGCCAGCGTCACGCAGCCTGAGGCCAGCGTCACAGCGCTACACGGACAGCAGGCCAGCAGCCTGAGCGCAGGGACAAGCCCTCCCTGGTTCATCCTCACTGTGAAAGTGCTGGCCAGCTTGGGACAGCTGGCCAGTGTCACAGGCAACCCAGGAGACAGACGGTGAACACTACTGAAACTAACGAGAGTGCAGCAAAAGTGTAAAAACAGGACTGACAAAAATTCTCGTCTGTGTACCAGTAACGATCATATGACTTTATATGGTACCTAAAAATAAACCTTAAAAACATATGCAAGTCCTTTGTGGAAAAAAGTGTAAAATGCACCACCATCATCTATGGGATAAGGAGACATAATCAAGGTGCCTACTCCCCACAAATGCAACACAATTCGAATCCATGTCCGAACAGGGCTTCCTGTGGGAACCCGATCCCAAGCCGCCCCATGATCCGAGTCACCACGCTGCACCCAGGACGCTTTTGGAAAGAAGACGCTCCCACCCACAGAGAGCGGGCGTGGGTGCTGGACACGTTGGTCAACAGAATCCTAAGGAGTCCCGTCCCTTCACCTGACTGCAAGGATGAGCCGGCACCCACCACAACCCAAGGCAAACGGGAGGGTATCTGAGCCCAAAGGCTGTCAGATCTGCGGGGCGGGAGGAAGCAGCCCGCCTGAGCTCCATGAGGACACCAGAAGGGCGAAGGCTGCTTTTAAAACTCAGCCGTTGGCTTCCTCCTTGGGGCTCATCCCGGGCTCTGCCTCCTGAGGACAGCTCCCAAACAGCCTGTCAGCCCGCTCAGGCCACCTGCCCCAGGCCTCAGGCTCTGGCCCGAGCCCAGTGTGTGTCCAGCACCCACGCTGACCTGCCCCCACGCGTGTCCGGCTCCCCGTGCTGTACGGGAGCAGCACGGTCAGTCTCGAGTCCCAGCACGTCCGCCTCTGCCGTCTGCCCCCTGCACCCTTGGCACACGACGCCACCGTCCCTGGCCTGGCACGTCATTCTCCAAGAAGCAAATGGACCCACCGTGTAAGTCGGCTTTCGACTGCTTTGTGATTTCCACCGTCCCCAAGTGAAACCCAGCCTGCCCAGCCCCTTTCCCGCCACCCGTCCCCGCCCAGCCTCCAACTCCAGATCCTCCCTGGCTTCTTTCTGGTAACTTCCAGCCTGTTTGTTTTCTCCAGGGCACGTGTCATCCGGCCATTCCTTCTGGACTTGGTCCCTTGAGAGCTGGGCCCTGGGGTTGACTCTGGGGCCTGGGGCAGGGTCTGCTGAGTGCCAGCTCTGGGGTACAGGCACTCAGGGTTCAGCCTCTGGGGGATGGGTACTCGGGGTTCAGGCTCTGGGGTATGGGCACTTGGGGTGGGCCACAAGAGCTGGGGGGAGATGTCCAGATGTGCGAGGCCAGCGGGAGGTGGAAGCCCTCACTGTTCTCCAGTCCAGGAGGGCAAACAGTCACCTCTGCACACAGCCACGGCGGCCGCTGGAGAGGGCAGACACTTCCTGGGCTCCGCCTCGCTGCCGACCACCTCAGTCCTTCCTTTGTAAAACGGGGGTGACCCCCTCACCTCCCTCCCAGGATGCTGGCGAGATCTGTCAAGCCTGGGCAGGGGTGCTCGGTGCCAGGTGGTACGGATCCCCACGGATCTGCGTCCCGAGACCAACAGGCTGGTCTGCCTGGGGAAGGCACCCCCTCCTCACGCGTACTCTGCGGGGCGGCTCTGGGGTCCCGAAGCCACGCTCGCACTTCCCCCCGCGGAAAGAACCAAGCAATTTCACAAGTGGCCAGGTAACCTCCAGCCCCGGGCAACAGGTCCGGAGAGCAGAGCAGAGCAGCCCTCGCTGCCTGCCGGGCTCCGCCCCCAGCGGGGGCAGGGAAGCGCGGCCCTTCCTCCCTGCACAGGGTCCCACCCCCAGGAGGCAGGCTGCTGCGGCCCCCGCGGCCCCTGCACCCCCCGCGTCCGGCCGGCCTCACCTGCCGCTCTCCTCCTTCACCGCCCCGAGCACGGCCTGCCGGCTGGCTCGCCCCAGACTCTCCTGCACCTTGTCGCCGGCATCCAGCTCGGGCTCCAGGGACGAGCTGGTGCTGCCGTCGTGGCTGACGCTGCTGCCCCTCCCAGGGCTGTTCTCAGCCGAGGCTCTGGGGGAGTCGGTGTTCTGCTTCAGGGTCTGCAGCTTGGCCAGGGGGATGATGTCGCAGTCCTGCGGCCGGTGCCACACCGTGCGCTGGGTGGTGGCGTTGTAGTAGTAGAAGCGCGACGTGTTGGGGTCGAAGAGCTCCCACCACTGGTTCTCGCTGGTGCGCTTGATGCGCACGCCGGCCGGCGGGTCCCACACGCACTCGCCCGTGACCAGGTTGGCGTACATGCGCTCGCGCGTGCGCGGCTCGATGATCTCCACCCACTCCAGCCTGGGGAGAGGGGCGGCAGCGTTAGGGTGCGAATATCCTGCCCATCGGGCCACCCGCCCTGCGTCCCGTGTCTGCAGAATGGCTCATCCAGCACCAGACCCGTCCTCGTATCTGCCTGCCTCAAAAGCAAGAAATCTTGTCACTTATAAAACCGACGCATACCTAAATTCCACCCACTTCTGATTTTCTACACGCTCATTAGAGCCCAGCCCTGGGAGTGCTGGGGGTCTTCCAACTGGCCCCTCTCTGCTGGCCCCACATTAGGGATGCCCTGGGTTCTGGCCCCCTGTCCTCAGAGGGCCTGGACCACATGCACTGCCCACACTCCTCCCAGCCAGGTGCCAGGTCCCTACAGGATGCCCTGGCTGCTCTTAGCAGCCGCCACTGCAGGCCACCACCACCCGTCCACCTGCAGCAGAAGCGGACTCCACCGTTACTGTGATGCCCCAGTCAAAAGCGGAGATGGTTCCCCCCAGAGGCCCCCCGAGCACCCCCCACCCCAAGGAGAGGGCTTCCATCCACGTAAGGCCTTTTTTTTTTAAAGAGTGTAAATTAAAGCTATTCAGAACAAGGCAATTATGATGCCGATGTGTTTGATTATCAGGGTGTGCTCCAGCTGACAAGGAGCATTTTTTATTCTGCTTCCAAGTTTCAACAAACAACAATCTTAAATGCCATTCACTGCTCTGCAGTGTGGATGCACCGTGTCCACTGTTCCTGGACTCTGTGATGGGCCTGGTCCTCACCACCACTGGGATGGTCAGGAGCTTCCAGGGCTTCGGAGAGAAGGGGAGGCACCCTGCTCCTTGCCCTCTGCTGAAGGCCCAGTGTTTCACTTGGGAGCCCGGGTGGGCTTTGGCAGAGGGCTGAGGGGGCAGCCCTTCTCTGAGGACCTCATCCTTCTCTGAGGACCTCATTCCTACTCTTTGAGGCCAGAAGTGCTCGGGGTGGGGAGGAGAGAAGGCACAGTCCTGCGGGCGATGAGCCCTGATCGCTTAGGATGTGCGCGCGCGCGGGCGCGCACACACACACACACACACACACGCCTGCCCCGCAGCAGCCCTGCAGGCTCTAGGGCCTCCTTCTGGGTCCACAGTCATTTCTGGAAGCCGGCTGAGCCAAGGCAGGCTAGCATAGTGGGCAGGGCACAGCAGCTCAATGGTGTGGAGCCACAGAGAGGGCAGGAGATGAGGAGGGAGCAGGAAAGAGGGAGAGCCCTGAGGAGCCTCAGGGCTGGAGGAGGAAGTGCGAAGTGGGCCCAGCCTGTGGGGCTTGGCTACGTCTGAGCGGCCTCCCCCCACCCCGGTCATCCAGCCAGCGAGCCCCCTCTCTCTCCGAGCTGCAGCCCTCCCGTCTCCCTCTACCTGCGGTCACTGGGCAGCTCTCAGTGGGGGAGAGCACTGGGGCTCCGTGCTTGCCCATGTGGGACCGCTGCCTAACCTGCCATCCTGTAGCGGGAGGAGCAGGGCTGGGTGGGCATCCTGGGATCAGACGGCTCAAGGGACAGAGGCCGTGAGGCGGTGTCCTAGACGTAGAGGACAGGAGGCAGACCTCGCGGCACTGAGTGGACCAGCCCCTGCCCTGCTTCTCTGCCTGGTGGGAGTGTGTGGCCCTCTCACACCCTCCTGTCTTCTCGCCCCCTCCTGCCTGGATCCCCACGGCCACCAGCTGGCCATTGTCCACACAGAAGACGGAGCAAACTTCTAACTTTGGGAACTGGGTACTTTTAACCAGGAAGCTGCGGCCGCCTGCACTGCCCTAGGATGGAAGGCACCGCCAGCGCAGCTCAGCGGGCACCCCGCATTCAGCCAGAGGATACGGGTGCCACCAGGTTTGGAAGCTGGCGGGCACTGCCCGAGGGTGCCCCCCACCCAGGGACGAAGGCGCCTGGAGACCAGGCCAGGAGCTGGGGGTCTTGCTCCCGTGAGGAAGGAAGCCCTGAGTTTCCGAGATTGCCCTCAGCTGACCGCCTGCTCTCCCCTTGGGCCGCGGCATGGGATCGGCTGGGACAAAAGGCAGACGCTACCCAAGGAAGGGCTGACCCAGCAGAGATGCTCAGAAAGCACTGGACTGAACACTCTGAGCCCCACGGAAGCGATAACGATTCTTATTTTTGCTCTAAATACGTTTTCAAATGAATTTAATGGCGATAATTCTCTCTGAATAAAGAAAAGCATCTGTTCCCTTTTCAGCGCATCCCTGTGTGCACGTGGGCAGGACCCCGCCTTTTCAGAAGAACGTTCTGGGTGCTCCCTACGGCACTGAACCAAGTCCCCCAGGGACCCAGGGGGCAGAGAATGTGCTGGAACCTGGAGCCTGGGGAGGGCCGGGAGCGAGCGGGGCCCGAGCAGACCCCATGGCAGGGAGGGGAGGGCAGACCTTGTCCCCGAGGTCGGTGCTGTCCACACCGAGCACCCGGTCAGTGGGGGCTGCAGAGCCTAAGGATGCTTGGTCCCCGGGCGCGTGACGGAGGAACGGTGCTGAAACCACTCTGGGGCTTCCCTGCCAGTAGGAAGGGTCGGGACCTGTGGGTGACAGACTGATCACAGTGACCCACCCACACCATCGATGGAGTTCGAGGGAGATTTATATGGCGACGATGTCTAACATGAATTGGGTAGGAAAGGATGAGCCATTTGGGGAAAGAGCCGGAAGATTCAAGATGACAGTGGTTTCCTGGGTGTGACGCCGGCCGCGGCCTCTCCCCGTGGGCCGGGCAGGCTGCGTGGACGACCTGCCTCTTTCCTCCAAGTCCTGGAGATGTTTGCTCGCAGACAATGACCTGTTCAAATACTTACTTCCGGGGAGAGCCTCACGAGTGCCAAGTATGTCCCAGGCAATCTGCCAGGTGAAAGGGAGGCGAGTGTGACCAAGCACAGCCCCTGCAGTGGGGATCCTGCAACAGGAGAGGCAGGACCGTTCACCAGGGAAGGGGCAGCCTCTCCAGCAAACGGTGCTGGAAGCTGAGGTCTCTGGGCAGGAGGGCCCCTAGCTCACGCCACACACAGGAAGCTCACGCCTAGCAGTGACTAAGAACCCAGAGGCACTAAAAAAAGATCAGTAAATTGGAAAGTAAAAGAGATTTGGTTTCTCTGGACACATTTGGTGAGAATATTAAATGTTTGCAAAATTACAGATAAAAGGTTCATATACTTAATACATAAATTTGAACAAGAAGAAAACAAATATACTATAGGAAAATGGGCGAAAGATAAGAACAGACAATTCTTAAAGTAAATAACATATGTGAAATGTCCCACTTCACCTGGCATCAGACATAAAACCCACGCCACACTGAGGCCCCCAGCCCCCGGGCACCACATCCAGGCCCGAGCCTTGTCCTGGGGGAGGCTGTGGGCAGACAGGGGCAGCGTGCAGGGCCCCACGGAGGGCACGTGAGGGCACGACATCTCCAGCCCAGCAACCCCTACCCCAATCTCCCCGAAGACACACCGCCAAGAAAACAAAATGACACAAGGACCAGGCGCTCACCGCAGCATCACTCCTAAGTGCACGCTAACTGGAAACACCTACACTGAACACGGGGCTGGTGGGCCACCACACCCAGGAGGCTGCAAAGGGGGCCACCTCTGGGGCCCGAGGTCCAGGGCACCCTTCCAAACAGACATAGGAGATAAACCAGAAAACCTCCTGCAAGAGGTAGGTGGGGGCACAGAGAAGGTCTGGGGGGGCCCTTCTCTGAATATAAATACCTTTTGAATAGTTTTGTCCTTTGAAAGCATGTTAAGGGTCTACATGTTTAAAAAGCAAAATTAGGGACTTCCCTGGCAGTCCAGGGGTTAAGACTCGGCGCTTGCACTGCCGGGGGCCGAGGTTCAATCCCTGGTTGGGGAACTAAGATCCCATAAGCCGAGTGGGCATGGCCAAAAACACCAAACCAAAACAAACCAAAACAAAATTAAATCAATAAGAATGGAAAGGGAGAGGAAAAAACCTCAAACTGAAACAAATGGACGCAACTGTATTTCGATGAACATCACAACCACAAGAGGGAGAAGCAAGCTAACCCGGTGTGAGCACAGGACCAGACCCCAACCCTGCTGCTGGGGGAAGGGTGCGTGTGGGCGTGGACTAAGTCCTGGACGTTCTTCTAGTATGTGTATGTATACACACACACACACAGACACACACACACGACTCTGTAGCAGAATGGGCAAGCGACTTTGAAACCATCTGGGACACACTGGCAGTTGAACAAACGAGTCATTGCACTGCGGCTCCTGGAAACAGGGCTCTCCTGGAGGAGGCGCAGGACGGTGGTACGGGAGGCGGCAAGAAAACGCCTCAGAAAAGGGCCGGCCGCGACCGGAGATGTCCACGCAAACTCAGCGCTTCTAGCCCTTCTGCTTAAAGGGTCAAGAAACGCACACGTCGCAGGAGCCACGAGCACACGCGCTGGTCCTTAGACCCTAGTCTTCCCTTGGGGAACGGGGCCCCTCAGAGAAACAGCTGACGGGGGGTGGGGGGAGGCAGCCCAGGATGCACCTGGAGCCCGGGGAAGCCACCAGGAATCACCAGGGCCAGCCTGGAGGAGTCTCACCAGCCCATCTGGTACAGCAGAGCACCAAGTCATGAAGTGCGGGATGAACGACAAACCACGGAAAGCAGAACGGACTTTGTGATTCCACACTGACAGGGATCCACAAGTGAACACAGCGATGGGGAGGAGGGGCTCTTGCTCCCGAGGGACAGGGGGCACCGGCCGGCCGGTGTGGACCGGGTGCCGTGGCTGGGAAGGCATCCAGCTCCGCACCCATCCCAGGAAGGCCCAGGTCGAGGAAGAAACGGTGGAAGCCCCGAAACTGGCGAGGAGCACGGCAGTGAGGCAAACAGCCACTGTCCCGAGAGCAGGTGGGCGGCAGGTGGCCGTGAACCTGCAGAAGGACACACTCTGCTCAGAAATCATCGGAAAAACCAACCCGAGTGCTCTATCTTTTTTTTTTTTTTTTTTTGCGGTACGTGGGCCTCTCACTGTTGTGGCCTCTCCCATCGTGGAGCACAGGCTCCGGACGCGCAGGCTCAGCGGCCCTGGCCCACGGGCCCAGCCGCTCTGCGGCATGTGGGATCTTCCCGGACCGGGGCACGAACCCGCGTCCCCCGCATCAGCAGGCGGACCCCCAACCACTGCGCCACCAGGGAAGCCCCCGAGTGCTCTATCTTAACAAGGGTGGCTTCCCTGAAAAAGTGTCTATGTCGCAAAAGGCAGAGGAAGGAAGTGGAAATCTTCCAGGTTACAAAACACAAAGGAGACGTGCAGCAGACTCGGGGTAAGCGGCGCTGGAGGGGCCGGAAATGCCACGAAGGACGGCAAGGAGCCAGCGGCCAAAGCCGGACCAGGCGGTACAGGAGGCGGGTGCTTCCCATCGCACAGATTTACGCATGGCGCCTCCTGTCCCGGGAGATGTGAGCAAACACGGGGCTGGATGTGCGTGTCCCCCCAGATGACTCAGAACAGTGCTGTTTGTGGAAGGAGCAGCGGCCGCACGGCGGCACAGAGCATGAATCTGGGTAAGGGGACCTGATGCTCAGAGCACTCTTCCTGTTCGTGCAACTTGTGGAATTATTCCCAAACAAAGCCATAAATTAGAAAAACGCAAGTGATCATCTGTGGCCACCTGCCTCCGCGTGGATGCCCAGAGGGCGCCTAAGGGGCTGGGCCCAGCTGAGGGCTGGCAGGGTGTCCACTGCCTGAGGAGAAGCCCTCCCTGCTCTGCAGCCCGTTGGCGACAGGAGGTGGGGCTCCCCGGGGAAGCCAGATTCAGAAGGCAGCACACAGCTCCTCGTGGAGGAGAGTGGGGCCAGGCCGCGTAAGCAGGCAGGACAGCACTGACAAGCCGAGGAAAAGCCTCCTGCTTCGCTGGCCCCCGGTAAGTCAGCCTCCTTACCTCGTGCTAGATCCTGAAAGCCGAGGCTCCTGCAGGCCAGCATGATGGCTCTCGCATTCGTAGTCCTGCGTCTGGGACATCGCAGCCTTTTCCTGAGGACCCAGGTGGACGGATGTCAGCAGGTCAGTGGGATGCCCTCAGCAGCAGTCGGGAAGGCACCGCCCTGAGAGCAGAAGCCACATTATCACGCCTTTGGGTATTTGGCGAAACAGTAACTCCCAGCCTGGCCCCTCATGGCCCAGGTCGCCGGCGAGAATGAGGCACACTCCTGCCTGAGCTGGTTTCTGAGCTTCCCGCGCCCGACCCTGAACCCCAGCCGGGATCCGGCCCCTGCCCAGCCCCCGCGGAGGGCATCCAGACCCCCTCGCCAGCTGGCCCTAGGCAAGCTGCCTGCCCCCTCTGAGAGCAGTGTTCTCGCCTGGTAAACAGGGACGGCACTACCCACCTGGCGCTACCGTGTCCACAAGCGAGAGGCACATGGCACGCCCTGGACTGGGCAACACTCAAGGGTGACCTATGCACACGCAAGGCCCCCAGATTTAGGACAGAGGGGGCTGTTCAAAAACGGTGCTGCATTGACACGATTTACACATGGGAAACAATGAACCTTGACCCCTACCTCATCCAATACATTAAACTCAATTCTAGGTAAACCGATGCTCTGAACATTAAAAGTAAGACAGTAAGACTTTTAGAAAAAACGTAGAAGAAAATCTTTGTGGTTTTAGAGTAGGTGCACATAATCAGACACAAAGAGTCACTAACCACAAAAGAAACATTAACAAATTGGACTATAATATTAAGAACCTCTGCTTATAAATTTTTACCATTATGAATATTACTCAGCCATAAAAAAGAATGAAATAATGCCATTTGCAGCAACATGGATGGACCTAGATAGAGGTTTTCATACTAAGCGAAGTAAGTCAGAAAGAGAAAGACGAATACCATATGATATTACTTGTATGTGGAATCTAAAATACGACACAAATGAACTTATTTACGAAACAGAAACAGACTCACAGACATAGAGAACAGACTTGTGTTGGCAAAGGGGGTGGGGTGGGGGAGGGAAGGACTGGGAGTTTGGGATGAGCAGATGCAAACTAGTATATAATGAATGGACAAACAACAAGGTCCTACTGTAGAGCACAGGGAACTATATTCAATATCCTGAGATAAACCATAATGGAAAAGAATATGAAAAAGAATATATATATATGTATAACTGAATCACTTTGCTGTACAGCAGAAATTAACACAGCATTGTAAATCAACTATACTTCGATAATTTTTTGTTGTTTTTTTTTTGTGGTAAGCAGGCCTCTCACTGCTGTGGCCTCTCCCGTTGCGGAGCACAGGCTCTGGACGCGCAGGCTCAGCGGCCATGGCTCACGGGCCCAGCCGCTCCGTGGCATGTGGGATCCTCCCGGCGGGGCACGAACCCGTGTCCCCTGCATCGGCAGGCGGACTCTCAACCACTGCGCCACCAGGGAAGACGAATAAAATTTTTAAAAATAAATTTTTTCCATTACAAGAAAAAAGACAAATGCAGGGTAGGAGATATTTGATGCATAGAATATGTATAATACATTACATAAATGTGTGTACATGGTCTGATCTGACAAAGGACTATTTCCAGAACATATAAAAGATTCCTAGAAATAAACAAGAAAGAACCACAATCAATAGAAAAAAGGACAAAAGACTTGAAAGCACACTTACCAACAACAAAAATCTAAATGACTAATAAACACACAGAAGTGTGCTCCACCTCATTAGTCATCGGGAAATGCTAATTAAAAGCATAATGGGACACTAGCGTGCCCACCAGAATGGCTAGCATGGAAAAGTAAACCTACCCCACGCTGGCCAGAGTGTGGAGGCTCACCGGCTGCAGGGCGCAGGTTAACACCCTCCAACCGGGTTGGCAGCACTTCCTAGGCTGCACGTACCCCGAGGCCCTGTCATCCAGGGCTGCCGGGGCCAGCAGAGGCCACATGGCCGCTCACCAAGGCCTGCACATGGCATTCCCAGCAGCCGCAACGGGAAACTGCCACATGTCCATCACAGCAGAAACGGCACACGGGAGTTGCCCCCCACAACCTGGGTGTGGCTCCGGGGGCGTGAGAGACAGGAGCCTGACACACTGGAGTCACCAGCACAATCCCCTTACGTATGTTCAGGCACACGAGCCTCTGCGGGCGCATCAGAAGCAGCCGCCTCTATGCCAGGTAGTGACAGGTGGGCCCAAGGGGCAGGGCCACCGTTGAGCATGTGTTGGTTTATAAAAGCTCTCAGAGGGACTTCCCTGGTGGTCCAGTGGTAAAGAATCCGCCTTCCAATGCAGGTGATGCAGGTTCGATTCCTGGTCAGAGAACTAAGATCCCACATGCCATGGGGCAACTAAGCTCGCACGCCTCAACTAGAGAGCCTGCATGCTGCAAACTACAGAGCCCACGCACTCTGGAACCCACACGCCACAACTACAGAGCCCACATGCCCTGGAGCCCGCATGCCACAACTAGAGAAGGGAAAAACCTGCACGCCACGACTAGAGAAGAGAGAAGCCTGTGCGCCGCAACAAAAGATCCCACATGCCGCAACTAAGACCCGATAAATTAATTCAAAAAAAAAAAAGCTCTTGGAGTTTCATGCCATCGCTTTCACACCTTCTTGTACACAAGCCTCACTTCAGTAAAACGTCTGAAGAACTGCGGAGCAGCGGCAGCGCAGCAGGGGACACCTGCCCCTTGCTCCGTCCTCACCCCAGCTGCTCTCGGGACGAGGCCCTCTCTGGAAGAGGCCGGTCCACAGATCCTATCTGTGCTAATCAAGGCGGGGAGAAAGCAGGTTCAGGGCACGGGAACACAGCCAGCCAGGGGCCCAGGGGCAAGGGACGCTGCTGGCCAATCAGACACTTTCTCTAAGGCCCAGAAGGACTGTGACGCCCCGTCCCACCCGACTCCACTCAGTTCCTGGGCTGGAGAACAGGCTCCCAGCCGCCTCCTTCCTACCACTGGAATGTCCACACAACTACTAGGAATGCTTAAGACACACAACTACCAGGAATGCCATTTTTAAAAAATGAAACAAGTCTTTCTAATTGTCTAACAGAAAATAGGTGACCTTCTTTTATGGCTTCAACATTAAAAAAAAAAATCAAAACAGCACTGTTAGTGAAATTTTGGAAAAAGTAAAAGGTACCTACCATAACCTGAGAACAACTCAAATCAATGTCTTCAACCTGTGCACCTCCTTTCACTCATCTGCCATCCTTCCCGGCTGGTCCAGAGCAGCAAGGCTACCACCTCCAGTGCATCTGGCTGCCCTCCTCGTTTCAGTGCCAGCTAAGGCATCACCTCCTCCAGAAAGCCTTCTCCAATCTGGGACAGACACCTCATCTTGGTGACCCAAATGCCCTGGGTCTGAAATCAGGTAGTGTTGCCCTCCAACTTTGCTCTTCATTTTTGAAGTTGTTTTAATTATTCTAGGTCCTCTGCATTTCCATATGAATTTCAGAATCAGCTTCTCAGTTTCTCCAGAATAGGCTGCTATGATTTTGCTTGCAGTTGCATTGAATCTACCCATCAACATGAAGAAAACTAACATCGTAACAATTCTGAGTCTTCAAATCTGTGAACAGGGCATATCTCTCCATTAGTTACTAGTTTCTCTCAGCAATGTTTTGTAGGTTTTTTTTTTAGTGCAGAGATCTTGTACACATCTAGTCAAATTTACCTGTATTTCATATTTTGGACACTGACAAAATATAAAACAATTTCCAATTGTTCGTTACTAGTACAGAAGTATATCATTTGGTTGTGCATATTGGTAACCTTGCTAAACTCACTCATTAGCTCTAATTGTGCCCTCCCTCTCAAAAATTTCATTAGAATTTCTACATAGATGATCATGTCAATGGTGAACACAGACAATCTTACTTCTTCCTTTCCAATATGGATCGTTTTCTTTTTCTTCCTTCCCTGCCCTGGCTAGAACCTCCGCCAAGATGCTGACTAGGATGGGTAAGAGCAGACACAGTTGCCTCATTCCTGATCTCAGGGGAAGCAGCCAGCGTATCATTATTAAGTATGATGTTGGACTTCCCTGGTGGCGCAGTGATTAAGAATCCGCCTGCCAATGCAGAGGACACGGGTTCTAGCCCTGGTCCAGAAAGATCCCACATGCCGCAGAGCAGCTAAGCCCATGCGCCACAACTACTGAGCCTGTGCTCTAGAGCCCGTGTGCCCCAACTACTGAAGCCCGCACGCCTAGAGCCCGTGCTCCGCAACAAGAGAAGCCACCGCAATGAGAAGCCCGCACACAGCAACGAAGAGTAGCCCCCACTCGCTGCAACTAGAGAAAAGCCCATGCGCAGCAATGACGACCCAACGCAGCTAAAAATAAAACTTAATTAATTTATTTTATTTTAAAAAAAGTATGATGTTAACTGCAGATGTTTCATAAATGTCCTGTGTTGGGTTGAAGAAATTTCCTTGAATTCCTACTTTGCGGGGTTTTTTAAAAATCAGAAATGGATGTTGGATTTTGTAAATCGTTTTTACCATGTGTATTGAAATGATCACATGATTTTTCTTTTTTGGTTTCAGAATAGTTGAATTCCATTGATTAACTTTCTAATGTTAAACCAACCCTGTATTCCTTGGACAAATCCCAGTTGGTCAGGATATATTATCACTTTCATATATTGGTGTATCACGTATATATATTGTATATATTATATATTCTTAACAAAATAAAATTTTGTTAAGAATTTCTGCGTCTATGTTCATATGTACTTTATTCTTCTTGTGATGTCTGTCTGGTTTTGGTATCAAGATAATACTGGCAAAATAAAATGATTTGAGAAATATTCCCTCCTCTCAATTTTCTGGGAGAGTCTGTGCAGAATTGCTATTATTTCTTCCTCAAATGTTTGGCAGAATACACCAGTGAAGCTATCTGGGCATGCATTTTTTTGAGTGAGCTTTCGTGGGTTTTGTCTTTCAACGAATTTGTCCCCTTCATATAAGCTGTTGAATTTATTGGCATAAAGTTCTTATAGTATTCCTGTATTATCTTTTTAAGATCAATAGAATCTGTAGTGATGCCATCTCTTTTGCTCCTGATATAGGTAATTTATGTCTTTTCACTCTTTTACCTAATCAGTTTGGTCAAAAGCTTGTCAATTTTACTGACCTTGTTTAAAAAAAGGCAGTTTTTCACTTTATCAGTTTTCTCTATTATTTTTCTGCTTTGATTAATTTCCGCTTCGATCTGTTACTGCCTTTCTTTGCATTCTTTTGGATTTAATTTGCTCTTTTTCTAATTTAAGGTAGAAGTTGAGTTCAGTGATTTGCGACCTTTTAAAATTTTAATCCAATTTAGGCATCTAGTGTTATAAAATTTCCTTTAGAGGACAGCTATCACGATATCCCACAAATTTTGATATGCTATATTTTCATTTTCACCCAGTTCAAAAGCTGTCTCATTTCCCTTTTGATTTCTCCTTTGACTTGTGGATTATACAGAAGTATGTTATTTACTTTCCCAATAGCTGGTGATTTTCCAGATTTTTAAAAAAATATTTATTTATTTGGTTGCGCTGGGTCTTAGTTGCAGCAGGCGGGCTCCTTAGTTGTGGCACACGAACTCTTAGTTGCGGCATGCATGTGGGATCTAGTTCCCTGACCAGGGATCGAACCAAGGCCCCCTACATTGGGAGCATGGAGTCTTATCCACTGTGCCACCAGGGAAGGCCCAGATATTTTTATAGTTTCTAATTTAGTACCGTTTTTGTCAAAAATGTTATGGTGCAGAAAAATGGTCTATCTTGGTAAATATTTCATATGCACTGGAAAAAACATGCTGTTGGGTGGAATGCTCTATATATGTCAATCACATCAACTTGGTTGATTGTGCCAACACTAATTTCCTGTCTACCTGTTCATCAGTTACTGAGGAAAGGGTACTGAGAGCTCCAACTACAATTGTGGCTTTGCTTATTTCTTTTTGCAGTTCTCTAAGTTTTTGCTTCACATGTTTCATAGCTCTGTTATTAAGTACATAAAATGTATAGTATCTTCTTGAGGAATTAACCTCTTTGTCATTATGAAATATCTTTACCTGGTAGTTTTCTTTGCTCTGGAATGAGTACATTTGATATTATTACAGCAGGTCCAGCTTTCTTTCCATTAGCATTAGAATTGTATCTCTTTTGCCTTTCTTTTACTAACCGATTTGTCTCTTGATATTTAAAGTGGGTTTATTGGGTAAGCCAGCATATAATTGGGTCATGCTTTTTTATGCAATCTGACAATTTCTGTTGTTCAATTGGGGTGTTTAAACCATCTATATTTGTGATTGTTGACAAGGTTATGTTGAAATCTACCCTCGTTTCCTGTTTTTGATTTCTCCCTTCTGTTCTTTGTTCCCCCTTTTCCTTCTTTTGAATTATTTTATGTGATTCCATTTTTCTGCCTTCTTTTGAATTACTTTATGTGATTCCATTTTATCTCCACTGTTGACTTATCAGCTGTATGTAATTCATTGTTTTGCTATTTTAGCAGCTGCTTCTGGGTTTGTAGCATCCATATTTAATTGATCATAGTCTGCCTTCAAGTGAAATTATATTTCTTCAAGCATATGAGTTTGCCATTTCTCCTGGATTTTGTGCCATTTTTGTCATACATTTTATTCTATTTATGTTACAATCCCCCAACTCTGCTAAACTGTTATTATTTTTAGTTAGATAATTGCGTTTTAAAGAGATGCCATTTAAAGAGAATTAAATAATAAGAAAGTGTCATATATTTAGTCATGTAGGTGCGTTTCCAGGACTCTCCATTCTTTCACATAGATCCAGATTTCCATCTGGTTTCATTTTCCTGCAGCCTGAAGAATTTCCTATAACATTTCTTGCTGTGAAGGTCTTTCAGCTTTTGTATGTTTGAAGTATCTTTATTTCACCTTCGTTTTAGAGATATTTGCCCCGGTGTCGGCTCCTAGGCTGACAGTTTTCATTCAGCACTTGCACACGGTGCTCCACTGTCTCCTCATTTGCATTGTTTCCAAAGAGAAATCTGCCATCGTCCGTATCTTTGTTCCTCTGTGTGTAATTATGTCTTTTTTTCTGGCTGCTTTTTTTTTTTTTTTTTTGTGGTACGCGGGCCTCTCACTGTTGTGGCCTCTCCCGTTGCGGAGCACAGGCTACAGATGCGCAGGCTCAGCAGCCATGGCTCACGGGCCCAGCCGCTCCGCGGCACGTGGCATTTTCCCGGACCGGGGCACGAACCCGTGTCCCCTGCATCGGCAGGCGGACTCTCAACCACTGCTCCACCAGGGAAGCCCTTTCTGGCTGCTTTTAAGACCTTTCTCTCCATCACTGACTTGGAGCAATTTGATTATGATGTGTCTGTGCATGTTCCTTGTGCTCAGAGTTTAAGATCGTTTGATCTAGGTTTATAGTTTTCATAAAACTTGGAGGCTTTTTGGCTATCATTTCTTCAAGTAGTTTTTCTGTCCCTCCCTCCCTCTTTGGGAACTCCAATTACACAAATCGCAGCCTCTGCCCACTGCCCCTCAGCTCAGTCAGGCTCGTTTTTTGCGTTGTTTACTTAGTACTTTTCCTCTCCTTGTTTTAGTTCGGATACTTCTTACTGCTTTGTCTTCACGTTCACTAATCTTTTCTTCTGCCACATCTAAGCTGCTGTTAATCCCATCCAGTGTGTTTTGCACTCAGACAGTTTAGTGTCAAACCTAGAAGTTTAGTTTGGATCTTTAGTTCAGTGTCTTTACTTCACCAGGTCTCTACTTAAAGTCTCGAATATTTCCTTGAGCTTTCTGAACATATGGAATGTAGCTACAATAACTGCTGTAATGACCTCGTCTGCTAAATCTAACATCTGAGTCAGTTTTGCATCCGTTTCAACTGAATTTTCACTGCCTAATGAGTTGTATTTTCCTGTTTCTTTCTATGCCTGGTAACTTTGATTGGATGCCAGACACTGTGAATTTTACCCTTTTGTAAGCTGTATATTTTTGTATTCCTATAAATATTTTTGAGCTTTGTTTGGGGATACAGTTACTTGGAAACAGTGTGAAACTTTTGGTTCTTGTTTCTAAGATTGTTCAGGGGCGCAGAGCAGCATTTATTCCAGGGCTAGCCGTTCTCCACTCAGTAGCCTGCCCAGTGCCCTGTGAATTATGAAGGTTTTCAGTCTGCCTGAAGACAAGGCACTCTTCACAGTGTTGTGACAGCTCTGGGTACTGTTCCCCTTAATCCTTCTGAGTGACTCTTTCCCTGGCCTCTGGTGGTTTCCCCACACCCAAACACTGATCAACACTCTGCTGGAAACTACGAGAGACCCTCTGCACATCTCCAAGTTCTCTCTGTTTGCGGCTCTCTGCTCTCTGGTGCTCTTGCCTGCAAACTCTAGTCCCCTTAGTTGCCCTGGACTCTAAGCTCCAGCTCCTTTATGGAGGGAATCTGCCAGGCTCTGCATCCTTACACCTCCCTGAATGCCGTAAGAGCTGCAGAAACCATCAGGCTCATCTTGTTTGATTCTCATCCCGTAAGCATCACTCTACTTTGTTGCCTCATACCCAAAGTTTAGAAAACCAAGGTTTCACAACTATTGCCCAGTTGTTTTTTTTTTTGCAGTACATGGGCCTCTCACTGTCGCGGCCTCTCCCGTTGCGGAGCACAGGCTCCGGACGCGCAGGCTCAGCGGCCATGGCTCACGGGCCCAGCCGCTCCGCGGCATGTGGGATCTTCCCGGACCGGGGCACGAACCCGTGTCCCCTGCATCGGCAGGCGGACTCTCAACCACTGCGCCGCCAGGGGAGCCGCCCAGCTTTTTATTAGTTTCGAGTGGGAGGGCTAATCTGATCCCTGTTGCTCCACCTTGTGTGCAGGTGGATTGTAGTATAGTCACACACACAAGTCATTGTAACTGTGATATGCCGTCTGTCTCCCCACTAGAGGGTGAGGGGAAGCTCCTTGAGGGCAGAGACGATGTTTGTTTTGTTATATCCTTGATACACAGTAACCAATCAAACATTTACTGAATAAACCCACTCCTTAATCACCTGGAATTCATTTTGGCACACTGTACAATTAAGGACCTCAAATGTTTGTTCTGTTACATACTGTATGACTCCAAGTATTAAGACAGTTTGGACAAGGCAAAACTATATTGCTGGTAAAAAGATCATGGATGCCAGTGGTTCAGGAGGGAGGATGGTTGAATGGGGGAACACAGGGGATCTTCTACGGTGGCAGAACGGTTCTGTGTAATACCGCCACTGTGGATACCTGACGATATGCATTTCTCAAACCCAAAGAACTTTACAGCAAAAAGAGTGAACCTCAATGTACACAAATTTAAAAGAAAATAATTCAGGAAGTCAGAAGTTCTCAGGATGGGGCTTCCCTGGTGGCGCAGTAGATAAGAATCTGCCTGCCAATGCAAGGGAACACAGGTTCAAGCCCTGGTCCGGGAAGATGCCACAAGCCGCAGAGCAACTAAGCCTGTGCGCCACAACTACTGAGCCTGAGCTCTGGAGCCTGCAAGCCACAACTACTGAGCCCACGTGCCACAGCTACTGAAGCCCGCGCACCTAGAGCCCGTGCTCCGCAACAAGAGAAGCCACCGCAATGAGAAGTCCGCGCACAGCAACGAAGTGTAGTCCCCGCTTGCCGCAACTAGAGAAAGCCCGCGCACAGCAACGAAGACCCAATGCAGCCAAAACTAAATAAATTAAATAAATAAATAAATAAATAAATAAAGATGATCCTGGAGGATCTCGTAGAGTCAGAAAGTAAGGAAGACAAGACAAAAACAAAACCCCACGATGAAGGGGTCTGCCAAAGGGACAATGGCGCTAAATAAAAGAGCTCCCAATGACCAAAGCTGGAACATTTGGAGGGAAAAAAAAAGTCATCCCATTATACTTTATAACTTTTATAAAGTATAAAAGGATATCCCTAAGTCCATACTGATATAAATAAATGACCAAATAAGGAAGTAAAATGGGGAGAAGAGACAAATATCCCCTGCAAACACCAATCTATGCAGACGCTCGGCCCTTACGGACCCTCCCCCCGCGGGTGCCCCAGCCCGGCCCGGCCCGGGGAGCTCCTGGAGGGCCCCCCTCACCCGCCTGTGCACAGCCCACCCCCCCAACCTGAGCAGAGGGCGGCGGTCCATGCTTTACAGAGGGTTCCGTTTGGGCACCAGGTCCTGGGCCGTGCCGCCCAGTTCTTCCCAAACATGACTCTCAAGGTGCAAAGCCAGCCCCTCCACCCCAGGGGGTCTTGTGCACCCCCTGGACGCCCCGCTGCCCGGCGCCTTGCAGCCCCTGACCATCGTCCAACTGTCTTCCATCTGCTCCTCTCTGTGCCGCACGGCATGTTCTCTGCAAGCAGCTGTCCTGGGGACTTGCTCTCCCCGCTGTCTGCCGTTACTCATGGGGCTCTCACGTCTCTCTCAGCCCTTGTCCCCCAGCTCCTTTCTCAGCTCTGCCAGTGCCCTCTCCCCGCATCCTGTCCCCCGGAGCCTCCTCCTCCTGTGCATAGCTGAGCTCCGCTCCTGTCCCCGGGGCTGCCTTCTCCTCCTTCCAGTGTCTACATGAGGGTCCCACGCTGGCTCCCGATCACTGCTCATCTATAAGTGAGGGCAGGGACAGGACTGAGCCGGGGAGCTCCCACCGGCTGTGTGGCTCCAGGATGCTCGACTGCCGAGTTTCCTCACAGGTTCTGCTCTGGAAATGAGTTTCTGGTCTTAGGACATTTTTTGGTTGCAAGTGACGGAAACCCAACTCAAACTTAAGACAGAGCAGCTGGCGCCCGTGCCCAGTAGGGCTGTCCGGTTTCTAGGAAGCCCCAGGCCGCTCTCCCCTATACTCTCTGCTCAGGCTGGCTCTCTCAAGAGCCATACAGCGACACCCCCAAACACGGCCAGAAGTTTCTTCCCTCTGGCTCTAGCAAGAGTCTCCTGGCTTCTGAGTGAGCACTGGGACCTCAGCCTTGACGGGTGCTGTGCGGGGGCAGGTGGGAAGGCGGCTCCATGGGCATCCGAAGGCCCTCCTGCAAAAGCTCCTTCGGGTGACTGTCTGCCTGCCTGCCTGCCAGGGGACCCACTGGGAGGCCTCTTAGCCCCCACAGTACGGGGGACACGGCCCAAGGCACTGCCAGAGGCCGGCATGTCCACAGGGAGTGCCGTTTCCCCTCTCTTCTTCCCCATCTCACCGCTTAAGAGTCTGGATCTTGTAGGAAATGCGGCTGGAGCACCTGGGCCCTCCTCCTTCGGCTCCTCTCTCACCGGACGCCCACCCACATCCGGTTTACCCCAAGGCCCACCCAAACCACAGACCCCATTCTGCCAAGTAAATGTCGCCAACGGTGCCCCAGAATCCTCTTTGTTGGGCGAAAACTCAGCCCCCTCGAGGCTCTGGCTTTCGCTCCTCTTCCCTGTCTGGCCGACACCCTCCTCTGGCTGTGGCTGTTCCTTAGATTCACTGCAGATGAAATCCTGTTCCCTATTTCTCATTCTTTTTGTCCATTTCAGTGAGTTTCAGGGAGGAAAGAAGAACAAACAAGCCTCTACTCAGCCATCATTTCCAGAAGGCCTATGTTCCATTCTCCAGGCTGTTTTTAATACGTTTTCCAAGTTCTGAACAATGAGCCCATCTCAGTTTCATGTGGGCTGGCAGCACAAGGCCCCGCTCTCCCCGCTCAGCCAACAGGCCGGGCTGGCATTTCCGCCTCCACACCTCCCGCTGCAGCTGTTCTCACTGACCTCCACGCCCCCCCAAAGGCACGGGCCACGCTGTTACGCTGAAAATCGTGGCCCAATCCGTCAGCAAGTCATGGAATCAACCCGTAGGTCAGAACCAGCTTTTCAGACCTTTCTGGAAAACGACGTCAGACCGCACCCCACACAGAAAGGACACTGCTGTTTGGAGTCAACTGGATGCAACGTAAAGTGAATCTCGGAGGCTGGAGCTGCCCTGCAAGCTCTCGGAAAGCTGCCACTCTGGGGACAGCACGTGGCTTCTGTCCGGCCTCGGGGTTGCATGACAGGCAATCAGGACACACAGACCCCTCTGCTCACCCGCGGTGTGCGTCCCCAAGCCCTCACCTTCTTGGGCTTTCCTCACCAACAAAACCGAACCGGAGCCCCCGCAGGCCCGTTTAGAGAGAACAAAATCTCTATCCCACGCTCACGAGCCAAGGTCGGGGACACAAGCTGGCCTGTGACAGGAACAGCCCAACAGCAGCGAACTGTTCGGGTTCCCCAAACCTTCCAGGCGCACAGCGCCCTGGCGCCCAGAGGAGGACGGCGTGACAGGCCTGTCGTTCTGCACGACGCCAACGCCAGCCCTCCTGTCACCTCCAGCGCCCACGGGGCAGCCAGTCCCGACCCCTCCAGGCTGAGCCCCCAGCCGCCTCGGCCCCAAAAGATGATGCGGGGGCTTTGGCGAGGGGGCGGGGGTGCAGGACAGAGACGGGGCCTCCACGAAGGAGAAGCAGCGGCGCTTCGAGGCAGAGGATGTTTCCTTATTACTCCAACCTCCTTGTGCCTTCTGCTCATTCCCACCCCAGCAGCCAGCCCTCTGCCCCGTGACGCAGCAGCACTCGCTGCAGTGACAGGCCTGCCTCCTTCAAAGGAAAGTCGGCGGAAGCGAGGACGCTTCTCGCACTCACTCCAGGGGCCACGTGGCACCGCGCGCAGCCCCGCCCACCCCACCCCGCCCAGGAGAAGACAGAGGGTCCCTGAGGAAAAGGAAACTCCTGAGAACGCTGTGGGACGGCTGAAAGCACAGAGAAGAGCGGCGACAGGCCGTCTGCCCAGGACTCGGGGGTTTCCTAGGGCGCTTCTCACCCCGCCCGGCGGGCGAAGGTGGCGCCGGGGCAGGTGGTCAGGCTTCCCGTGGCTCTGAGTGTGGAGACGCGGCCGCCTGGCGTTTCCCTGTGCTGCTCTTCCGCGCAGTGTCGCGCTTCGGGCCTTCCCCACTCACGGATCTGGGCCGCCCTCACCCTGTCCTGGCCGGCTCCCCAAAATGCTCCATGCACACCCCTCACCTGAAGGAGGTCTGCTCCCTTGAAAGTCACCGCAGGAGGGATACCCTCCCCACCAAGGCCCCTCAAAGGCCCCCGGCGCCCCACGCCCCCGTCGGTGAGCCGGGGGCCGGCTCCGCCCCGGCTGCCCTAGCTCAAGAGGACGAGGAGCCCCTGGACCCGGCACCTGGTCTCCGCAGCCCCGCCTCCTGAAGAGCACCTGGCGCAAGGGGAAGTAAAGACACCGAAAAACTCACAAACAGTTCACTGGGCTGTGACGACGGCTGCCCTTTGCCGGGTGCTGCCGAGCTCTCAGCAGCCGCACCGCCCACCGACCTCACCACGTGGTCGCTCGGCGCCCTTCCCCCGCTGCGCAGGCAGGCGCAGGCAGGTCGGCTTGTCCTTGTCACAGACCCGGGCCGGTGCTGAGGCCGGAGCTGCGTAGGGGCAGCTGGACCGGACCGCTGCTCGCTCCTCCCCGCCCCCACTGCAGGAACGCTCCGGTCACACGTGGGCGAGAAGGTTCTTGATTCCAACTTCCTACGCGAGTTCTGGAACAGAAACACTCTGTGCCGGCTCCTGATGGGGTCTGCTTGGAGCACGAGCCCCAGGAAGCTGCAGCCTGCAGGCCGGGGGCCGAGGGGGACGCTCTGCCCGGTGCCGCCTGCGTGGAGCGGGGTGTGCGCCTCGCGAGCGTGTGAACACGTGTGAGCACGGCGCCCACCGCCCGCCGGAGCGACAGCCTGAGGCCTGATTGGGGCCCGGGACGCCCGCCTCCGTGCTGCACCCCACTCCCCCGGGGCGCTGAGACGGCGAGGGCAGGGAAGGGGCCACGGCAAGGGCAGGACATCCCAAGACCCCTGCAGCCCACAGCCACTGGCGGTACCCTTGGCGGGCAGGGCTGGGCACTGGGACACTGAACGGCACCCTCCACCCACTGGTGTGTCCAGACAGACAGGAGCCGCCTCTAGGAGGCCGCCCAGCCCTGCCCTGCCCACCCCGGCCTGCTGTCCTCCCCACCTCCACGCAAGGTGGTAGGGGCCAGCCAACCTGCAAGACCTTGTGGTCCTGCCTGCCATGGCCTGAGTCGCTCCCATAAGCCGACTGCCTCCCTGAGGACCTCCCCGCCCCCAAGGCTGAAAGGCCAGCAGATATTTCTGGAATGCAAAGCTGGCCAATTCCCACCAGCAGACAGACCACGCAGCTGAACACAGCCCAGCAAAGAGGTGGCCCAGCCAGGAGGTGGAGCCCTTCTCAGGCAGCAGCGGAGGAGGGGGCTGCGTCCACAGGGTCAACGGTGAAACCCAGAGATGCTGACCCACAAGGAGTCCCAAGGTCGGCAAGGTCACGTCTCAGAAACAGGAGTAAAATGTGGTTTCCACCACAGAAGTAACAGCAACACCTCCCTCCCACGACCCAGCAAGCAAGGAGGAGGGAGCGGAGCAGGGGGGAGGGTGATGCGTGGTTCCCAGTCATTCTCATAGCTCTCAGGCCCGGGGGGTGGAGGCACTGGGTGACCACAGGCTTTGTCAGGACTCACCCCAAGTGTGCGACAAAATATTAACCAGACACAGAGGAAAGGAAAACAAAGTGGAAACCTTTTATCTATGTGACGGAAAACCATCAGGAAACATGGATCTGGGCCCCTGCACACCTGCAGGTGGTGCCGGCAGTCACAGTAACAGACCCCACGGGTCCCACAGGGCCCTGTGCAGAAGGCCTGGGGCAAGCCCTGCTGTCAGACAGCGTCTGAGGGGGCTTCGCCTTCCTGGGGGGGCGGAGGGGGATGTCCCATCCAGTTCCTCGCTGAAGGTTCCAGAAAACCACTGATAAACATGAGGAACGTTTCATCAACTCAGACTGTCAGAGACTCCTTTCTGCCAAGTTCCAGTAGCAGAAGAGACGGCGCCTTCCTGGCAGGGCCAAGCCTGCCAGGCCACTGGGAGAGCTGGGACCCGTCATGCAGGGGACACGCCCCCCACCAACACACACACAGGAGGCTTGCCCCAGGACCTACTGGGAGTAAAGACTTCAGAGAACACTGCCATTTCTGCCACAATAATGAAACAGACAGCTTTGACCAACCCTCTTAAGAGAGAACAAACACACTATTATGACAGTTTTAAACTACTGAAAAAAATTTTTAACCCATTGATGAGATAGGAAGAAAGTTCGGAACCTCAGAGGGCAAAAGCTAAGTAAAATCGGCAACAGGGGAAATCAAGGCACCCCTCTGCTGTCTGCATCTGAGGGCCTGGCTGATCTTCAGCATTTGTACTGTTAGAAGAGGCAGGCGGGTGAACAGAAAGCCTTGGATGTGCCCAGGTGTGGACTCTCTCGGAGACACCCCCAAGGCTGAGGCCCCGAAGGCATCAGGTAAATGAGGGCCACTAGGAAACACAGCCCTCCCACCCTGAGGAAGCAGGAGCTGCAGGGGGAGAGGGAGAGGTCAGCCCACACCTGGGATGGAACTAAACAGACGCACAGTGTTCTAAGAGCACTGAATTGTTTGGAGGAGAGTAAAAATATCAATTAATTTAGATTTTGATAAATGAATTCTGTGTGTTAAAATATCCAGGGCAGCCACTATGGAAGCCAAGTGAATGAATTCCAATCTAGTTGAGGAGAGAAAAAGAAATAAAAAAAGATCAACCCAAAAGAAGTTAAGGGCTTCCCTGGTGGCGCAGTATTTAAGAATCCACCTGCCAGTGCAGGGGACATGGGTTCGAGCCCTGGTCTGGGAAGATCCCACATGCCACGGAGCAACTAAGCCCATGCGCCACAACTACTGAGCCTGAGCTCTAGAGCCCGCGAGCCGCAACTACTGAGCCCGCGTGCCACAACTACTGAAGCCCACATGCCTAGAGCCCACGCTCCTCAGCAAGAGAAGCCACCGCAATGAGAAGCCCGCGCACCACAACAAAGAGTAGCCCCTGCTCGCCACAACTAGATAAAGCCCACGTGCAGCAACGAAGACCCAATGCAGCCAAAAAATAAATAAGTAAATAATAAAATGAAATAGAAGTTAAGAAAGGAGGAAAAAAGTAATCTGTCCCCAAATAACAGGACAAATAAAGTGTGAAATAAGACCGTAAAAATAAACTCAAATATAATAATTTTCATAAACATAAATGGACCAGCAGTCTAGCTAAGACAAAGACTGTCAGACCAGATTTTTACAGATCCAGATACATTCAAACACAAGGATGTGGAACTGTGAAGGTCAAGAATGGACAAGACACCCTGACCTGAGGGAGAGCTGGTGCGGCTCTGGGGTGTGGGCAGAAGGCACCTCCAGAAGCAGGCCTGACGGGCCGGCCCACCGCACGGTGGGGTGGGGGGCCGCACATCTGTGAGAAGGAAGAGCCAGCACAGCTAACCAGGCTTCATCTCAGGGGACCATCCTTGGAACATCTCTGAAAACTGACCCCACACCAGGGCATGAAAGTCAGAGCTCCCAACAAAGGTCAAAGGCCCAGCTGCTCAGTCACAGCCCCACCCATGAGATACAGCAGTGAGTCAGGGAGTGAGAAGGCCCCGCCCCAGCAGTCATACGTGGTCACAGCTCGTGGGGAAAAGGAAGATATACGCACCGCTTCCACGGCCAGTGGCCTCGGGGTCACGGCTGAGAAGCGACCTTTTGGGGAGGGACTGGAAAGCTGGCAGGACCATCATGTGCTACGAGCAGGTGAGGCTGCAGCTGCCTGCTGCGGCGGCGTCTCTAAGGAACCTAGAGCCACAGTCACCCCAAGGGCACCGTCTGCACCTGCGCACCACCCCACCGCGCTCCGGGGGGCACCTGCACTCCCTGTGCAGCACACATGGGAGAGCAGGTCACGATAGAGACAGCCTTCTGTATGCACAAGGGCAATCACCACACAAGCAACTATGAGGAAGAGGACTGGCTGGGGGCAGGAAGCATGGAACCCACAACTCAGCAGGTGGCCTGAGTGCGACAGGACACTGCCCCGACCACCTGTGAAAATGCGCTTGCTCCACAAAACTGCCTCAGCTTCAGCATCTAAACTGGCACAGACCTCGCCCTGGCGGCATCATTTACTGAGCACCTACTGTATACAGTAAAACGCTTGGGAAGAGCTGTACAAACACCATCACATTTCCTCTTGCACACCTGGGGACGCGGCAGCTGTGTCCGTCCACACCTTACAGAACAGAAAACAAGGTCCCGTTTCTAAAAGGCCAAAGTCTGAGCTCACGTTCCGAAGCTCCTGCTGGGCCCAGCACGTGCCACAGGAGCCGGCCTGTCCATCTATGCTTCTCTCCCTCCTGTCTGCTAGGAGCCCCATTCCCTGGGGCTCTCCAGGTGTGTGTTTTTTTTTAACGTCATTAGATTTTTGTTTTAATATTTATTTATTTATTTGGCTGCGCCAGGTCTTAGTTGTGGCACGTGGGATCTTCGTTGCGGTATGCAGTACATGAACTCTTAGTTGCAGCATGTGGGATCCAGCTCCCTGACCAGGAATCGAACCCAGGCCCCCTGCATTGTGAGCGTGGAGCCTTAGCCACTGGACCACCAGGGAAGTGCCCCTCCAGGTGTTTGAGTGGAGGCCCCGCTGGCACCCCACCCCATGGGATGGGTGCAGGGCAGAAGCAACGTCCCCGAGGATCACAGGAGAAGACACGCCCTGCCTGCTGGAAGCGCCAGCATGGGGCTCAAAAAAAAAAAAAAAAAAAAAAAAAGGAGGCAGAAGTAAATAATAGGAAAAAAGAAAACGACCACCTGGCATCTGGATCCAGCCACCCCTGAAGCAGGTACTTCTCAGTACCTGTCCAAATGAGAGGATACGAATCCTTGTCCTAAAGCTGGGATGCACTGGTGATCAGAACAGCCCTCCTGGGGCCATTTAGCCCCCCACAACTGCTGATGTTATGAGGCGGCAGGGAAGAGAGAGGGAAGGGGGAGAAGGGGGCCAGGGCACAGTGGAAAGGAGTCTCCAGTCCCACCCCTTCTCCAAGGGCCTTGGTTGCAGCCGGCTGCCCCTCCAGGCCGCGGTACAGAAGGAAAGTAAGGAGGATTCACCAAGTCCTCAGAAAGCTGCGCCCCCAAAAGAGCTGGCGCTTCCGGAGCGGCTGGGGGCATGCAGGCTCTCACCCAGCCTGTCACCTCAACGTGGACAGCGTCCAGGGTGGCTCCTTCCTCTGTGGCCATCGTAATGTCCAGAGTGAAGCCACTGCGGGAGGCTCATGAAGGGCTGGGACCGAATGACAGGAAAGCGGCAGCGAACACTCAGAGCGGTTCTCACACCCGGAGGAGACAGCGACGCCCAGAGATGGTCACTCCGCCACCACGAAGGGCCACCAAAGGACAAAACAGGACAACGCAGCATCAGGCACACAGACACCCGAGCAAAAGGAGACCCAGACACAGCCGTAGCAGAAGTACTTAAACCTCTCCCTGGATAACCAACAGAGCAAGCAGAGGACAAAATCAGGCCCACAGCTGTCCCGAGCAGAGCTGACCTGCAGGTAAGCGCGCTGCCAGCCCTCTCTGGTGTCTGCCTAACCTCAGCCACCAGCCGCTTCCTGACCCCGTCGGCCCTGGGGTTTTAAACAGCGCACATGGGATGGATCATGTGCTCCTCGAGATCTCAACTGTTTCCCTGATCCCCAGAGCTGCCGGTTCACTCTCCTCGGGATTTTTCTTAGAAAACTGGAAGAAGTTTTCTACACGTTCAGAGCAGGGTGTCATCTGCTGTGGCGCCCCGTGCGACGGATTTCCCGCTTCACCGCACACCACACATCGCTCGACAGGTGCACGAGTAGCAACCTGGGTGGCAGCACAGGCCGAGCCAGGGCAGCATGACGGGTGCAAGAGGCAGAGAGACAGAGCGTCAGGGCAGCCGCCACACCAGCAGGCGCTGACTCGGCGCGTCAAGCAGGTGGTCGGCCACACGCACCTGGGTCGGGACGAGGGCCACGTTTTGGATGCAAGCTTAGGGGAAATCAGCACACAACAGGAACTTCACTTTCCTGCCCAGCGTGTTTACGGGCACAGCGAACTAGCGGAGACAACAGAGGTAAGGGCTGGAGGAGGCGAGGAAGCCCGCGTGGAGAGGGTGCTGGCAGCCTGCGGAGACAGGCGGTGGGGGCGGGCTCAGGGGAGCAGGGAGGAGGGACAGCAGGCACAGGTGCGCCAGGTACAGGGAGGCGGGGTGGTAGCATGGGGAGAGGCCAAGAGCTGTCTCGTTCGTTTTTAAGCTGTGAGAACCACCGCAGGAAAGCACCACGACAAAGGTGGGCAGAGGGCGCTGCCGCTGACGTGGGGTCACGGGGCCTCGTTTCAGCTGAAAACCTCCAAAACACTTGTTACTGAGAGGCGTGTGCCAGAGCTGACAGGCTCCTACTGGCATCACAGAGTCCCGGCCCAGCGTGCGGTGCCCAGGGACAGGCCCGGCCCCGGGAGACCTTCGACACACTCTCCACCGACCTCTCTTCACACCCAGACTCTGGACGTCCTCACACGAGCAGCCTGTCTACTTCAAATGCGAGTCCAGAAAGCAAGAACCGTCTTCTCCAACCGCCCCCCGGAGCCTAGGCGCCTGTCCTCACCAGGCCTGGCCTCTCCAGGCACTCAGCTGCCAGTACACGGAGCTGGGGGAGCCCACAGACGGCACACGTGGAGCGGGGCGTCCTCCAGGGGCGCTGCAGTGGAGCCGATTAATACGGAAAGTGAACAGGACCCTCCGGCCCAGCCGCTGAGGGCAAGCCCAGGGTCCTGGCAAACAGAGGCTGCTGGTGGGCACAGGGTGGGCTCGGTGCTCTGCCTCTTCCACCCACAGGCAGCCCCGGGGCACCGCCGCTTTGGGACCGCCTTCCCTTCTGCGAGAGCTTTTTCCTGGCTCCCGTTTCTTCTCTCTTTTTCCGGAAAAAGGGCAGGTGGGCGCTAAGGTTTTGAAAATGTGTGCGTCTGAAAACGCCTTTATCCTTCCCGGACAGCTGACGGGCTGTCTGGCTGGGTCCGAGTTCATGCGTCAGGTCTGGAGGTGCCTCCGAGGTCCCCTGCTCCTGCCGGCCAGCCTGCCCTCAGGCCCTCGCGGGGCCCCTCTGCTCCACACCCCATCCTGTGCTGCTGAGGCTCCTGCACCAGCTGCAGTGGCCTCTACTGGTCTCTCTATTTCCTACTGCTCGTGCCCTTCTGTTCTCCTTTTGCATGACTACGTTCGCTTCACTCACTGCACCTTTCACTCTGCCCTCCCGCCCGCACTCTGCCCCGTCCCCTCCTGCACAGCACTGCCTGCTCCCTGGGAATGTAAGTCCTCTCACCTCAGCGACGTGGATGCTTCTCCACTTCCTTCTGGAAGCTCAGCTCCAAATCTGGGCCTGGCAGGGCTGTACACTGGCCCACTGGACGGGCGCCAGAGTAGGCCTCTCTGGCTGGACTCTCCCCACCAAAAGCTGGTGCAGAGGGAAAGGCCTGGCCGCCAAAGTCCTGGGCAGGTACCTGCATCCTCACTGGTGCCAGAGTCCCCGCTCCCGTGACCTCTGCCTCCTCTCCCAGGAGGAAAGATTTCACACGCCTCCTGGGACAGGGAGGGGCAGTTGTCAACTCCAGGCAGCGAGGGAGAGGATCTAAGTACACAACTACTTCTCAAACAGCCCTGGGAGAACCTCCACGGTGCCCCACGGGCTTTCTCCCGAGTCTGTCCTAAGTGCCACCAGCATTTGGAACGCTCACCTCAAGTCTTAGGATTCTTTTTTTTTTTTTTTAACCTCCTTTCTCCTCTAATAACCAAAAGCAGGTGTGAAGCACCTCCCTGCCCATCCTACATTTCCACAGGGCACTCACCCTTCGGGGCTCACACGCACCCCACGGCTCCCAGACCACACCGTGGCTGCCACTTGAGGCCGAACCTCCTCCAGCATCCAGTCCCCATGGACCTTCCCCAGCACCCGCACTGCCCTGTGCGCACCAGCCTCCACGTGTCCCTCTGGGAGATGGATGGGGAGGTGCCGACCAAGTGAAGCCCTACTGCCCAGGGATGGTCGGCGATTTGCACCCACACCCTTTACCATCCAAGCACAGGCTCCAAACTCAAGGAGGGGTGGGAGCCCCCAGGAAGTCTGCCCAGCCTGTGGCACTGGCTTGAGCGCTGCCTCCCCCACGAGTGTCCCAGGGATGCCCAGCTCTGCCCAGCTCTGCCCAGCTCCGAGCTCACGCCGAATCCTGACCTGCAGCTACCAAGACAACAGCACCACATGAGCGACCAGAAAGCCCCCGCGAGGCTGTGACCCCACGAGCTCTGCCGGCCCCCCGGCCCGAGGCGAGACTGCCAGGGTCATGCAGACGTGGGACAGGGGGGTTTGGCCAGTTATAAAAGAAGGGTTTATTCTGGATGATGTGACAGCTGCCAGAGTTCAACCGTCAGGAGCATCTGCTAATAGGATGATTCAAAATGTGAAGCATTTAAATTGCACTAGTTGTAAAAGTCATAAGTGCCAACGTGGGCTAGACAGACCTCCTGCAGTCGCCACCCTTCACCACTGGGACTGAGGCGCCAGCTCCCACTCTGGCCCACACGTAAAGGGCAGCAGTTCCACACTGTGAAGACCAGTCGGGGCCACGTCCAGCACAGGGACCCACAACCCAGATCTTAAGCAGTGTTCCTCTGCTTGCACGGCTCTGCCCGCGGTCTTCCCAGAATGAGGTTTGGAACTGAGCCTCTCGGGCAGGACGTTGTCATGACACAGCCAGAGCAGGTGAAGGCTCGGGCTCCCGCTCCAGGACCACCCCGCATCAGCACAAATCACGTGGCCAAGCCCCTGTGCTGGGGCAGACAGGGCTCAAGACAGGGGCTGCAACTCCCATGGCAAAAGCCTTGAGGAGAGAGCAAGGGACCAGGCAGCTGGTGGAATCCACACAGAGGCTGCAGGGCCGCGACACATCACCAGGCCCCTCGGCGCCCGCTGACCCAAGTCCTCTGCACCACCGGCCACACGGTTTTCTGTGCCTCACTGGGCACTACTTCAGGGGCATCACAGGACAGAAGACCTGAGTGGTCAATGCACCTCTGTTTCAAGATGCCCACCTGACACTCTCCATCCAGTGATGGAAGGGCATTCAGCAGGCAGAGCTCAGGCTGAGGAAACCAGAAACTAAATCTACAAAAAGGTTAAAGAAACCTACGTGGAGGCCAGGACCCAAGGGGCCAAGGCCCCGGCTGACCCTGGGGGAAGGGAGCCTACGCCGGGGACCTGGGGGGCGGGGGGCAGGTGCGGAGACTGGGCATCTGGCTGAGGCGGCGGGCGGGCAGGCAGCGAGGGGCAGCATGGCCGGCAGCACCCTAGGGGTCCATCTGGGCCGGACCCACAGTGTCGCCGGGACTTCTGCAACAAGGCGTTAACTTTAAACATCCGTGACCAGTGGATTCATGAAAGCAGACGACAAGACCAAAGAAGTGGAATCCACAGAAAGGGCTCACGTGTAAAACACAGAAACCGAAACTGAGAGCTCCACCGTTGGGTTCATGGACAGATGGACACTGCAAACGCAGCTCGGGGAGCTGGAAAAAGAGCCTAGATGGTCCAACCGCAACTAGAGAGGAAAAGGGTGGAAAAACCGAAGAGACAGACACACGGAAACCGTGAGAAGGGGTGCCACGCGTGTTCCCGTGGCCAGAGTGGACAAGTGGGCAGAAGCAATATGCGAAAAGATGTCGGCCGAGAACGTCCCCAAACTGACCAAAGACATCAAGCGACCAACTCAAGGAGTGCTGCGGGCACCTGAGTCTTGATCGCATCAAGACGGCGCTGCTCCGCCCACTGCCATTTCCCTAGCTGAGCTTTCCAGTCTCCTATTTCTAAGGTGGCCGGTTATCCTAGGAAGATGCCAAGTACTGCAGCCTCTCCCAGAACCCACCCTCCCCATCGCCACCTGCCCAGCCCACTGGCACCGTCCCACCCTGCTCCTGTCTCACGTGGTACCCACAGCACCGCCCTGGGTCCCTCTCTCCCACCTCGCCTAACACCTGGTTCCTCACCCAAAATATAAAGTTACTTTTCTGTCCCCATTACTACCACACCAACCCCAAACCTCCCAAACACCAGCAAATTTGAGTGAAGAATCAGCAGTAGTACCGGGAAAGGGGTGGGAACACGTAAAGGAAACAGGGGTGAAACTGGCGAGCAGGTCACCCGGGCGGCTCGAGCTGCTCCCGCCTCTGGGGTGAGGGAAGAGTACAGGAGGCAACTGGTCCTGGCCCCTAGCGCTCCTAACGTCGCCTGCAATGCAGGTGCCGCAATGCTGATGCCCGAAGGCTCCTGAACGGCTGGGCGGCAACCGCATCGGAGAACGGTGGAAACACGCAGGCGCTCAGCCTCGCCCCGCTCCCGGCAAGAGGAACACGCTCAGAGGCACACTCCATCGCTGGGCGCTGCCGTGGCCAGGGGCCGCCCTTCACCGCACACAGTAAAGAGCATCTTGGTCGTTTCCAGGACGGCAGGGCAGGGCGCGTCCGTGGGCGGAGCACCACACTGGAGGTCACCTTCCATCAGATTCTGAACTTACTGCTTCCCAGACCTCTAGACTCCAGAACTGCTACTGAGAAGCGCAAAGTCATTCGGACGCTCAATTCTCTGTCTCTTTCTCTCTGAAGGCCCTGCGAGGCTTCCATGTGTCCGGAGAGCTGCAGAGCGTCGAGCCCCTTGGACAGGGTTCCCAGACGTCAGTGCTCTTCTCTGCTCTCCCACCCCAAACCTGGGTTCTGCTGCATCTGGCACCCCTGCTGTTGCTGTGTAGTCTCTCTCTGAACCCTACAAAATATAATTATTTCATGCAAATATGTTCATCATTTGTTAACCATTCCATTTTGCAACGCATGCTTTCCCTGATGATTCTTTGCTTCTCTGAAAACAGCATTCCACCCTGCTCCAGGAGGCTACCCTGCAGGAGGCCAGTGTCTCCGGCCGCTCCCACCGTCCTCCTGGCGCCGGGACCGCTGAGGAGCGGCAAGCAGGACCCGTTAGCACCCTGGAAGAGCTCTTACTTCTGGTTGCTTTAAACGTTGTCTTGGTCTTTGGTGTTTTGGAGCGTTGCTGTGACGTTTCTCAACATGGACGTTATTTATCCCGTTTGAAATAAACGATCTTTCCATCATCACATCTGTCATTAGTTCCAGCCAACAGCTCTTCCAACACTGTCTCTTCTCCATTCTAAGTTGGCTTTTGGGGCTGGCATCAAATGTATCTGAAA
Organism: Tursiops truncatus; assembly: GCF_011762595.2. Lineage (NCBI taxonomy): Eukaryota > Metazoa > Chordata > Mammalia > Artiodactyla > Delphinidae > Tursiops > Tursiops truncatus. The sequence continues at coordinate 78,176,472 of NC_047050.1, forward strand.
CTCTTGCATTCTGTCCTCCACCCCTCAATCACCTTCTCCACCGTACTTTCCATTCCATTAACTCTTTGTTGTTCTTATTAAAATCCTTTCACCTCGTTCACAAAGCCTCTCTTCAACTGCTTATAATCGAATATTTAGCCTGTTGGTTACTTTTTAAGTTTCAGCTGTCATTTGTTTCTGGAGATTCCCTTTGGTCTCTCTCAAATCTTCCTGACCCTTCCTGTTAGCCTCTTGTTTTCTGCTCTTCATTGTGGTTCTCTCTTTGACTTCCTTAAGGTCCCTGGTGCCTCTAAATTTTGAGCCTTTTGATGATTCTGTGGTGCAAACAGGATTAGTTCTCAGCTCTCCTCACTGCCAGCACAGAACCTGCCGTTCTCAGATCTGCTAAGTCAGTTATGACGTATCCATCTGCCTCCCAGCTTCCAAAACTTTATTGCTATCATCTCCCTCTCACTTTACTCAGCCTTGTGAGTTTGACTTTTTTAAACATCACTTTCCTGTTCATTTAGCAGAATGGGAGAGAGTTTGGGAGAGAGTGAAGCTGTATACATGTGTTCAATCTGCCATCCTTACCTGAAAACCAGGAAGCTTTCCTTAAAAAATTATCTTCAGCATGAAAAATGGGAGCTGGAGTCCAGACATTTTAAAAATTAATTTAAATTTCATTTTCACCATACAAATTATTTCAAAATAGAGAAGAAATAACTTCTTAACCTCATCATCTATTAACATTAAGCCACATTACAAATACAGGCACATTTGTATTTCCCCATGGAAATCATCCTGGTTAAAATTTTTTGGTAGAATATCTTTTGGTTTTTGATAGTTTAAGAGTTCATAGACTATATATATAATACATATATATGTATAACTGACTCATTTGGCTGTACAGCCGAAATTTACACACTGTAAATCAACTATACTTCAATAAAACATTTTTTTAAGTTCATAAATCATATAATTATTCTAATATGTATTTCAGTTTTGGTTATTAAAGGGGTAAAATTTGTATTTATGTCAAAAAACTAACTCAACAATTTCCTCAAAACAACATGCAGGGAAAAAACCTCAGGTTGGATTTGAAATTCACTTGGGAGAAGCATGCTGCGTGCACCTCTGAAAATATACACATTGATACTATGCATAAAATAGATAACTAATGAGAACTTACTGTATAGCACAGGGAAGTCTACTCAATACTCTGTGGTGACCTAAATGAGAAAGAAATCCAAAAAAAAAAGGGGCTACATGTATATGTATAGCTGATTCACCTTGCTGTTCAACAGAAACTAACACGACATTGTAAAGCAAGTATACGCCAACAAAAATTAAAAAAAAAAAAAAAAAAGCGTCACCAGGGCACCTGCTGCTGAGTCGCCGGGATGTGCAGAGGCTCTAGGCGTTACCACAGGAAAAGCAACAGCAGATAATTTGTATCACTTGTCTGGAAAACAAGGAAACCCTTTTTTACATTCTAACATGATAGCCTATTTCTTATATGAAGGTCCTTTACCAGGGTTTCAAAGATGTTTTAGGAAACTGATTGATACTTAATGAGTTAATAAATTTTCCCATTTAACATGATGAAAAATAGACTCTATTTTCAAGTAGAATGTCTGATTTTTCAGGATGGGTTACCAATGTTGAGTGAGAAATATGTGAACACTTCCTCTTTATAGAATATATTACAAGTGTTATTTAGAAAATACTGAAAATTGTTTCTGCTGCAAGGCACATCAAAGGCTCTATGCCCTGTTAGAGGCTCCCTGATGCCAAGGATTTGCTAAACTCAGACAAGTCCAAACAAGCTGCGGCCGGCCTGTTTTTTTGCCTGTGATCGGCTCAGTTCCACACAAAGGGTGAATGCGGGAAGGCAGTTTTCACGGCACACGTACAAAGCGACACTTCAAGACAGATGCAGCAACAACAACAAATGCTGAAGTACTGCAGGAAAAAACCAATGTTTTCCTGACAAATACCTGTTGGGGCAGATAAATATCCCACAAAATAGTATTAAAAATTTGGGCTTCCTTGGGAGCGCAGTGGTTGAAAGTCCACCTGCCGATGCAGGGGACACGGGTTCATGCCCAGGTCCGGGAAGATTCCACATGCCACGGGGCGGCTGGGCCCGTGAGCCATGGCCGCTGAGCCTGCGCGTCCGAAGCCTGTGCTCCGCAATGGGAGAGGCCGCAACAGTGAGAGGCCCCCATACCGCGCAAAAAAAAAAGTATTAAAAATTTAGCTAAACTTTCTGGGACTTCCTGGTGGCGCGGTAGATAAGAATCCGCCTGCCAATGCAGGGGACACAGGTTCCAGCCCTGGTCCAGGAGGATCCCACATGCCGCGGAGCAACTAAGCCTGTTCACCACAACTACTGAGCCTGCGCTCTAGAGCCCGCGAGCCACAACTACTGAGCCCGCGTGCCACAACTACTGAAGCCCACATGACTAGAGCCCATGCTCTGCAACAAGAGAAGCCACTGCAATGAGAAGCCCTCACACTGCAGCAAAGACTAGCCCCCACTCGCTGCAACTAGAGAAAGCCTGCACGCAGCAACGAAGACCCAACACAGCCAAAAATAAATAAATAAATTTATTAAAAAATAATAATAAAGGATATATGTAGATGTATAACTGAATCACTTAGCTGTACACCTGAAACTAACACAGCGTTGTAAATCAACTATAATATAAAATAAAAAATTAGGGCTTCCCTGGTGACGCAGTGGTTGAGAGTCCACCTGCCAATGCAGGGGACACGGGTTTGTGCCCCGGTCCGGGAGGATTCCACATGCCACAGAGCGGCTGGGCCCGTGGGTCATGGCCGCTGGGCCTGCACGTCCGGAGTCTGTGCTCCGCAACGGGAGGGGCCGCGGCGGTGAGAGGCCCGCGTACCGCAAAAAAAAAAAAGAAAAAAAATCCTGCCAAACCAACAGAGAAGGCTCCAGCCCTGAGCAACACCATCCTGGGCCCCAGTGGCCTCAGGCAGGAAGGCCCACACTGTCCCTTGGCGGCCGGCCGCTGGGCTTTCTGCACATCCCTGCAAATGAGGGTCTCCGGGACCCACAGTTTACCCCCTCCCAGGTTTGGGGAACCAGAGGCTACTTCTTGGGCTTCTCAGAGTCAGAAGAAGTAGGAATCCTCGTAGTATGGCTGAATTCTGAATACAAGATAAAAGGCCAACACCACCAAAATTAAATAGAAAAACAGTATCTAGAGTCCAGAAGCTGCCACGACACGTGCAATCGGATGCACAAACAACCTGAAGTCTGTCGGCTGGGAAATCTGTACTATACATGCTTCACACAATCCCAATGGCTAGGAAGCACATGCTGCCACCGGAGAAGTCCCAGGAAGCAGCTGAAGGGACTGTAACAGAACCACCAGCAGTGTCTCAGGATGACATTCCTGTGCAGCTCCACACAGGAAGGAAGCACCCACATCTCTGGTTCGTGCTGGGCCTCCAGGAACTTTAGGAAGGACCGAGAGAAGCAGCAGGACAGACAGAGGAGTGCAGTGAAGGAGGAAAATAGGCTCGAGTAGTGCGGGTCAGAGGAGGGGCTCCCAGGCCTGAGCCCAGCACCCTGGGGCCACGCATGGTTCTGTTCACAATGCAGCCGGCTACACTCGGGTCAACCAGCCTGCAAGAGGACAGAGAACGTGCTCTGCTGACTTGGCCTCTTGGTGTTGAAATTACGTTTTTAGAACGCTATACACGTATGACACTCAGTAATTTACAGAGTCCTCTGAAATTCAGTCACACTTCAGCCTCACGACACACCCTGAGAATACATGGGACAGATATAATCTAATCCGCAGATATGAGCCGAGGCTCGGCTGTTAAGCGATTTGATCGACTTACCTGTGATGGACCACACTCCTCGGGGACTGAGTCAAGGCTGAACTCAAGTCTTCCGCAGTGGGAACAGTGCTGTGTCCACTATACCCAGTATCTCAAAGGCCGATCCGGGCGTCACCGTGCTGCCCACTGGACTTCTCACCACAAGCCCAGGACAGAGTCAACTCTAAGGCCTTGGGCCCCCCCTTGGAACGCTCCCTCCTTAAAAATCCTAATCACTCTTATTTTTAACAGCTTTATTGAGATGTAATTCACATACCATACAATTCACCCATTTAAAGCATACAATTTTAGAATATTTCAGTATATTCACAGATAGGCACAGCCTTCACCACAGTCAAGTTTAGAATATTTTCATTACCCAAAAAGAAACCCCATACGCCTTAGCTGTCATTTCCCAGCCCCTGGCAACCACTAATCTACTTTCTGTCCCTATGGATTTGCCTGTTTGGGGCATTTCATATCAATGGAACCGTACAAAGCCAGACCTTTGTGTCTGGCTTCTTTCACTCAGCATAATGTTCCAAGATTCATCCACATTGTAGCATGAATCAGTACTTCCTTTCTTTTTATTCCCAAATAATATTCCACTGTATGGACAGAACACACTTTGTTTGTCCGTTCGTCTGTTGATGGACATTTTGGTTGTTTCCCCTTTTTGGCTATTATGAATGATGCTACTGTGAACTTCTGTGTACAAGTTTTTGTGTGGATATGTTTTCCTAGTCACTCCTACCTATAAGAACACATGAAAGGTGAGCCAATTTCCAACTGAGAAACTCACCTAATCTGACCATCCTATATTATTTAAAATACAGACAGATAACTGGGAGAAATAAATGACCACAGAAAGTACAGTTAAAGACATTAAGAAACAAAAGCAAACCCTGATCTAACAGAATCAACAGTGATTAAACAAAGAGATGTCACTTCTAGGGATGGGCCCCACAGGCACACGTGCACATGTCCACAATGCTGTGCCTGCAGCCTGATTTTAACTGCGCAAAATATGATGTTCGCCAGCAGGGGCTGGTCAGATAAATTATAGCACCTCCACACAGCCAGACACGATGTAGTCATGAAAAAGAATGAACTGGAAAATGTACTGATATGGAGTGACTTCCCAAACCCAAACACATTTAGTTAAAAAGGCGAGGTTACGAAAAATTTTTTAAAGAAAAGAGCGGGAAAAAAAGAAGACATATACATGTTTGCGTGCATAGTTACAACAAAGTATCTCTAGAAGGAGATGGAGTGGGTGCCTCCAGGGGACCAGGCTTCTGGGGGCAGAGAAGGGATGGAGGCAACAGACAGCTACACTGTGCACCCTCTGTGCCTTCAAACCCTGAAGATGTTACGTAGTACAAAATTTTTTAACCTTTTAAGGAGCAAAAATGAAAAGAATCTATGAGAATTAAAACATTTACACTTAGGAAAGCAAGAGATGAGAGGCCTCAGGTAGCTGGAAGCAGCCGCTGCTGTGTCAACCTGGGAAGCACAACGGTGACTCCCACCCAAAGGCGTCCATCCCTGCTGATGTTAAGACACAAAGGAAATGCTACACGAGGCACTGAGTCCGCTGCCCTCGAGGACTCCCTGTGCAGAGGGGGACAACTGGAGGCTGTGCAGAGCGTGCCTGGCATGGGGACAGATCAGGCCCCAGGCAGGCCCCAGTGAGGGCCTAAGGAGCCCCCGAGCCCTGCTCGTGTGAGGGGAAGAGAGAATGCGGAGCAGGGCTGGGCCTGGCGGTGCTCAGCCAGAGTTGCCGGAGCGCTGGGTGCGAGTCGGGGCACGCTGGGCCACGGCCAGCAGTCCAGGGGGCACGGCGAGCCGGGGAGGAGGGCAGAGCAGCAGCACGACTGGCACACATGCCCGGGGCCTGCTCCTCGGCCGCGGAGCATCCTGGGTGGCACGGGATGGCCTCCACACATTCGCTGCCGCTGCACCTGCTCCCAGTTGGGACGACCGCAAATGTCTCCAGATGAACCACCGCTGGATGAGAACACTGACCTGCACACATGCCCTGAGCAGCTGCGTGGAAGATAGAGGTGAGGGGGTCCAGCCAGGAGGCACCGCCACAGTGCGGACGAGACAGGCACAGGCCCCGCCTGGCAGCTGGCCCTGCTGCCAGAGGAAGGGGGATTCATTAACTACGTGGAAGGTACGACGAGCAAGGCAGCGAGCAGCAGCATGCGGGGGAAGAACCTAGCACATGATGGGCCCAGAGCACCAGGCGGCCAAGGCTAGAAGTGAGGCAGGAGGCAAGGCCTGAGACGCCTGCAGGGCTTCCGCGCAGGCGGCTAAGGGAAGAAGTGCGGCTGGCACTTGTCTGCTCCCTTGGGGTGGTCCTAGCATTGGCTCTGGTTATTTGGCCACCCTCCCTGTAAGAGGGCTGTCCATCCTACAGCCTGCCCCTGGCCGTGGGACGTATCTCCTCTCCCGGGGCTGGGCCAGGAGACCTGCTTTGGCCACAGAACTTGAGTCTCCAGTTCTAAGCTGAAGCTCAAAGACAGGCTGAGTCTCTGCCACTCTCTTGCCATAAGAATAGCGTGTCCCAAACAAGGGCACGTCCCCGATCCAGCAATGAAGACTCTCAGAAAAGAGCCTCAAGCAAATGAAATGTGAGCTAGAAATAAACCTCTGACTTGTTACTGCAGTCTTTCTAGAGAAAGCTGCCCAATAAACTCCCTGATTTCTTCCTTCCCCAACCCATCCTACGCATCACGGCCAGGTACACGTTCCTAACCCATTTTATCAGGACTTCCCCTACTCACAGACCTGAAGTGGCTCCCCATAGCCAGAGAACTGAAATCTAAAGTCCTTCACCTAAGTTCAAAGATCTTCACGTTATAACCCTTATTTCCTCTTATTCCTTATACAAACTTCTAACCCCACAAACCACACATGAGCCACCTTCTTGCCTTTACTCCCAAGACCTGAAACCCTTTCTGTCTGTAGTGCTGCAGTGTCCTCCATCCTTCCCCCACTCACCTCCTGCTGAGGTTCAGCTCAAAGACCACCTCTTCCTTGAAGCCCCCCCCTGCAGTCCTTCTCCCTCTGAACTTCTAGAGCAAACTTTTTCTGAAAATGGGCCAGACAGGAAACAGTTTAGGTGTTATGGGCCATGAAGTCTCTGTTGCAACTAGTCAAGTCTGCCAAAAAAGCCACAGATGAGGGCTTCCCTGGTGGCGCAGTCGTTGAGAGTCCGCCTGCCAATGCAGGGGACATGGGTTCGTGCCCCGGTCCGGGAGGATCCCACATGCCGCGGAGCGGCTGGGCCCGTGAGCCATGGCCGATGAGCCTGCGCGTCCGGAGCCTGTGCTCCGCAACGGGAGAGGCCACAACAGTGAGAGGCCCGCGTAAAGCCACAGATGATACAAAAATAAACCAGGGTGGCTGTGTTGCAATAAAACTTTATTTACAAAGACAGGCCAAGGGCCTGTCAGTGGCTGTAGCTTAGAGACCCTCGTCTGGCGCAGTGTTTGGAAGGCTGAGGCGTGAGCACAGCAGAAGCAGGAGTGAGCTAAGGCTGCAGGCCCAAGGGAGGAGGCTCTTCTCAGCAGGGTGAAACAGTGTGGCTGCAGGACAGCAGTCAGGGTCAGAAACAACCGCGGGGAGCAGGCCAGAGCTGCCAGGTGACATCAAGGGCGAGTCCCAGAGGCTGATGGGAGGCACGGTGAGGCAGGCATAGGAGGGAGCAGAGACAGCCCACAGCTGAGGGTGCAGACTTTACCAGGGGAGCAAGAAGGATAACAGGAGAAGAGACCTCCAGGCAGGGCAGCCCAGTCCAGCTCTGCCAGGTGTCGCCAGGCCCAGCGCTGCGACACCCAGGCTGAGCTCCTGAGACAGGACACCCACAGAGCCAACTTTGAGTGGGAGCGTGTAAGACCCTCAACAAATGGCCACATGGGTCAGTGAACAGGCACAGCAAAGCTATCTTGCTAGTAAAACTAGATATTTCACTATGAGAATGTTCTCATAGTGAAACATTTTTTTAATTTTTTCATCTTTACACGGACATTTTTCTTCAAAAGCAACAAAGAACCAGGTGGAGGCTTAACAACACACTGAATTCACTGTTATTACATTGTTCAAGGACAGCCCACACCAGCACACATGCAGGAAAGAAGGCGGGGATGGACGTTTTTAAATCTATCTTTAGATATTTTAAAATTTGCTCACAGAAGCTATTTCGTTACCATTCACTCTGAACATCAAATGTTCTCAACCTTAGACTCCACAAATGCCCGAAGACTCTCCTTAAAGTGTGTGTGGGGGGTCCCTCCTAGTCTTAGTGTCACACAGATAAAGGGGATGAGATGAAGTGATCTAGGGTAAGGCTAAGATACTCTTCCTAGACCTGAGAAAGAGAACCATCTCCTTGGGAAACATGACGAATTTTTCCACTTTGTTCTGAAGCAAGTTAAGTTATTCCTTCCAACAGCTTAGCAAGACAGAATGTCACAGCACTGATAATGCCAAGTCCTCATTTTCTGGTGCTTATGCCCTCACTGTCACTTAGTTTGTTAATAAAGTATCTTTTCCGTTACAAGGATAACACTGTGAAGTATAACAACAGGGATTCCCTGGGGGCACAGTGGTTAAGAATCTGCCTGCCAATGTAGGGGACACAGGTTTGAGCCCTGGTCTGGGAAGATCCCACATGCCGCGGAGCAACTGAACCCGTGTGCCACAACTACTCTGCCTGCGCTCTAGAGCCCGCGAGCCACAACTACTGAGCCCACGTGCCACAACTACTGAGCCTGTGCACCTAGAGCCCGTGCTCCGCAACAAGACAAGCCATCACAATGCAACGAAGAGTAGACCCCGCTCTTAGCAACCAGAGAAAGCCCACGTGCGGCAACAAGGACACAATGCAGCCAAAATTAATTAATTAATTAATTAATTAAAAGGAAAAAAGTATAACAACAATGGCTTTGATAGTTTAATTCAAGTAGAGAATTACCCAAGAACTGCTCGACATCTCATTTCTGTCAACAACAATCCTATCTACCTCCCAGGACAATAAGTACTGCAGGATTCTAGACTGGTTCATTAGAAGCTTTCTTCTTCTAAAAAGATTTTTAAAAACAGTTCTATATGATAATTTATCTAAGTACATGAGATTTGTTCCTCGTTTACCTTTATAAAGACTTGTTTCTCCAAATATGACCCCAGCTTGCACAAGAAAAGAGAGCCACAGACCTCAAGTTAGTGTTAAACTAAGACGAAACAGCCGACCCAGTGAGTGCACCCTGGAAACCAGATCTTGGCAGCGATAACAACTCCTGACTTTTCTCAACACTGACAACAAGGCACAATGAATTCACCGAGTCCCCACAACCACCCAGGGAGCCCAATATTATTGGTGCTCCCATTTTACACATGAGGAACCAAAGGCAGAGTACAAAGCCAGTAAACAGAAGAGTCATGACTCAAAGGCAAGCAGTCTGGCTCCAGAAGCCGCCCTCTTCTCCCCCCTGTTCTCCAGCCTCTCCAGACAGCTGACTAGACAAAGTGCAGGCAGAGAGACCCAGGGCCCTGCTCATTCCCAAGCCAGCGCGCGGGGCACACAGTCCGCGCCAAGCTGCTTTATGGAATGAGTCTCCTTGCTTCACATTCACCCCTATCAAATCTCCTTCCCCTCCCCCAACGAGGAGAAACACACCTTGCTCACTGTGAAAGGGGAGCCGCTGACCGGGAACCACCTGCTGTTTACAGAGGCACCCAGGATGTACAGGGTGCAATTCCCCTCGCTGGCTTCAAAGACAAACCTCCTATTGTCTGCACCAGGGGAGGAACAAGAAGCCTTGCAACTGTAGGTTTCTGTAAAGGTCACAGGAGGTTTGGTTAAACCCTAGGACAACGAAGCGGGTGAGGGACGCCGCATTTTTGCTGCTGAAGGCTGCGCAGCGCCCACAGCAGCTGCTGGTGGGAGCAGCATGTAACACACCCACAGCTGCGGCGGCCTCCCCGCCAGCTGCACGTTTTAAAATAAAAGACGTCCTGACCCCCAAGATGCGCACAGCCTGCCTCTATCTCGGCCCTCGCGCGGAACACTGCCTCCACCCACACCAATCCCGCAACCAGGGAGCCACCGCGGGAATTCCAGCTCCGGGAGGGCGACCGGGAGGGAAGTAGGGGACGCCCCAGCCCGCCTCCCTGCAGAGGCCAGATCGGCGGGGCCGGAGGCCACGGCCCGCACCCGGACACGCGCGTCCCGACTCCCCGGCCCTGCACCTCCCCGACTGCGCACCCGAACCGCGCCGACACCACGCGCTCAGGCCCGGCACTCCACTCACGCCCACCCTAGGCCGGGCACGCTCACACCCCAGGGCCGGCACACTCACCGACCCGCACCCCGGGCCGGGCACACTCTCACCCACCTTCACCCCTAGGCCTGACCCCACACCCACCACACACCCTGGCCCCGCGAGGCCTGGGCCCCTCGCGCCCCTGCGCTCCCCCCCCAGCCGGACCTCTACGCACAGAACCCGCCCCTCCCCGGCCCGGTCGCGGCACCGCCCGCCCCCTCAGTCGCCAAGGACCCGTATCCTCGCAGGCCGGGCCGGGGACCTCCAGGAGACCGGGCAGGGGCCACAGCGCCGGCCTCTCCGCCATCTTCCCGGCCCGCGCCGCCCACCGTCCGCGCTCTCACCCGCAGGCTGCGCGCGGGCCGCGCGGCCACAGCCCCTCATCCCGGCTCGCACGCCGCGCGTGAGCTGCTCGCGGCTCTCCCGCGCCGCCGCCGCCCGCTCGGTGCGCGCCCTCCGCCGCCGCCGCTGCCGCCGCCGCCGGCCCAATGCGCCGCGACCGCGCGTCCTCCCGTCACCAGCGCAACCCCCCGCCTCCGGCCCCGCCCCCGCCCCGCACGGCCCCCGCCGCCAGGGGACGCCGCCGCGAGCCCCGTGCACATGCGCCGGCGCGCGGCACGCCGGGAGCAGGAGTCCCGCCGGGGGCGTGCGCTGCATGGCGGGAGTCGGGAGCGTAGTCGCGCTGGCTCCGCCCACAGCGCGCTTGTGGGGTACTCGCGCTGTCCGGGCGAGTCCGGGGATGCTTCGGGCGAAGAGGGGCGCCCCCGGCCCGGGTCACCCGGGGCCCTGGGTGCGACGGGCGGAGAGGGGCGGCTGCTGGCCAGGTGATGCCGAAGCGCTCCCTCCAGCCCCGCGGTCCGCACCACGGCCGACGATGCCTGTCAGATCGCTCCTGAGATTCTTCCGAGCCCCTTCGGTGCGGTGCAGTTGACATTTCCTACGTGTCGGTGTGGATTTGGTGTAATTTTACCTACTCAAACCATGTTGGACTTCCTGGAAAAGATTTCACTTTTCCTCGATTCTGGAAAGTTATCAGTCACTGTCTCTTAAAATATTGGCTCTCCTCCATTCTTATAGGTTCTCCCTATGTATCTGTCAAGCTAAACTGGACGGCCTGTGTCCTCCGTGTCTCTACGATTTTCTCTCTTTTTGCTCTGTCATCTTAACTCTTGGTAATTGCTCAGTTAAGCTTTACTGTTGTTCTATTTAGCGTTTTCTAATCTGCGTTTAGCCTGCTCTTCAGGCTTTTAAAAATTATTATTACCTATACAGTATTCATTTCCAGAAGTTGTAGTATTTGACATGCATGTCGATATAAATGGAAGCTAACCAGCCTGAAACTCCCACAACAAAACAGAGAAGCCCACACCACTCCGTGGCCACAGCCCGGATCCCATTCGCACAAGGAACTGCAGAGGGCTGAAAGCTCAAGCTCAGAAGCCCTCAGTTGAGTTCCACTTCCGGCCTGCAGCTCACTCCCTCAGTGCGTCGCTGCTGCAGTGCTTTGCCTCCCGGCTCTGATCGGGACTCTGTCACCACTCTTTGACTTCCCTTTTGGCCCATCCTCACACTGCACTCCCATACACAGGAAAAATGGTCTCTGCTCTCCTGTCTCTAGCTCCCTCTCCGTTGTGCACACTTGAGAAAGCCCAGTCTGGAGGAACCCCACCATTCTCCATCATGAATGCTGCAGAAACATCACAGACCTGTGCTGGCTGGCTTCGCTTTAAACTTAGAAGGAGCACTTCACGCTCCTTGGCAATCTTGTGATTTTTCTCCAGAGGGTAAGTCTCCCGTTCCCCAAAGTGAGCATAGGAATTTCTTAGGCCTCTCTAGTTCAGCCTCCCAGATGAGAACAAAACTTCTTATCACCAAACCCAAAGGCCCGCCCATATCTATCCCTGCCCTTCACCTTCCCTCCTGAAAATGGGCAGGCAGTTTCCCTGCTCCTATACAAGGCAGGCCCTCCTCTGATGAACTGGGACCCACTGCCTCTTGCATTCTCAAAGATTTTGTTTATCTGTCTCCTCTCCTGCATCATCTGTTTGTCTCTCTCTGTTTTATTATTTGCATGAGCATACAAAGCCACTGATATTTCTCGTTATAAAAACAAAATGCCTCCTTTAACTCCACTTATCCCTCCCAGGTCCTTGGGTCCCCTGGTGGCCATGCTTCACAAAAGACTTACCTGAACCTCACCATAATATTGTTTTTGTTTGTTGGTTTTATTTTGTCTTTTATTGAAGTATAGTTAATTTACAACGTTGTTAGTTTCAATTGTATAGCAAAGTGATTCAGTTATACATATTTTTTTCAGATTCTTTTCCAATATCACAAGATATTGAGTATAGTTCCTTGTGCTACACATTAGGTCCTTGTTGTTTACCTATTTTATTTAAGGTAGTGTGTATCTGTTAATCCCACACTACTAATTTGGGATGAATGGATAAAGATGTGATACATATATACAATGGAATATTATTCAGCTATAAAAAAGAACGAAGTGATGCCATTTGCAGCAACATGGATGGACCCAGAGATTATCATACTAAGTGAAGTAAGTCAGACAGAGGAAGACAAATATCATATGATATCACTTATTTGTGCAATCTAAAAAAATGATACAGGGAATTCCCTGGCCGTCCAGTGGTTAGAACCTGGCGATTTCACTGCTGTGTCCCGGGTTCAATCCCTGGTCGGTGAACTTAGCCGCAAGCCATGTGGCATGGCCAATAAATAAATATGTTTTTAAAGATACAAATGAACTTATTCACAAAACAGAAACAGACTCACAGACACAGAAAACAATCTTATGGTTACCAAAGGGGAAAGTGAGGAGGGCTACATTAGTAGTCTGGGATAAATTAACTACATTAGTAGTTTGGGATAAATTTATAAATAAATAATAAATTATTGAAAACATAGATGTGGAATTCGTACATAAAAATTGTTAACTGAATGCCAACATACAAAAACACAGAATGCTTAGGGATATACAAGAATGTAAGGATAGGGACTTCCCTGGTGGTGCAGTGGTTAAGAATCTGCCTGCCGATTGCAGGGGACATGGGTTTGAGCCCTGGTCCGGGAAGATCCCACATACCGCGGAGCAACTAAGCCCGTGTGCCACAACTACTGAGCCTGCTAGAGCCCGCGAGCCACAACTACTGAGCCCATGAGCTACAACTACCAAAGCCTGTGTGCCTAGAGCCGGTGCTCCGCAACAAGAGAAGCCACCGCAATGAGAAGCCCACACACCGCAACGAAGAGTAGCCCCTGCCCGCCACAACTAGAGAAAGCCCGTGGGCAGCAACGAAGACCCAACACAGCCAAAAATAAATAAATAAATAATTTTAAAAAAGAATGTAAGGATAACATCAGAAAAATCTATCCGTGTAATTTAGCATATCATCAGACTAAGGATTAAAATCACCTCCTCTCAATTGTTGATAAAAGTCAGCATCTCTTTATGATCAAAAGATTTTTAACTGAGACTACAAAAGAAACTTTATTAACCTGATAAAGGCTATATACCAAAATCCCACACAAATTATTTTCAACAGAGAATCTTTGGATACAAACCCTTTAGGGTCAGGAGCAAGAAAGGATGCCTTTCTTGGTGGGTGTTGGTGGGTGGAGGCGGGTGTACTCAGCCGATGCAACAATAAAAGAAAAAAAGGAGCCTAAGGATTAGAAGAGAATAACCTGAAGTCTCAAAAATTGAAGATAATATGAAATTCTACACAGAAAATATACAGAATCAACAAAGTATTAGAATCAGTGAGTTCAGTAAGATCTGCTCACAAAACCCAACAATGGTTCTCTACAGATGAGAAACCACCAACTGGAAAATATGATGGAAAGTGAGATGCCCTTCACAACACCAACGGAAGCTATAAACCATGTAGGCATTAAGCTAATTAAACATATACAAAACCTTTATAGAGGACACATAAAAACTCTATGAAAGTATCTTAAAAGAAAGCCTAAATAAATGGAGAAACATACAATGTTCATGGACCAGAAGGCATAACACTGTAAAGATGTCAATGCTCACTAAAGTGGTCTAAAAAACCAAAATATTAATAATCTAGTTCTAGTAAGATTTTTTGAGGAATGTGAAAAACATATTTTTTAGATATACATGGAAGAATAAAAGTCTACAAATAGCTAGTTCAGTTTTGAAGGAGGACATACAGCAGGCAGGTACTCTACCAGATGTTAGGATCTACTCCAAAGCAATGGTACTTGATAGGCTCAGGAACACAAATGGACCAATAGAACAGAAAAAAGAATTCAGAATCTCACTAATGTATAAAAAGTAATGGGGAAAGATTGATTATTTAATGTATTCTTTGTTGAGGAATTATTTGAAGAAACATGAAGCTGGATCCACATCTAATATGTATAAAATTGGGTTCCCAGTAGATTATCCACATAAATATGAAAAGTAGAAGAAAGTAAAACTGAAATACTTCTAAAAAAAATAGAGGTGAATCTTTATGACCTTGGAGAAGGTAAAGACTTATTAAAACCACAAAACTACAAGCCACAAGGTAAAAAATTAACTAATTTGACTACCTCTGATTTAATTTCTACTAAACAGATGACATCACAGTTAAAATTAATAGATGATGGACTAGCAGAAGACATTTGCAGTCTAAATCTGACAAGAGATTGGTATCTAGAATATACAAGAGCTCTTGCATATCAACAACGAAACAAAACAAAAAACAGGAACTCCAATAGCAACATAGGCCAGAAACAAAAACAAAAAACATATACATATGAAAAGACAATTCACGAAGGGGGAAAGCCCACATGTTATTTGAGGAGATCATGAAACTCACTAGGAATCCATTAAGGACAAATTGAAACAACCATGATATGCATCTGATTGGCAGAAATAAGAACACTGTATAACACTTAGTGTTGGGGAGGGTGTAGTGAATTGGGAACTCTCAGGCACGGCTACTGGGAGTGTAAATGTACTCAGCAGCTCTGAAGGGCAACCTAGCGGTAGTCAGTGAAATTAAGCGTGCAATGCCTTATGAACAAGCAACCCGTTCTTGGATAGATAATCCAGAGGAATTTTCATTCCTAGGGACCAGGTAAAAAGATACGCAGCACTACGTGATTTGCAGTGATGGGGAATAAGAGGCAACTTAGGCGTCCATCATCAGGGACAGACGCGCAGACTGACAGTGCTACGCAGCAGTCAGGGACAAAGAACCAGAGGTATGAAGAACAAGAGAAGATCCTAAAAACAAGGCGCTGCGTAAAAAATTAAGTGAAGTGGACTTTATAGCACAACATGTAAATTAAGTCACATACACCACACAACAGTGCATATTTTACAAGGAAAAAACATATTAAGGACGCGTATAAAACACCTGCACCTACGTGATGGAAAGGAAGAGCTGCGGAGTCAGGGACACGTTGATAAACGAGGAGAATCGCCTGCTCCAGACAGGAAAGGGCCCGGGGCCTGCGTGCAAAGGCGTCGCCTCCCCTCCGCTGCCCGGCCGCACGCAATCCCACTGAGGACCCCTTTTCTTCCCACTCGCCCCTGCAGGACGGGGCCAGGAAGACAGAGTGCTCCAGCATCACCTCTGGCTCCGTCCCGGCTGGGCAGCGGCGTGGGAACAGCGGCCTGGCGCCCCGAGGGCCCGAGCACAGGCGGGACAGCGTGGACCCGCTGGGACCCGCTCCGGCCTCCTGACCACGCCCCTCACGACCGCCCCTGCACCCGGTCACGCCCCCAACACCCTCCTCGCCCCTTCCTTGACCGTGCCTCACTCGGGACCCTGGCTTCGCCGCGTTCCTCAGATCCCAGTCACACCTTCCCGGGCCACGCCCCTTGCCCAAGGACGCGCCCCAGGAGACAGCCCCTTAAGCTCCTCGACGCTCCGCCCTGACCACGCCCCCGTGGACTTCACCGGGGCCACGCCCCCACGGCTCACTCCCTCAGGAGCCCCTCTCCCTAGCGGGCTCTGGGCTGTCAAACCCAATCAGATCCCTTCCCTCCAGTCCGAGGGCCGCTCCCCACCTGCAGTGGGCTCTGTGCCAGGTCTGGGGCTCTGCCCACGAGCAGGGACAGGCTGATGGTCCCCTGGGTTGGTGGTAACTGGTTTCCACCTTAATCCGCTTACAGCTCATCAGAAATTGCTTAGGTGTTCTATCAGGGACGCTCTTTATTCCCCAAGGAAGCTGCCTCGGCACACCAGGCTTGGTATAATTTTTCCTTTACGGTAGGTACTGTCATCATTCTCTCTTCCGGGTGGAGACGCTGAGCACAGAGTTGAGAAACTTGGCCAAGGTCGCCCAGCAGTCCGCTGATAGGACCAGGGGCTCAGCCCCACGCGTCCTAGGGAGTTTAGAGGAGAGGGGTGGACGCGCCCCGACCCGCTCCTTTTTCTCCCCTGCAGGAGGCTGGTTGCTGAGACGTCAAACAGCCTTCAGACCTCCTTTGACTTTGCTGCCTGGAAAATAAGACAGGCTGACTCATTTTTTAAAATATTTTTAACTTTCCTTGAGCTGTAATTGCCATACAATAAGCCACACAGATGTAAAGGGTACACTTTGCTCATAAGCTCTGCTGTGTTGTTGAATTTCACATCTGTGAAAGAATTACCACAATCAGGACAGTGAACGTGGCCGGCACTTCCCCAGTCTTGCAGGCCCCGATGAATCCGCCCTCTTACCCTCCCCCACCCCATCTCCAAGGAACTCTGCTTTCTGTCACTACCTATTAGGTCAGTTTCATTTTCTAGAATTTGGTGTAAATGGAATCCTTTTCTCCTAGGGGAAACATCTAGGAGTAGAATGGATGGCTCATATGCGAGGTGTATGTTGGACTTCTTATGAAGCCTCCAAACCATTTTCCACGTAGCTGCACCACTTTCCATCCCCACCAGCAGTGATGAGGGTTTCATTTCCTGCACATCCTCACAGACTCTTGACATGGCCAGTCTTTGTTTAAATTGTGGTAACACACACACACACACACACACACCATAAAATTACCATCTTAATCATCTTTAAGTGAACGGCTCAGTAGTGGTAAGTATATTCATAATGTTGTGCAACAGCGCTCCAGATCCAGATCTTGCAAAACTAAACCTCTCCGCCCATTAAACAACTTCTTATTCCTCCCTCCCGTCAGCCACTGGCAACCACCACTCTACTTTCCATTTTTATGAATTTGATTACTTTAGATACCTCATATAAGTGGAATGTATTTGTATTTGTCTTTTTGTGACTGACTTATTTCACTCAACATAATGTCCTCCAGGGTCATCTATGTTGTAGCATGTGTCAGAATTTCCTTCTGTTTTAAGGCTGAGTAATATTCCGTTATATACACACACCACATTTTGTTTATCCATTCGTCGATGGACACTTGGGTTGCTTCTACCTCTTCACTATTATGAATAATGCTGCTATGAACATGGGTGTGCAAATATCTCTTTGAGATCCGTCTTTCAGTTCTTTTGGGTATATACCCAGAGATGGGATTGCTGGCTCAAATGGTAGTTTTTTGGGTTTTTTTATAAATTTATTTATTTTTGGCTGCATTGGGTCTTCGTTGCTGTGCGCGGGCTTTCTTTAGTTGTGGCGAGCGGGGGCTACTCTCTGTTGCGGTGCCAGCCTTCTCACTGTGTTAGCTTCTCTTGTTGCGGAGCACGGGCTCTTGGCGCGCAGGCTTTAGTAGTTGTGGCGCGTGGGCTCAGTAGTTGTGGCAGCAGGCCTAGTTGCTCCGCGGCATGTGGGATCTTCCCGGACCGGGGCACGAACCTGTATCCCCTGCATCGGCAGGCGGACTCTCAACCACTGCGCCACCAGGGAAGACCCTTTGCCCATTTTTAAATCTGGTATTTATTTTGTTGTTGTTGTTGAGTTGGAGTTCTTAATATATTTTGGATATTAACCTCTTATCAGATATAAGATTTGTAAATATTTTCTCCAATTCTGTGGGTTGCCTTTTCACTCTCTTGATTGTGCCCTTTGATGCACAGAAAGTTTGTCTGATGTAGTCCAATTTACCTATTCTTGCTTTCGTTGTGTGTGCTTTGGTGTCATATTCAAGAAATCTTTGCCACACGCAGCCCATTTGGGTTTCAGGAGAAGAAGGCTCCGGGGACCAGCACTAACTGCAGCAATGCTGCGCGAATCCACGGACCCGCGGACCCATTTCTCCATCTGCTTTTCTCTGTACATTTGATTCTTCTGTTCTTTGAGACCTGGCCACCTCACAGATCACTGGCTTCCCCTGCAGATGGGAATACAGCTGGCTTTGCCTCTGCCTGCACTCTGGTCTAAGGGCATCATGTCTCCCGCAGAGCAGGGCCACCCATGGCAAGAACTGGGTGGGGGGGGGCGTTTGTTTAACAGGGAGCATCCGGCAAGGGCAGGCACCCAGAATGCCCCCTCTGCCCGTGACCAGAGCCTTTCTTGTACCCGTTACATCCCATATGAGGGGAGTTTACAGTTAGACAGGTACTTGCTGCCTTGAGGGACCTCCACACTGGTCCATGTGCCTGTCCTGGAGCCTCCCCCAGGCCATGCTGACTGGACAGGGTGCTGCAGGCTCCCTGAGCCTCTGTACAGCTGAGCGGCAGGTGCCTGTCCCTGCAAGGGCTAGTGACACAGACAATGCACTGAGTGCCAGGGTGAGGGGCCCCACGTGGAGAAGCAGAGGAGCCAGCCTCCACAGAGAGATAGAGAGGAGAGAAAGTCCTGGGGACAGAGGGGTCCAAGGCTTCCAGGACAGCCTCCTGCCCTCTTTGTGAGCCAACTCTGTGTCCTCCCAGCTGGGTCTCCTCCTCACGGTGAGCAACACCCAGGGCCCCCACTCCTTGCGGTCGGATGATCGCAGACCTAAGGCGCAGGCAGACGTCCTGGACAGTGCACAGGTCCTGGGAGCCAGTCCCTGCCCTGGACACACCTGAGGACATGGCCTCATTGAGCAGCTGTGCCCACCAAACTGTCCGGCTTCCCTGAACACAGACGTGGGTCCACAAGTGTCCCGAGCCATTGCCTGCGCTCCGGCTAGTAACCCTGGGGAACAGAAGGTGGGACTCCCCCCAAGGAGCCCTGGGCACTCATCTCTGGGTCCAGTCCAGGTGGGAGGGGCCAAGGTGGCCCGAGAGGCTGGGAGGCTGCTGGACACACGTCCGGGTCCTCCTCTCCATTGCCCTCCGCCAAACCCCATCATTCAGTGTCATCCACTTGTCTCCTCTAGCCTGAAAACACGAGCCCATAATCCATCCCAATGCTCCCTTTGGGTCTCCTGCTGTGAGGAAAGGGACAAAGAGAAGGGACAGTCAGGCAAAAGATGTGAACGGATACCTCACTAGAGAAGATTTATTTTTATTTATTTATTTATTTTAATTTACTTTTGGCTGCGTTGGGTTTGGGCTGCGCAAATGGAGAGCAGCTGACAGCTTCCTACATTTCTGTACTAAGTTTCTAAAATCTGGAAGCATGCAAAAGGGGAGTTACCCCGCCTCCACAGTCAAGTGGATCGCTGGCTGCAGCAAACGCCGCATTCTAAAATCTGTGAAAGAATGTGCACGTGCAGCTCAATCCTCCCCGAAGTAATTAATGGTAATGACGTATATAATGAGGTCCTTACAGTAGAAAATAAAGGCTAGAAAGCCACCGTGAATTTCAAACTGTAGGTATAACGGAATAGTTGGTTGTTTACATAAAATGGTTGTTGAAAAGTTTCCGGCTTTTTCCACAGTGGATTTGCTCCCAGACACAGGCGTTTAAAAACCACCACTAGGGCTTCCCTCGTGGTGCAGTGGTTAAGAATCCGCCTGCCAATGCAGGGGACACAGATTCGAGCCCTTGTCTGGGAAGATCCCACATGCCACGGAGCAACTAAGCCCGTGTGCCACACTACTGAGCCTGCGCTCTAGAGCCCGCGAGCCACAGCTGCTGAAGCCCGCTCACCTAGAGCCCATGCTCCGCAACAAGAGAGGCCACGGCGATGAGAAGCCCATGCACTGCAACAAAGAGTAGCCCCCGCTCGCCAAAACTAGAGAAAGCCCATGTGCAGCAATGAAGACCCAATGCAGCCAAAAATAAATAAATAAATTTATAAAAACAAAGCAAACCAAAAAAATGGATCTCCATTTCCTTACAAAAAATAAATAAATAAAAAACACCACTAAGCCCAAGCTTAAACGGGCAAGGAAAAGACGTCGTCGTCGCTGGATACGGAGCTCAGGTGCGTCCACCTCTCCTGGCTGTCTGCCTCACAGCTATGGTGGGAGTAACAAAGGAGCCGTGGAGAACTGTGGGGGGTGGGGAGGGAGCCTGTGGGGACGGGAAGGGCTAGGGCCCCTACGTGGCTTCAAGCTCAGCATGAGCGCCATGTCCCCACCGACCTCCCTGGGGAGACCCAAGACCAGCCAGCATTCTGTGACCATCAGTGACGCCCCAGGACACAGAGACATTATTGAAAACATGACCACAGGCGCATCTCAGGCTGTCTGTGCTGTCCTGGTTGTTGTTGCTTCTGTCTCCAAGAATGGGCAGACCCCTCCCTGAGCAGGCCCTCTGGCTTACACACTGGTGTGACACCACTAACTGCAGGTATTAACAAGATGGGCTCCACTGAGCCCCCTATACCTGGTAGAGGTGGCAGTGCAGTGGAACCGAGCTGCCCACAGCCCGTCCAGCTGACAAGCCCTCGCGTCCACCGCTCCAGCACATCCACACAATTGGTGCATTGGCACCAAGCCTGTGGGATGAGAGGAGATGGGGGTTCTCAAACCCAGCGGAGTGGTCACCTTTGTCCACGTGCACAGTGGTAGCTTTGAGTGAAGCTCTTCTTGGGGAGTGTGGACTTCAGCGTCAAGAACGTGTCTGTTAAAGTTGCTCATCGTGGCAACAGCAAAAATGATCCAGCAACGCAGGTGGCTGGCTTCACAGCCCAGGTGACTATCCTGAGTCATCCAGGCTGTGTCAACACTGGCTGGGCATCTGCTGCTTGCAAGTCTACTAAGGTGAAGAATGTTGATCACTGTTCTGGGAAGAGTCTGGAAGATGGCCCCAGATTCTTGAAACCTCGTGACGCTTCGTTCGTTGAAATGGTCCCCAGCAAGCCCATGTGTGTTGAGAGCTTCTCTGACGATCCTTCTCTGGGCCATTTTGGTATTTGTGACATGAGATGGACGGCAGCTGTGAGTGTCATCAAAGCAGTAGGCGAGAAGTCTGCTGTACTGGAGCTGGCAAGAAAGTTCAGAAGGCTAAACGAATACACTTAACCCTTGAGCCACGTGGGGATTAGGGGCACTAACTCTCCACGCAGTTGAAGATCCGAGTATAACTTTAGTTCCGTATCTGCAGATTCAACAACCCCAGATTTTTTTATTGGAAAAAAAAAGCTGCATATAAGTGAACCCACAGTTCAAACCTGTGTTGTTCAAGGGTCAACTGTATTGTCCCTAATACCTGCCACCAACTCTTAGCCTGTGGTGGAAGAACGGTCTCAGGACAGTCTCAATTGGCCATTTTGGTTTAATAGTAAAAGACTGGCTAATGAGAACAATGCATCATAAAATCTTCAGAAGAAAAAGAGAATGTTTTGTGGACCGTTGTTGCAGGGGTGTTGCATGGCAGTTTCAAGTTACTAGTTTTTAAAATCAGAACCACTTTTTTCTTAATATTTATTTGGCTGTGCTGGGTCCTAGCTGCGGCACATGGGTTCTTCGTTGCGGCATGTGGGATCTAGTTCCTTGACCAGGGATCGAACCTGGGTCCCCTGCATTGGGAGTGCGGAGTCTTAGCCACTGGACCACCAGGGAAGTCCCCAAATCAGAACTTTTTAATGGAAACAACTGGACCAAAACTCTGTCACAGAATTTTGAGACCCACTAAAACAAGGTTTAATGAGAAAAAAAAGTTTTGGATCAGATTCCCCAAGTTGACCCAATCCAAGGGGAAAGGAGGAAGGCCTGAGAGGAACAGGTGTGAGGCACAGCCACCCAGACCTCCTTCCCACCAGGCCGAGCCAGGAACACCGGGTCTTCAGAAGTCGGGAGGTGCGGATGAAGGCCAGCAGGGTGCCGGCCCAGGGGCTCCCCATTGTCAGGCCTGGGGGGAGGAGCAAGGTGTTGCCTCACACAGGTCAAGAAGGGAACGGGAAGGGGGATTTCTGAGTCCTGTCCTCAACTGTGGGCTCCTCGTGGGGAGAGGGAGACGCAGCCTGTCTGGTGCTTCCTCGGGTCCTGTTGGGGGTAACACAGGAGTGCGGTGGAGGCAGTGGTAGAGGCCAGGAAGGCTTGATGAAGGAGGACTGGAACTGCCTTGCAGACGGTGGGATGACGGCACAAGGGGACAGAAGCGGCACAAGCAAAGGTGCAATGTAGCAAAGATGGGAATGTGACTCTGGAGCTGGCAGGGCCTGGCTTTTTGTCTCCTGGAGACTATGGGCTCTGTCCTGGAGGCCGTGGAGCGTTTGCAGGTTTTGAGGAGCGAGGCATCGTCAAGGAGGGCTTCAGAGTTAATCTTCAGGCCATCCAGGAATGAGGACTGTGTGGGATCCGGAGAGGTGCTCGGTGAGGCTCATCTCACCTGTCTCCCGGGCGTAATATAGAGGCTTCTCTGTTCCTCAGAGATTGTAAATCAGTTTCTTGATCACCCAAACCTCATGATCCATTTCCTTCACGTAGGATTTGAGGGTAGAGAAGCTCTCGTGCAGCTTGTGGCGGAGTGGGGCCCCTGTGGTTAGGGAGCCAGAGGGAGGCTGTCCAGAGACAGGCTCACCAACCCTGGTCTGCTCCTCAGGTTTGCCCTGGTGCTGAGACCAGGTGCCCTGTCCTCCAGGAAGTGGACACAGAAGAGCAGAGAGCCAGGGCACAGGGGAACTCACCAAGGGCCCATCCGTTGTCAGTGGTACCAGTGCTGCTGCCAGGAATGCAGCCCTCTTTGAACACAAGTTTCAGGGGAAGCTGGGAGATCTGGGAGTGGGTCTTAAGATTCAAATTTCAGTGGCTCCAAGCACTGACAGCTGCTGTTTCCATCCCCATTGTAGGGATCAGACTACAGATGTGGTCACTGCCCTCGGCTGTCCGGCCACAGGTCTCCCAGACAGTGCCTGGGTGGCGTCTGCACACATCCGGATCTTCACGTGTCCATTTTCTTTTTTCCTCTGAGGCTTGGAGTCTAAGCGGAATGGAGGTTTCCTCAGACTTTCTCTAATGAGTGAACAAGTTTCTGCTGAGTTAAAGTCATTTCTCTTGCCCTCTTGGGAAGTAAGTTTAGGGTTGATGAAGCTTTAGAGTGACTCCAAACTATTCGGTAGCACACCTGCAGTCTCTCATCTGTCCTCACAGAAGCCCAACTGCACCCACTGTGAGTCCCTGGGGGGAATAACAGAAGCATGGGTTTGGGGCCGGACAGATGGATCTGAATTCACTTAGTATGCAGTCATAGACAATCTGTGTAACCTCCAACCTTAGTCTTCTTACCTGTAAGATGGTGATGTTAATACCTGCCTGGTGCGTGCGGGGCACTCAGCACAACCTGGCACGTGGCAGGTACTCAATGAATGTCAGATACTGTTCTCATCACGTGGATTTTACCAGGTTCATGCCCAACGGGCAGCAATATCTCTGTGAGCTCTGAGTGCTTAGGAGATAACTGTTTCCTTCAGTTAGTGACAAGACCCAGGTTCTGACTTAAGCTCCTCGGCTCGTGCTGTGATTTTATCTTTAACCACAGCCACCTAGAAGCCCTCCCAAGGGCTACCAGAAGTAGTTCTGACTCTCCACAGACCCCAGCTGGTCCATGAGGGTTCCCGCCACCAAGGACCGTCCCTACAGTCCTCAGACCCCAGGGTGCCGCCTCCCTCATCATCTGCGCAGAACTTAACAAGCCCCAGGGGACCAGGGCCTCTTCAAGTTGGGTGATCAAGTGCCTCAGTGGAGTCAGCGACCGTCCTACGCCTACAATTGTATCGCAGCCCGCGCGACTCCTTTACGCTCGGCAGGCCCTGCACTCGGAACCCGGCCCACCCGGGAGGCCTCGTTAGCCGACTCCCGTCGGCCGCCCGCCTCACCAGCCAATAAGCAGCCCTGTGCCCGCCTCCGTTGGACCGACCGCAGGGGAAGGTCCCCTGGGGCCAAGTCGCCTCCACCCTGCGGCAGCCGCCACTGCTTACGATGCTGGGGCCTAGCGATCCCCAAGTCAAGGGCTGAAAGAGAACCGCCGGAGCCCCGCCCGGAACCCCGCTCTCCAGCCCTCGGTTTCCCCAGCCCCTCTGCCACAGCGGACCGAGGAGGGCGGGACGCCGAGCACCATAGAGTCGAAGGTCTTCCCTGCGTCCTAGAGGGACTCGAGGGCGTACGCGCAGGCCCCGCCCCGGGACTACTTCCGGCGGTGCGGCCAGTCCCGCGGGTGGGCTCGGCCTCTTGGGGGCACCCGGGTCTCCGCGAGGCGTGGGGGCAGCCGTCTGATGTTGGTTAAGGGCGGATGTGACTGAGGTCCCCTCAGCTAGGGGCAGCTGGGCCTGCGGAGGCGGAGGTGGCCCAGGCGGCTTCCGCGATATGCTCGGTCTAGGGAAAGCCCCTCAGAACGCAGCTCAGTGCGAACGAAAATCCTGTATCTCCAGGCTGACTTCTCGAGCACGTGTCACACTTTCCCAGGGTTCCGGTCCGATTTACGGTCTCATCCTGCATCCGCTGGGACTGCGGCCCTTGAGGGCTCGAGTCTCCAGCCCTAGTTGACTCCAGTTACTGTCCGTCTAGGCCCGGCGAGGCGTATCTCCTTGTGGTTGTGACTTGCATATCCCTGAGAGCTAATTATGTTGAGCATCTTTTCACGTGCTTGTGGACCATCTGTATATATTTTTTGCCCAAATACCTATTCAAATCCTCTTCCAATTTTTAAATTATTTATCATTTTACTGTTGAATTGTGAGAGTTATTTTTGTGTTCTGGATACAAGTCCCTTATTTCAAATATATGGTTTTCGAATATTTTCACACTTCCGTGCGTTGTCTTTTCACTGTCTTGATAGTATCATTTGCAGCACAAAAGTTCTTAATTTTAATGTGGTCCAATATTTCTAGTTTTGTTTTGTCATGTGCTTTTGGTGTCTTTTTCAAAGAATCTGCTTTTGGTTTTATTCATCCACTCTGTTTCCTTTTTTTTTTTTGGCGCACCACTGAGGGATCTTAGTTCCCCCACCAGGGACTGAACCCTGCCGACAGTGAAAGTGCCAAGTTCTAACCACTGGACTGCCAAGGAATTCCCTGTTTTTATTTATTTATTTATTTATTTATTTATTTATTTATTTATTTATTTATTTATTTTGGCTGTGTTGGGTCCTCGTTGCTGCGCATGGGCTTTCTCTAGTTGCGGTGAGTGGGAGCTACTCTTTGTTGCGGTGCACGGGCTTCTCATTGCGGTGGCCTCTCCTGTTGCGGATCACGGGCTCTAGGCACGCAGGCTCTAGAGCACAGGCTCAGTAGTTGTGGCGCCAGGGCTTGGTTGCTCCGCGGCACGTGGGGTCTTCCCAGACCGGGGCTTGAACCCGTGTCCCCTGCATTGGCAGGCGGATTCTTAACCACTGCACCACCAGGAAAGTCCCAGTTCATTTTCTCTTTATTATTTCTTTCTACTTCCTTTAGGTTTGGTATTTTTTGTCTAGCTTAAGTTGAACATTTAATTTGATTTTTTAAATTCTGACTTACAATTATTAAAGGACAAGTTATTTGCTAAAAGCTTATAAATTAATGGTCAGAAAATTGGACTTAGTGATAGGCTGGTTTCTTCAAGCTTCTAGGTAATAGAAGTTGAAGAAGGTAGTAAGGGAAAGGGAAGCCCCTGGATATTTTAAGGGAGGGAAATGGGCAAAAAGAGAACAAAATTCAGGATAAATGGAAGAAAAGGGCTGCCTTTTTCTCCTGACTCCCTGGAATTTGTTTAATAAGTATGGAAACAGAAGCAAGTACTGTGGTTTTTCTATAGCTATCTTTTACAAGTCGATATTTCTTGCTTTTGGATCACATGGATTTAGAAAGGTATCGTTTTGTTTTTAGCCTTTTTTAAAATTTTATTTTATTTATTTTATTTTTGGCTGTGTTGGGTCTTCGTTGCTGTGCGTGGGCTTTTCTCTGGTTGTGGTGAGCAGGGGCTACTCTTCATTGTGGTGCACAGGCTTCTCATTGCTGTGGCTTCTCTTGTTGAAGAGCACAGGCTCTAGGCGCGTGGGCTTCAGTACTTCTGGCACGGGGGCTCAGTAGTTGTGGCTTGTGAGCTCTAGAGCGCAGGCTCAATAGCTCAGTGGTTGTGGCGCACCGGCTTAGTTGCTCCGTGGCATGTGGGATCTTCCCGGACCAGGGCTCGAACCCATGTCCCCTGAATTGGCAGGAGGATTCTTAACAACTGCGCCACCAGGGAAGCCCTGACATTAAAATACCACTTTATGGAGATAAATGCACATCCCATCAATTCACCTATTCAAAGTGAACAACTGAGAGGCAAAGTTCGCGCGCATTTTTGTGCAGGCGAGCCTCCCCGCCCAAGGTCTGTACTGGGCACCCCCCCACCCCCAGGCCCAGGCCCCCCACCCCCGTGCCCCCAGACCCCGGCAGAGACCCCCTGCTTTTCGAGTGCAAACGAGGCATCAGCCATCCGAGCGGAGGACAACCGGAGGTGCGTCCTGCGCGGTCGGACCCGTAAGACCAACCCGGCGGCCTAGGCCCCGCCCCACAGGCCGCGGATCACCGAGGGCGGGTCCTCCCGCTGTCCTAGAGGTGCCCCCCGGAGGTGGCAGGGGGTCTCTAGGTCGCTTCCGGGAACCAGGCCGCGCTTCCGGGAACCGGGCTGCGCTTCCGGCTGCGAGCGCCTTTCTGCTCCGCTTGGGACCCCGCGACAGGTACGGGGGCGCAGCGGGAAGCGGGGATGGGTATGGGTCGCCCTGCTCGCGAGGCGGCGAACGCTCTGGAGGCAGGAGGCCGATCCAGCAGCTCGGGACCGGACCACAGGGCACTGACCGCGGCCGGGGCGGCGGCTCGGAAGAGCTTGGGTGGCCGCCTCGGGGCGCTCCTTCCTCCGGGCCGGGGGGCAGCGCGCTGGCCTCCAGGGACCGGGGCTTGAGCGGCAGGCGGCGGGGCTGCGGAAGGCTGTCCCGATACTGGCCAGGCCCTGAAAGAAAACCCGTGGGTGGTCGTTGGCAGCCGGGGTGAGGGGGCCCGGCCTTCCCGGGAGAGTGGGGTACGAGGAAACCAGTGGGGAGTTCCCCGTGCGCCCGGGCCCGCCGCGCTGAGGCCCGCAGGCCAGGGGTGGGGGCGCCTTGGGGACAGCTCTGCTCGGCACCTGGCGCGGCTGCGGTGGGCCGGGCGCTCCTGCAGAAGCAGGTGTGGGGTGTCGTGCTGTCCTTCAGGTGACGTCTCAGCCCTTTTCTCCAGGTACTGCACCCACCTCTCTTAACACCTGCGCCTCAGCCCTTCCTGCCTAAGGGACGCCGTCTGGTCTCCCCCCTGCAGGGACTTCTGAGTGGACGGGCCTGGGTTCTAGTCCTTGACTTGAGCAGTTGATTCCGCCTCGATTTCCTTGTTGGTGGGGTGAGAACGATAACCCGCTCGTGCAGAGCCGTGTGCGGCTTGGAGGTGGAGTAGCTGAGTGATCTTGGAGTGGTCAGTGGCAGCGGCAGTGGCTGTTGTGTCCTTGTGTTCTCTGGACCTTTCTTCTCTCTCATTCTTTAATCCGTTATTTATTTGGAGAACTTACGTTGCTCTCCTGTTTCCTGATTCTCTTTCTTCTCTCCTCCCCACCTCATCTCCCTTTTCTCCTGGCTCCTGCCTCCCCTCTTCCAGGGACTGGAGAGGGGCCCCTCCGCCACCTGCTTCCAGGGCACCTTCCGTCATGCTGGCTGTCATCAGTGGTTCACACCATCAGCATCTGGGAGGTGGAGACCATATCAGTCCTCATTCACTGGCCCAAAGGACATGGGAGTCACTGGGCTTCTCTTCCGCCCCCCTTCCAGGCAGTTGCTGCTGGGACCTCCTACCTGGGCTGCCGGTCAAAGAGCAGGAAGCAGCGATGTCTGCCATGGGTCCTGCAGCTCCACACCTGCATCGCCCTGGTGACAGTCACAGTGGCTGCATGAGTTTCCTGGGCGCCCAGCTGCCTCCAGAGGTGGCAGCAATGCCCCAGCTCCTGAGGGACCTGGAGAGGGGCACATTCAGAAAGTTGCTGAAGCTGGTGGTCAGCAGCCTGCAGGGGGAAGACTGCCGTGAGGGTGTGCGGCGCCTCGGGGCTGGTGCAGACCTGCCTGAGGAGCGTCTGGGTGCCCTGATCGCTGGCACACACATCCTGCTCCAGCAGGCCCTCCGGCTGCCCCCGGCCAGCCTGAAGCCCGATGCCTTCAAGAACCAGCTCCAGGAGCTCTGCATCCCCCAAGACCTGGTCGTGGACTTGGCCAGTGTGGTGTTTGGGAGCCAGCGGCCTCTCCTTGACTCTGCGGCCAGGCAGCAGGGGGCCTGGCTGCCCCATGTTGCCGACTTTCGGTGGAGGGTGGACGTGGCCATCTCCACCAGCGCCCTGGCCCGCTCCCTGCAGCCAAGCGTCCTGATGCAGCTGAAGCTCTCGGATGGGTCGGCCCTCCGCTTCGAGGTCCCCACGGCCAAGTTCCAGGAGCTGCGGTTCGGTGTGGCCACGGTCCTGAAGGAGATGGCCGACCTGGAGAAGAGGTGCGAGCGCAAACTGCAGGACTGAGCCTTGCTCGCCAGTCCCCTTCTGGTCACCGGGGATAGCTGGCTCAGACAGGTGTCTCCAGAGCAAAGGCCGCCCTTCCCAGGAGGCACTCCAGTGAGTGT
The DNA here is from genome assembly GCF_011762595.2 of Tursiops truncatus. NCBI lineage: Eukaryota > Metazoa > Chordata > Mammalia > Artiodactyla > Delphinidae > Tursiops > Tursiops truncatus. The sequence continues at coordinate 78,205,482 of NC_047050.1, forward strand.
TTGAGTGTAATCGTGCATTTCTCTAAGTGAAGAAGACAGCTGTGTCTTCCCCTTTCTTTGGAAGTAAAGCAGCTACACAAAATATGTTCTCCTGGGTAGGCATCAAACTGCAGGCCCCGTCCCCCCAGCTGTCAGTTGGTCTTGTTGCCAGGTAAGGGCACCCACTGCTCCGGTGTGGCCATGTGTGGTCTAGTCACAGTCTGGGGTCCAGGCCAAGGCCTTTGTGAGGACACAGAGGTTGCTCAGGCTGCCCCCACCTAACGGCTGAGCTCTTGCTCCTGTGATTTGGGGAACCCTGTGCTTCAGGGTGCACATTTCATTCCCCTGTCTTAAATCCCTGACCTTATGGAGAGCATTCTAGTGGGGCGAGGGAGGCATCACGAAGTGCATAATACAAACAAGTGGTGTAGCTCGTGGGAGGATGGGAAGTGGCGCAGGAGGCAGAGCAGCCTTTGGAGATGGGGGGCAAGGCTGTGGGAGAACTGGGCTGTCATTTTAAATTGGGTCGTGGGGGGACCTCCCTGGTGGCCCAGTGGTCAAGAATGCTTCCAATGCAGGGGACACGGGTTCGATCACTGGTCGGGGAACTAAGATCCCACATGCCGTGGGGCAACTAAGCCTGCGTGCCACAACTGCTGAGCCCACGCGCCGCAAACTACAGAGCCCACGTGCTCTGGAGCCCGCGCGCTGTAACTAGAAAGAAGCCTGAACGCTGCAACAAAAACCAGACACAGCCAAAAAAAAAAAAAAAAATCAGGGCATGGGTTGCGCCTCCTTGAGGACATGGTACCTGAGCAAAGACTTAAAGGAGGCGAGGCGGAGGGAGCAGCCTGTGGTGCACAGGCCACGTGGCTGCAGCCAAGTGGGGGCAAGGTGAGTGGAGGGCACAGGGGGCAGCCCTGAGGGCCTCTCAAAGAGCTTTGGCTCAATTCTGAGTGAAATGAGTGTGATGTGACAGTTGTTTTCAAAGGATCACACTGGATGCTGTGTTGATAGCAGAGCCTAGGGCAGCAGGGTACGAATTGGGAGTCTGGTGGAGTTGGCGGTGGCAGGGGAGACAGGAGCAGGGGCCTCGCCTGGGTGCCTCTAGGGTGGGAGTGTGCAGAGCCCGTGGCCAGCCCTGCACCCTGCAGCATAACCACACCCCAGGTAGGGGCCTGGCGTGTCCCTGCCTCCATGGTCTGCCACGAAACCAGGTCACAGGTCTGGTAGTATTAATAGCCCCGAGCATCATGCAGGAACCTCCTCTGAAAACAGAAAATGAGAGCTTGGGTGCCCACCTGGCACCTGCCCTTCCCCAGCGCCCCCTTCCTGCCCCCTGCTCCATGCCACGACCCATCAAGAGCGGCAGTGTTTGCTCTGTGCTGTTTCCAGAACACTCCCATGATCTCGGTTAATTAAGGCCTTTCCCTGAGTGAGGGTCCTAGCAAGTTAGGTGTGGGCCAAGGGCACAGAGGAGGCCACCCTAAGGTGCTGCTGTGCGCTCGGAGCTAGAGTTTCAGAGGCCAGGCTGCAGGTGGGGCCCCGTCTTGGCTCAGCTGAGGAGTGCAGACTCCCCAGGTCTCCTTCAGCGTCAGCTGGCATCCTTGGGCTCTGCTCCCCTGAGGACAGGAGCTGGACCGGGCTGTGCTCGCTGTTGCCCAGGCCTGCTCAGAAGAACGTGCACAGGTGAGCTGAGCACCACATCTGCCTCCACCAGTGATGGAGGCTTTCCTGTCAGTCACTGTGCTGTGACGTCTTCCTCGACCACTGGGCATGTGTCAGGAACATGTGCTCATTATGATACATTTGGAAAAGCCGAAAAAGTAAAACGAACAAAAAAGTAAAAAGATTCAAAAAGCTCCTTTGCCCATAGACGGTCATGGAGAAACTGTCTTGACCAGACTGGACATTTACGCTCGGTGCTGTGTCTGTGTTAACACAGCTCTGTGCATGTAACTCTTCCTGATCTGAGGGTCTGTCTAATGGCAGCAGAACATGCATCTTCCTGGTGGGCGTGCCAAGGTTCTCTTGGGCAAAACAAGCAAAGCACCACAGACCGGGCAGCCTATAAGACAGCAGACATTGATTTCTCACAGTGCGGAGGACTGATGTCCGAGGTCAGGGGGCCAGCAGGGGCGGGTGAGGCCCTCTGCCTGGCTGCAGACTTCTGTGTCCTCACGTGGAGGAAGAGGCAAGGGAGCTCTCTGTGGGGTCTCTTATCAGGGGGACTCCACCTTCATGACCGAAGCACTCCCAAAGGCCCCACCTCATAACACCCTCACATTGGGCATTAGGATTTCAACATATACATTTTGGGGACACAAACATTCAGACCAGAGCAACTGCTGTGTTTCATTTTTTTTCTTGATTAAAAAATCACTGATGTTGGGACCTCCCTGGTGGCTAAGTGGTTAAGACTCTGCGCTCCTAATGCAGGGGGCCCAGGTTCGATCCCTGGTCAGGGAACTAGATCTCACATGCTTGCTGCAACTAAGAGTTCGCATGCCACAAGTAAGGAGCCCTCGAGCTGCAACTAAGACCCGGCACAACCAAATAAATATTTTTAAAAATCACAGTGAGGACTTCCCTGGTGGCACAGTGGTTAAGAATCCACCTGCCCATGCAGGGGACACGGGTTCGTTTCCTGGTCCAGGAGGATCACACATACCGTGGAGCAACTAAGCCCATGTGCTGCAACTACTAAGCCCATGTGCCGCAACTACTGAGCCCTCATGCTTTAACTACTGAAGCCCACACACATAGAGCCCGTGCTCCGCAACAAGAGAAGCCACCACAATGAGAAGCCCATGCACCACAATGAAGAATAGCCCCTGCTCTCCGCAGCTAGAGAAAGCCCGCGTGCAGCAACGAAGACCCAACACGGCCAAAAAAAAAAAAAAAAAAAATCAGTGATGTTATGCAACTAGATATGCAACTAGAGATTATCGTACTAAGTGAAGTCAGACAAATACCATATGATATCACATGTTTGGAATCTAAAATGCATACGATACAAATGAACATATCTATGAAACAGACACATGGAGAAGAGACTTGTGGTTGCCAAGGGGGTGGGGGTGGGGGAGGGAAGGACTGGGAGTTTGGGATGAGCAGATGCAAACTAGTATATAATGAATGGACAAACAACAAGGTCCTACTGTAGAGCACAGGGAACTATATTCAATATCCTGAGATAAACTGTAATGAAAAAGAATATGAAAAAGAATATAACTGAATCACTTTGCTGTACACAAGAAATTAGCACAACATTGTAAGTCAACTATACTTCAATAAAAAAATTTTAATCATTGATGTCAATAGGAAACGGTAGAAGGATTTTATATTAAAACTATTTAGAAGTAGAAACAGAGGAGGCAGAATGTGACCACTTTCCCCATTGAATCATTCCATGTGTAGACTTTTGTGTTGGCTTCTTAACACAGTGTTGTAAAAAAAAGAATGTGATCATTTTAGGGGCTTCCCTTGGTGGCACAGTTGTTAAGAATCCTCCTGCCAATGCAGGGGACACAGGTTCGAGCCCTGGTCCGGGAAGATCCCACATGCTGCGGAGCAACTAAGCCCGTGCGCCACAACTACTGAGCCTGTAGTGCCACAGCTACTGAAGCCTGCTTGCCTAGAGCCTGTGCTCTGCAACAAGAGAAGCCACATCAATGAGAAGCCCACGTGCCACAACGAAGAGTAGCCCCTGCTCTCCACAACTAGAGAAAGCCCGCGCGCAGCAACAAAGACCCAACGCAGCGAAGAATAAAGTTTTTTTTTAAAAGAATGTGATCATGTTAAAGCCCTTGGTATTATGTCCCTAACGACCCAAAGCACCACCTCGAGCGCCCCCTACAGGCTAGACGCTGTCGACCAGGCCCCAGCCGAGCGCAGAGAAGGTACAGGTGGAACCACCAGGTGCAGGCCCTCTGCCGGGCGCGTGTTAACTCATTAACTCACAGGCACGAGGCCTCTCCGCCTCACGGGTGACTAAGCGCAGAGAGGTTTGCGTCTTGCCTAACGACACACAGCTGATGGGGGAGCTGGCAGTCCGTTCTCCGCCAGCCTTCCCTCCCCACCTGCCCTTAGTCCGCCGACTCTGTGGGCATGCGAACCTGGTGGCAGGGCAGGCTCCTGGTGCCGGCTCCCGTGCCCTGAGCTGCTGTGTCCAGAGTGAGGACACACGTTTAGGGTCGAGGGCCACGGGCTTGGGGGCGTCTGTTTTGCCGGTTACCGCAGCGAAATTGGGCCAGTGCAACCAGGAAAGGAGACCTGGGGTCCGAGCCCGGCCGACGTGCCCCAGCAGGTGCTCTGAGCTCTGCTGCCACGGAGTGGCCCCGTAGCTGCGACGCCGTGGCTCTAAGTCACGTGCCTGGCAGGGACGCACACACCCCCTTCCCGAGGGACCCTCCCATCATCCTCTCGGTTGTCCTGGCAGGCAGGGGTGCTTTTCCGACTGAGGCTGGGAGTCCCGCGAGTCAGCACCAGGATTTGCACACCCTTTTGCCCATCAGGCGGCAGAGACCCCCTTGTCCTTGTGCGCCTGGCGGGGGCTGTCTGGCTCTGTCTCCCCAGCCCTGTGGGTGTGTCCACCCTGCTGGTCTACGCCCTGGAGGGTCGGCAGACTGGGAGGGCCCTGGGCCCCTTGAAGTCACACGCGCTATCTGCTCCCATCTCCACCCTCGGGGGGTCCCAGCCAGCAAGTGGGGGTGTAGAGCTCTGCTCGCTCACCTGCTTCCCTCCCCCTCTCCCAGAAGGCACCGTCTGTGCCTTTTAAGTCACTGGTCAGGAACGTCAGGACCAGAACATTATCTCCATCCTCAGGAGGCTGGAGGTGGTGGCCCTGACGGCGCTGCCCCTCCCACAGCGGCTGTGGGGCAGCCCTTTCCCCCGCTTCTCCAGCTGCTCAGCCAGGAGAGGGTCGCAGAGCCCTGCCTCGGCCCTCGGAGGAGCTCTTGACAGCTCTGATACTGCAAACTCTGGGTTGTTCATTTGTGAGCCTTCATGTTTCTGTCTCAAGGAGGGACACATGGGCAAACAGTGACACAAGGCATACAGGTGGTAAGTGGCTTTCATGAGACGGAGAAGATGGGCAGCAGGCTGTTCCCAGGACTGTTGGCTCCTGGGGCTGGACAGAGCCAGGGGATGAGAGCCACCAGCCTCCAGGCCGCTCACAGATTCTGGCCTCACCGTGGGTACGGGGAGGCAGACGTGATCCAGCTTGAGAAGGTCCCTCCAACTGCGGGTCACAGGCTTGCGGGCCAGCAGTGGTGGCCCTTCTCACCTGCGTCGAGAGTGGCTAACTTTTCTCTAAAGGGCCAGAGAGTATTTTAGCTTTTCAGGTCATAATGATTCTCAGTTCTGCCATCGTAGCTCAGAAACAGCCAGAGACATCTAAACCAATGGGCATAATCATGTTCCAATAAAAATGTCCTGTGGACACTGAGATTTTAAGTTCACAGCACAAAATTTGTTTCAACCATTTAAAACCCATTCTCAGCTCCAGGGCCGTACAAAACCAATTGGGGGGTGGGCGGTGGCTCTAAGTGCTACACTTCCCTGTGCGCCTGCAGGGCTCCCTCAGGCTGCAGAGGGACCATCCACCTTCACCTGCGGTCAGTCTCTACCCCAGACCTGGACTTGAGGGCGGGGGCCAGCCCAACCCACCTTTGTCCCCAGGCAAGAACAAGACCTTGTACAGATGTTTGCACCTGGAAAATTACAACTGTGTTGACCTTATTTAGATCTCTGTGGAAACTCTTTTTGCTGGAGAATTTTCTCTCTTCTGTGGGCCTCTGAAGCCTCGCCTCAAAGCCTGGATGTGCCCCAAATGCATCATTCATTCATTCAACAAACATTTCCCAGGCTCTGAGTGCAAGCCACACACACAAGGGGACACAGGGATGTGAAAACCCACCTGGGCTCTGCACACACACCCCATGTTATTTGTGAAGCTTCCAGAATGCTCAAAATGTCATAAATCAAAGCTTAATCTGATAATTGAGACAAAAAGCAATTTCAGGTCAAAATTAGGGGTTTAATTTGTCTCCAAAAGAGAAACCCAAAGTATTTTAAAATCTACTCTGGAATAGTTCTGGAAATTCTGTTTTTGGGCCATGTTGGGCGTCTTGAGGGATCTAGTTCCCCAAGGATTGAACCTGGCCCCGCACACAGTGAAAGATGGGTCCTGACCAGTGGACCGCCCGGAAATTCCCGGAAATTCTTAAAATGAGTTTAGTGTTGCGTTTACTGAAGCCCCAAATTGGGAGCTATAGCTTGAAAGTAGAGCAGAATAGTCCAGAACTCGCACTACCCGGCAGGCAGCCCTCTCCTCTCCCTCCCTGCAAAGCGTCTGATGTGCGCAGATGCTTTTCCTGTGCTCTGGGATCTCAAACCTGTGCAGTAGTTTGAACTCACAATGTCTCGCCAGGTGACACACGAATACTACACATCTTTTTCACATGGACTCAGCTAAGAAATGACTCCTCACCCTGTACTTCTGCAGTCGATATTCTAGACTGGAATGCAGAGCTTGAGATGTATTTCTATTGAATTCTTGGTTGTATTGGGACATTTAAGTGAACAAAGCACACTAAGAAGAGAGAGGAAAAATAATCCCTCAAAGGCTGGAGGCATGAAGTTTTTACCCAAGTAAACGAGGCAGGACTGCCACTCGGTCAGAGGCAACCGGCAAACAAATGGGCCAGCTGTGTTCCAAGAACCTTTATTTGGTCACACTGAAATCTGATTTCAATATAATTTTCAAATGTCACAAAATAGTCTTTCCCCCCCAACCACGTAAAAACGTTAACCCACCCTTAGCTCGTGGCCTGATAAAAGGTAAAAGCAGGCACATTAAAACCCTGACGCTGATCCGAGCAACCACGGGTTGGGAGCAGCACCAAAAGCTGAAGCGCTCAGGAGCCCACAGGGCCCTCGGAGGCGGAGCCAAGAGGCGGAGCCAGAAGGCGGAGCGTCAGATGGGCTACAGCTCAAGCAGCTGCCTTACTCCTTGGCTGTCTGTGATTGAGTTCCTGGACATGAGGGCATTTACAGGACTGACTCTGGCTCAGGTTCTGGGGGCCGTGTAGGTCCCAGTGCCTTCAGGCTGATCAGCAGGCCTCACAGATGTGGGCACAGGTCCGCATTTGGCCCACGGGCCACACAGTCAGCCAGCCCGACTTAGGACTGTGCTGATCCAGAAAGAATCCAGGTGCTGAAACAGATTTAAGGCTGGTCCCTCTGGCCCTTTTTGGCCAGCCTGCAAGTGCTGTTAGGGGAAAACAGAAGCATCCTACCCAGTGCAGAAGCTGGAGTCCAGAGGCCTTCCACCCCTTTGTCCATCATTACCGGAAAGTGGCCAGGAGACAAATCCCTTGTGGGGACGGCACACCCAGCGACAAACAGCCTTCACAGAGCCAGAAGGCGAGAGCACGGGGCCTCGGGAGGCCCTTCCAGCACATGGTGGCACCAGGCGCCAGTGGAGGGCGCGTGTGGCACGAGCACCGGGACCCTGACTCTTGTCCCATCCTTGGGTGGCTCACAAAGCCTAAGATGCAGCCCACTCACATGTGCCCACCCTGCCCGGCTCTGATGGCGGTGACCACCTGGTTGAGCACACCAGCCGAGGCGGGAACATGATCTCTGCACAGTCTGTAGAAGTCCCTGCGCTCTCGCACTGACCCTTCAGACACAAGCTCTGGGTGGAGCAGGGGACGGCCGGGGAGATGGGGTTACAGCTGCTGCAGGGGCACAATGACTGCATGGTGTCCTCCGCCCAGGGCGGGAACACCCCCGAAGGTGCAGGTTGGGGGATGATCCTCATCCCCAGAGACAACACTACAACCTGAGAACATGTCATACCTTTTGTCAGGTGAACTGGCAGATCAGGCTGAGCTGCCGTGGGGCTGAGTCCCTGTCCACGTGCTGAGAACGAACACTCACGTGAACTCGGCCACCCTGAACTCCACTGTCCCCAGCCCCACCAGGCCCTCCAGTACACACGGAGCAGCAGTTTCCCCTGATACAAACCCATGGGCTGATTCTGGGCCATGTCGCACAAGGCGATCTGGGCTTCACCCAACCAGTGTGATGGTGACCCAAGTCGTGTTGCAATAAATCCTGAAGTGACCTACGTCCCTCAGGTTCACCTGTCCGTACATGGGAGAAGTGGCTTCTCTGTGGCAGGCCGCCCTTGGCCTGTGATTATTGGCAATGGCACCAAAGATTGGCAGGTCTCCGGGGGTGGTCCTGGGTGGCAGCCTGTGCAAATGACACACCTGGTCCCGAGTCACCACTGCCGAGTCCAGGGCCCCAAGCAGGGCTGGACTTGATGCTACATGTCAGCCTCATCCTGTGGCTCACAGGCCTTGATGAGATGCTCTGTGAGCTGCTCTGCAGCCCCAGCCTGTCAGTCAGGTTCACCAGAGGGGTGGGCGGAGCGGTGATCTCCCCAGCACATTCTTTCCACCCGTGCCAAGAAACCAAGGGCCCTGACCACTCTACCCTGGCTGTTTCTCCAGGCTGGGCTGGCAGAGAAAACCCAGGGAGAAGGTGATGTGGGCGGAGCAGGCTCGCTCACGCGCACCCGTTGCTCAGCACCCGTGGGGCCCTCTGCCCTGGGACCTGTGGGGCCCACAAGACCACGCCGACACACTGATCCTGGTGAGCAGGCATCTCCACCGTCCTCAGGCCTGTGAGAAGGCACGGGCTCGTGTGTCTGCTCGCAGACCTCCCAGTTTGGGCAGTCCCCGTGGCTGGAGTTTTGAGGACGTCTGGCCAGCAGCAGCCAACAACACACATCCCAGCCTCTGGTGGTGTTCTCGGGGCTGAGGTGAGTCTCCTGCAATGCTGAGGGCCGGGCTGGGAATCCCAGTGAGGGCTGCGCATCTGATCCTTGTAACCAAAGCAGCTGGGCTCTGGACGTAGGGTGGGCCAGTGACACTGTCCCCGGGCCCGGGCACTGCTGCTGGAGCCAGCTCCTCCCCAGAGGCCCTGCCGGGGGAGTCAGGTGAGGGGGACTGGCCACGCTGCCTGGGGCCCCGCGGACACGAGTGAGCATATCTTGCTGCTGAAGCCAGTCTGAGTACCTGGTGCTTAAGGAAGACGTCCTGGGTAACTTCTTTCAACCCACTCGTCTGGCGGGGCTCACGGGGCTTTTCTCATGCCTCTTCCTCGTCCGCAGGACCTGGGGTCTTCCCTCTGTGAACTCAAATGCTACACATGTGCACCTTGATGTGAGGGACACGGGCTTTACTGAAGGTCAAACGTGCCAGCAAATAAACATATACCTCATGTGAATCTGGATGTTCTCTCTCCTAAGAGAGCAATTCTGAATCTTTCACGACATTCTAAACCGTCAGTATAAATGATCCCATAATAAGTTAAGGCTGTAGGTTTATTCACATTTATACACATTCGTAAAGGTGAGTGGTCTATCCCATGTGAATTTTCTGATGCTGAGTAAGCCTTGAGCTCCTGTTAAAAGCTTTGCCACATTCATTACATTTATAAGGTTTCTCTCCAGTGTGAATTCTCTGGTGTATAATTAGATGCGAGCGCCATCTGAATATTTTTTCACATTCATTACATTTATGAAGTTTCTTTACAGTATTAACTTTCTTACGGCTCACGTGGGTAGAAGCTTCCAGAGTATTCCCATACTCGTGGTACCACTGGGCTCGAGTGTGGATCCTCTGGTGCTCGATGAGGTACGAGCTCCGGCTGAAGGCTTTCCCACACTCGCTGCATCCATAGGGCTTCACCCCAGCGTGAATGATCTGGTGCTGGAAAAGGGTGGAGTTCTGACTGAAGGCTTTCCCACATTCACTGCACTTATAGGGCCTCTCCCCCGTGTGCACCCGCTGGTGTATTGTGAGCTGTGTGCTCATACTGAAGGCTTTTCCACATTCGAGGCACTCGTAGGGCTTCTCCCCTTTATGGATCCTCTGATGGTAAATGAGGCTTGAGCTCTGGCTGAAGGCCTTCCCACAGTCACTGCACTCATAGGGCTTCTCTCCAGTGTGAATTCTCTGATGCTGGATTAGGTGTGAGCCCTGGACAAAGCCTTTCCCACATTCTTCACACTTAAATGGTTTTTCTCCAGTGTGAGTTCTCTGGTGGCGAATAAGCCGTGAGCTGCAACCAAAGGCTTTTGAACACTTGTTGCATTTATAAGGTTTCTCTCCAGTATGCGTCAGCTGATGCTGACTAAGGCGGGAGACCCACCGGAAAGCCTTCCCACACTCGTCACACTTAAACGGTTTCTCGGTAGCATGCAACCTCTGATGTGCAACCAGGCTGGGGCTATCCGGGGCTCTTGGGAGCTGAAGTTTCTCCCCAGCGTGCATCCGCTGGTGCTGAGCTAGGGTTGAGCTCTGGCTGAAGGCCTTCCCACACTCCTGGCATGGGTAGGGCCTCTCTCCCGTATGGGTCCTCTGGTGCCTGGCCAGCTGAGACTGCTGGCTGAAGGCCTTCCCGCACTCCCGGCAGCCATAGGGCCTCTCTCCCGTGTGGACCCTCTGATGGTGGATGAGGCTAGAGCTCTGACCAAAGGCTTTTCCACATTCCTCACACCTGTAGGGCTTCTCCCCAGTGTGAATCCTTTGATGCTGAATGAGTTTCGAGCTCAGACGAAAGGCCTTCCCACACTCGGTGCATTTAAACGGCTTCTCTCCAGTATGGATCCTCTGATGCTGAGTAAGCTGTGAGCACAACCTGAAGACCTTCCCACACTCCTCACACTCATACGGCTTCTCGCCATGCAAGGTACTCAGATGTCTCCCCTGTAAGCAATCAGGTAATTTTTTTTGGCACTCCTGGCAGCTGTTAGGTCTCTTCTGTGTATTAATTTCCTGATGCAGAGAGACATCTGAAGTAGATCGGAAACTCCTACCACAGATGTCACATCTTCGCAAGGACCCCTGACTTTGATCACGTCGACAACCCAGGCGGCCACCACTCCCCCGCTCGCCACACCCCTGGGCCTCTTCCTCAGCGAAGGTCTCCCTGGGAGCCACAGTCCCTATATTCAAGCAGTTTTTCTGGAAGAGGGAGGTTGGCTGACTCTCTGAACAGACCTCGGGATCAGAGGCATCTCCAAAGCCAGGACTCTGGGGAAAGTCCTGGGACGGGGTTTTGACCATGACCACATGGGATTCTGATTTTAGACGGTCAATGTCTTCACAGGCCTGCTCACTCTCGGTCCCGATTGTAGAATCTGAAATGAACAGGAAGTAAACTGCTGCTTATCCCCTGTGCTCAGAGGAAGGACAAAGACTGGAGGATGGGGCAGGGGTGCACACCACCCCTGGGACTGAGCCCCCTCCCAGACAGTCTGCGTTGAGCACATGGAAAGACGCTACAAGAAGTCAATGCCTTTGACAGTTCTCAAAATCTGGTTTCATTCATACTTCATTTTATGCACTCATTCAGTTACAGTGTACTTGGCAGAGTGCAAAGAGCTTCCCTCCTACATGGGGGAAAGGTCCTCCCACGTGGAACTAGCATGAGGAAAAATCTACAAAGAAGCAAAGTGAGCTCGATAGGGTGGGAGGTTTAGTGAGAGGCAGGGCTAGGCTGAGAGGTCAGAGGCTCCTGGTTGCAGAGAACGTAGAGTGAGGAGGAAAGAGAGACTGAAAACTGTGAATAGAGGGATGTTAGATACCAAGAAAAATGAGGTGCAAGAGCTGCTGAGGGGCACACAGGTGGTGAGCCCAAGAGAACTAGGCCTCCAGCTGTCCACTGGGTGGGGTTCTGAGAAGGACCCCAGGCCTGAACCCTGTGGCATCCAGCTGCCGCCAAGCCACGCCCTCTGACGCACACCTGGCCGCATCCCTTGCTAGTCTGCCCCTCAGCTTCCAGGCAGCCACACCCGCTGGCCATACTGACTCCTCCTTCCCATGGGTTTCTGGAGGGTCCACCTACGCTGCCTGCCCTCCATATGGAGGTTTGGAGTGATGTGGCCACCAGCCAAGGAATACCTGGGGCCCAGAAGCTAGACTAGGCAGGAAGGATCCTCCCCTACAGGTTTCATAGAGGACATGACCCTGCCCATACCTTGATTTTGGACATCTGGCCTCCAGAACTGAGAAACAGTAAATCTCTGCTGTTTTAAGCCTCTAGTTCGTGGTGCTTTGTTACAGCAACCCCAGGACACTAACACAGCCCTAGAGCCTTATCTGAGAGGTTGGGGTCACCCAGGGCCCCAAGAAGTTCCAGAGGGAGCATGGCGGAGGGAGGGGACAGCTGCTCAGAGCCACACTTAGTGCTCCCCTTAGAGCCACATGTGTGTACCTGAGCTCAGTAAGACTATTAGTAAAATTACACGGGCTTCCCCGGTGGTGCAGTGGTTCTGCCAATGCAGGGGACATGGGTTCAAGCCCTGGTCTGGGAAGATCCCACATGCCACGGAGTGACTAAGCCTGTGTGCCACAACTACAGAGCCTGAGCTCTAGAGCCTGCGAGCCACAACTACTGAGCCCAAGTGCCACAACTACTGAGCCCACGTGCCTAGAGCCCGTGCTCCGCAACAAGAGAAGCCACTGCAATGAGAAGCCCATGCACCACGATGAAGAGTAGCCCCTGCTCGCCACAACTAGAGAAAGCCCGCGTGCAGCAACAAAGACCCAACGCAGCACCCCCCTCCGGCAAAAAAAAATTACAAACTGAGCAAATAGTGGTTCAAAAACAAACCGTTTTTGCCATAATGCGTGGGTGTTTTGTGCCCTCGCTTTTCTGTAGTTCAGTCTCTCCTGAGGCTGCCCCACCACCCGTCTACACTTCCGGACCCACCCCATGGCATTCCCAGGCAGCCCAGCAAGCCCACGTGGGTGGCACCTGGGGTCTGCCTCCAGCCTCCCGCCCGCAGCCCTCTCACCCTGTGCCCGGAAACCTCACCTGCCTGGGAGGTCCTGGCTGCCTCTCTCCCCTCCGCTCCTTGCAGGTCGAGGACCCATGGCTCCTGCCCCTGTTCCAGCCGGGAGATCAGCTCAGGCTTGAAGACCAGGAATCCTGCTGTGGAGGCGGCAGAGGAGGAGATGGCATTGGTGTGGCTGGGAGTGCAGCTCAGCCCTCCCTTGTTCCCAGGAGTGAAGGGCTGGGGGCTACTGGGGCACAGGGGCCCTCTCTGTCCAGGTCTGTCGCCTCCTGAGGCTGGACACAGAGGAACTCCTGGACTCCCAGCCTGTCCCTGTCTCCATCCACACAGGGCCAGGATCCTCAGGGAGCCCTGTCACACGAATCTGCCTAGTACAGGCCAGCTCTAGCCCAGGGGGAGAGAAGCCAGGCACTGCCAGCACTTCCCTCAGTCCCTCAGTTCCGAGAGCAAGGACACCCCAAGAGATTGACGTGGTTAAAAAACAAGACAAACAACAACAACAAATCAACAAACAAAATGGATTTTAAATCCGAAGGTGTGAGGACTTCCGTGGCAGTCCAGTGGTTAAGACTCTGTGCTGGGCTCCCCTGGTGGCGCAGTGGTTGAGAGTCCACCTGCCGATGCAGGGGACACCGGTTCATGCCCCGGTCCAGGAAGATCCCGCATGCTGTGGAGCAGCTGGGCCCGTGAGTCATGGCCGCTGAGCCTGCGCGTCCAGAGCCTGTGCTCCGCAACGGGAGAGGCCACAACAGTGAGAGGCCCGCATACCGCAAAAAAAAAAAAAAAAAAAAAAAAAAAAAGACTCCGTGCTTCCAACGCAGGGGGCACGGGTTTGACTTCTTGGTCTGGGAACTAAGATCCCACATGTCGCGTGGTGCCGCCAAAAAATAAAATAAAATAAATAAAAAAAAAAATCAGGTGTGAAGTCCAATGGTCACCCAGAAGCTCCAGCCTCGAGTCCTCATATAAAAAGCCCTGGGGGGCCTCGGCAGAGGGGTGGAGAGCTGCAGGCACCCACCTGGCACCTGCCTTCTGGGGCCGCCAGCCCCCATGCTGTGGGCCAGCCGTGTGATGTGCTCCCAGCCCATCCAAGGGCTGGCCAAGCCCTCTGGCTGGAGCACACCTCAGGTTTCCAGCCGTGTGGATGGAGAAGGGCAGGCAGAGAGAGCCTAGGTCGAAGTCTCAGGTGATGGCAGGACCCTGAGTTGACCCACAGTCAACATGAAACAGGTGTTCTTACCAAGCACATGTGCAATGCTCACAGAGAAACATCCCTGGGCCAGTCAGGAAGGGGATCAGGCACAGGCCACAGAACAATACCACAGACTGCACCTGATCTAAATGCAACTGGACATGACAGCCACCACAACAAGTAGCTCAAAACTATTAGCTACCTGAAAACGAAATGATGAATTACTAAGTGGTATTTACTGTAAGTAAATTGTATTTACTATAAGTCAAAATTTGTAGGGCGCAGCTGAAGCAGTACTTACAAATAAAATTTCACATTTTAAAATATGTTGACCAGAAACAAGAATGATTGGGGGCTTCCCTGGTGGCACAGTGGTTAAGAATCCACCTGCCAGTGCAGGGGACACGGGTTCGAGCCCTGGTCCGGCTCCATGCCATGGAGCAACTAAGCCCGTGCGCCACAACTACTGAGCCTGCGCTCTAGAGCCTGCAAGCCACAACTACTGAGCCCTTGTGCCACAACTACTGAAGCCTGTACGCTTAGAGCCGTGCTCCGTGACAAGAGAAGCCACCACAGTGAGAAGCCCATGCACCGCAACGAAGAGTAGCCCCGTTCACCGCAGCCAGAGAAATCCTGCGCGCAACAAAGACCCAATGCAGCCAGAAATAAAATTAAAATTAAATAATAAATTTATTTTTAAAAAAAGAAACAAGAATGATAAACACAGAAAAGGTAAATATTAAATTCAAGGAGTTGTAAACAAAACAACACAGCAAACACAAATAAATAAAAAGGGAGAAAATAACAAAAGTGGGCAAGATTCAATGAAAGAGCACCCCTTCCCCCCAAAAAAACCCAAAAGCTGGTTCTTCAAAAAGATAAAAAGCATAGTCTTGTGGCAAAACCAATCACAGGGACTTCCTTAGTGGTCCAGTGGGTAAGACTCTGTGCTCCCAATGCAGGGGGCCTGGGTTCCATCCTTGGTGGGGGAACTAGATCCTACATGCATACCACACCTACGAAGTCCGCATGCTGCAACTAAGAGTCCACATGTCACAACGAAAAGATCCTGTGTGCTGCAACAAAGACCCAGTGCAGCCAACATAAATAAATATTTTTTTAAAAAACTAACAGTCAACACAGTGAAAAGATGCTGCCAAAAAATAAAACAAACAAGGGAAACAAACACAAACATAATAGAGATTAAAAATAAAGAGTATTATGAACAAATACACGCTAAAAAAATTGAAAATCTGAAGGAGTAGATCTATCTGTACAAAAACTAGAAATGACAAAATTGGCACAGGGGAAAATCCGTAAGCTTGATAGACCATGAGGCATTAATAAAACGTAAATTCCAGTCAAAGACCTTCCTTCCCCAAGGGCCCAAGGCCCAGGTGGTTTTACAGGTGAGTTCAACCAAAAACTCGAAGGTTCAATTAATTCCATCTATATAAATTCTTCCAGAAATTAAGAAAGACAGCAAAAGCTTCCCAACTCATTTTATGAAACTTATATGCAAAAAATGTCAAACTATATAATGACAATTCACCAAAAAAAAAAAAACAAACAAACAAAAAACCATACAAGTCCATTTGGCTTAGGAACAGGGATGCAAAAATCCAAAATACAATACTGACTACCTGAGTCCAAGAGGTTATCAAAATGCATATGTAAATATCATGACTTAAGTAGAGTTTATTCCAGGAATATACGGAAATATGCCAATGTAACTTATTAGACTAACAGGCTAAGGAAAAAAAAAAACATATGGACATCTCAATTAATGGAGGAAAAGAATTTGAAATATCCACCTGCCAATGCAGTGAACACGGGTTCTATCCCTGCTCCGGGAAGATCCTACATGCCGCGGGGCAACTAAGCCGGTGCACCACAACTACTGAGTGTGCACTCTAGAGCCTGTGAGCCACAACTACCGAAGCCCGCGCGCCTGGAGCCTGTGCTCCGCAACAATAGAAGCCACTACAATGAGAAGCCCGCACACTGCAACAAAGAGTACCCCCGCTCGCCGCAACTAGAGAAAGCCCGCGCACGGCAACGCAGCCAAAAACAAAAAACAAAACACCGAAACTCTTCAGCCAACTTCTGTCCTTAGTTACATGCATTCCCTTTAAAATCAGAACAAAACAAGCATGCCCACAGCACTCCTAACAGCACGGGCGCTCTGGCCATTGCTAAAGATCAGGACACATGGGGGCCAGGAGGGAAAACACCAAGCTTTCACTTGCAGGCCCCTCCTTAGAACATGATACCAGAACTAGCAGGGAGTCCAATGAAGTGGCCAAATACAAGGTCTATCCTCCAAAATCAAGAGCATTTCTCTATAGCAGCAATAATCAGCTAGAAATATAACATAACAATGATACATTCACAAAACAACCTAAACTGAAGATCAAACACCAGACCACTGTGGAGGAAATGCCCACACTCTAATAACGTCTGCAGAGGTAAGTAGGTAAATGGAGACACAATGCACGGTCTTGGGTGGGAACAGTTAACAGAAAGGTGCCAGTTCTCCTCACACTATCTACAAATTCAAACCACTCCCCTATAAAAATTCCAGTGCAATTTTCAAGGAACTCAAACTTATTCTAAACTTACACGAAAGAACTACTCTGTTAGCCGTAAGTAAGTGAAATTTTAAAAAGAATAAAGAGCGAGAGCTGCCCCACCAGGTATTAACATGCCACAAGTCAAAGCAATCAAAAGTAATACTAATAACAGAACAACCTAACAAAAAGCAGAGAGCTGCCCCCTAACAGACCAGAGCTCAGAAACACACCATCACACATATGAAAAAGGCAGCTCTACAAATCAACGGGAAAGGATGGATTGTTTAGTGCTGGGGAAACAGCTCAGTGTGTGGACAAAGATAAAAAAGGATTCTCGGGGCTTCCCTGGTGGCGCAGTGGTTAAGAATCCACCTGCCAGTGCAGGGGACACGGGTTCAAGCCCTGGTCCAGGAAGATCCCACATGCCGTGGAGCAACTAAGCCCCTGCGCCACAGCTACTGAGCTTGCGCTCTGGAGCCCGTGACCCACAACTACTGAGCCCGCGTGCCACAACTACTGAAGCCCACACGCCTAGAGCCCATGCTCCGCAACAAGAGAAGCCACCACAATGAGAAGCCCGCACACAGCAACGAAGACTGAATACAACCAAAAATAAATAAAATAAAACAATAAATAAATAAATATATATAACAGAGGCCTGGCTAGGTGGGTGCTGACAGATGACGCAGGGGCTAAGGGTGTCCAGATGAAGCCTCACCTAGTCCGGCCACACTGCTGTGGTTCTCGAGCATCACCTCCTTGTAGAGGGCCCTCTGGCCAGGGTCCAGACACTGCCATTCCTCCCGTGAGAAGTGCACAGCCACATCACCAAACGTCACAGCCTCCTGAAAGGACACACACCAGTCCCCCAGGGACCCCTGGGTGTCTCAGGCACATGGACCACAAGGTTGGGTGAGACAGTCACCAGGCCCCTTTGGCTCTAAAATCAAGGGGAGGAGAGAATTCCCTGGAGGTCCTATGGTTAGGACTCCGCACTTCCACTGCAGGGGGCATAGGTTAGATCCCTGGTCAGGGAACTAAGATCCTGCAAGCCACGCAGTGTGGCCAAAACAGTAATAATAATAAAAGAAAAGAAAATCAAGGGGAGGGACAGTATGGAGAAGGGGGAGGGACCCAGACTACGGTGATATACAACCTTCCCCAGAGAGCCTCAGGCAGGGCCCGGTCTGGGCAGGTGTTTGCTCACTACCTTGGCAATGGGCATGCCGGAGACCGGCAAGGGTCACAGTGTGGAGCCAAGGGAGGGTCTAGGTCCAGGCCCAGTGGGCAGGGAGGGTGCCCAAAGGAGGAGGAAGGGGCCCTCCCAGAACGAGGGAGGGAACGGGGGAAGTCAGACTCCTACCATGCGCCTGCGTGGGTGGGGATCCGCGTGTCCCGGCCCAGAGACCTGCTGGAAGTAACGAAAAGGTCAGAGATCAGTATCCTGGAGGCCCCAACCCCTGACTTCCAGGCTAACCGAGGGGCGTGGTACTACGTTCCCCCATCCTTTACCTCCAACCCCAGGTGTTCTCTGGCAGGGACTTGGGGCGGGGCCAAAGTCGCCATGGCACCTGAGTACCTGCCCCCCGAAGCTCCATTCATCTTTCAGAGTGTGTAGTATGTATGAATCACTCCACAAACATGTAATGGGTGGTTGCCACGGATGCCAGGTGCTCAACCAAGCAATGGGGATACAGTAGTGAACAGTACACACAGACTTTGCGTTCACGGAGCAGTCTACTGGAGAAGAGAGTTAAGTGACCACAAAAACAAATGCAAAATTACAGCTGTGATAATAGCACCGAAGCACAAGAAACTCTGAAAGCACTTAAACGAGGAAATTCTGACTTAGTCTGATGGGTCACTTCCCCTAGGTGCTAACTTGGCTAAGGTAATGGAGGCGGGGAGGGCACCGCAGGCAGCAGGAACAACGTGTGCAAAAGGCATGAGGCAGGAAAAACCGGGGCTGAATGAGCCTGTGGGGCCGCAAGAGGAAGCATGATGCGACTGGGGGCTCGAATAGACAGGAACCGGAAGGACGGACTGCACGGACAAGAGGAGTCGGCACGGGACCCCACCCCAACCCCAGTATATAAACTTGGCCCCTCTCCAGGCATCTCTCTGGGAGGTCAGAATGAGAAGCGGGCTTCCTAGGGGAGCTTCTGGCTCTCAAATCGGCTTGAGGGCCGAAGCCCCAGGCCGTGAGGGCAGCAAGGCTGAGGCAGCAGTGACCACTGTCAGGTGGGTCCCCACCTGGGCCTGGCCAGTGCTGTATCCTGGGTCCCCTGTAGAGAATCGCAGGCCCTTAGCGGCAACCAGAATTCAGAGAAAATACATATCTTACTCCCCCAAGGTACAGCCCTTTTTGCCACCCTCACTAAGTCTAGGCCTTCGACGGACAGTGAGGGAGGGAAAAAGAGGGCCCTAGAGGGAGATGATTATGCAGGTAGGATAAGCAAGGATGCCCCTGGAGCAGGCCTAGAACCGGCGGGAAGGTTACGAGGCTGCCGCGAGGCCGGATCTGCGGGACTCCCCCTCCCGCCTCCCACCTCTGCCGGGCAAGACGGCCAAGGCTCGACCACCACCCCGCCAGGCGCCCACGGGCTCTAGACAGCCGCCCGCGCCACCCGCGCTTCCCCGCGGAGAGGCCGGGGAGGGCGGGGCCTGCAGAGTCGGAGGCGGGAGGGCGCTGGGGCTGGTAGGCGGCCTCTCCGCCCGAGGGCGAAGAGCACGTGCGGCGCCCCGACACTAACCCGCGCGTGTTGCATCGACTCACCCTCCCCGGGGCCGCTCGAGGACCCACCCGCGGGACGACGCCGGAAATGGGCCTCGGCCGCCCGCGGCCGCTCTGCCCCGCAGCCTTCCGGCCGTTCTGGGCGTTTCGGAGGCTCGGCCAACTCGGTGGTTCCCAGCCGGCCCCCGCCCCCGCCTCGGAGCCGGCGAACGGGCGGGGCCAGATCGCTGGGGAAAGGATGGAGCCCGGAGAGGGCGGGGCGGAGTCCGGTAAAGGGCGGGGTCACAGTACGGGGAGGGCGGAGCCGGGGCCCAGGAAAGGCGTGGGTCTGGGCCCGGTGTCTCTTGGCCTGGGGTCGGGGAGCGGACCCGGGCGAAGCGGGCGGAGAGCCTGAAGTTCGCCTGGGGACGATCCCGCGCACCTCCGGTCACCAGTCCGAGGGCGCTGGTCCCCGCACCGGTTCTATGTGCTGGTTTTTCCATAGCAGAACGCACCCGCTGGGCACGTTCGAGGCCCCAGGACTACGGAGACACCCCCACCCAGGCCGTGTCCGGGGTGGAGGGGGTACGTGGTGCGGGGCAACGGCCTGCTGGGGGCGCAGAAGAGCCGTGTGCAAAGAGCAGGTGTTCTGCACCTGGTGGGGCAGATGGTCCAGGCGGAGGTCACCGCAGTGCGGCGGGGCACCGACAGCTCAGAGATGAGGCTGGGAGGGCCCCAGAAAGGGTGAGGTCCACCAGGAGAAGGAGAGGCCCAGGGGAGGGTCGTCACCCGGGACTCCGGGCTGGGGTCCCTGGGTGCATCGCGGGGTTCGGGGCAGCAGGACAGCCCAGGACCTGCCGAGAGACCGGATGGGGTGGGACCGGATGGGGTGGGACCCCGAGGTCAGGTCAAGGCTTCTCCTCGCTGCGCCCCCACCCATCCCCAACTTCGTGTGGCCCCCGGGGCCACCTGTTCTGGGTGTTCTCCCAGATCCACGCTGTCCTGTGTGTAGGGGCGGGCACCCCAACTTCTTTGGAACTCAGCAGGAGCCTCCCCAGGTCCCTGCAGCCCTGGGGAGGACGCTGTCTGCGTCTTCGGAGGCCTCAGCTTTGTGCGGCCCCGGTCCCTGGAGCTCTTCACACTGGACAGCCCTGGAGAGGGAAGGGCGGGGGAAGGGTGCGCAGAGCTTTTCGCGGGGAGGGCCCTGACACCCGACTTGTCGACGATCCAAATCCCGGGGTCCCAGGCAAAGCCGCTGTGAAATTGGTGCAAACCAAAGTAAGGAAATGGTCAGAATCAGCTCCCGGACCGACTCCTAGGGGAGGTGGAAGAGAAAAGCAAGTACGCTCGGAGGAACTAGCTCCTCTCCCTGGGCCCCTGTGCGGCATGGTCCCGGCGCTCCCACCCCACACCTCCCAGCTCGAACTCAACTCTCCCGTCCCCACATCCTCCCTGCTCACGCTCAGAGAGCATCTGTGCAAAGTGTGAATAAACGAAGGAATGGAGAATGGGAAAGGGCTGGGAATATGCCTGCTTCCTAACCTTAATCGCCAGCCAAGCGCTCAGGTACCCTGAGCTCACTGGTGGTCCTGATCTACTTACTGGGAGACTTCCTGCTGGAGGGTCTTCACACTACTCCATCTAGAGGAGGGGCTGGCAAACCTGGGCCCTAGCCTGGCCCCCTCAAGGTAAGAATGACCCAGGGAGCAAGAGGGGGAGCCAGGGCTGATGCTTGCGTCTGTGGACCCTGAGGACAGAGCCATCTCAGCCACCACAAAAGCCTGGCCCAGAGTGTCCACCCAGCAGACATCTGGGCAGTGTGGGAGGTGCAGGTACCAGGGCACTGAGGGTGCTGCCCGGGAGTGGGGTGAAGGAGACTGCTTCTATCCACTGCAGGCCATTCCAGGGCCTCCGTGGCTGAGTCCCATCATCCTGAGCAAACAGACTATTAACAGTAAGGGGCCTGGGGAACTTCCCTGGTTGTCCAGTGGCTAAGACTCCGTGCTCCCGATGCAGGGGGCCGGGGTTCGATCCCTGGTCAGGGAACTAGATCCCGCATGCCGCAACTAAAAAAAGAGTTCACGAGCAGCTAAGACCCGGAGCAGCCTAAATAAATAAATAAATAAATAATATTTAGGGACTTCCCTGGTGGCGCAGTGGTTAAAACGCCACCTGCCAATGCAGGGGACACGGGTTCGAGCCCTGGTCCGGGAAGATCCCACATGCCGCCGAGCAACTAAGCCCGTGCGCCACAACCGCTGAGCCTGCGCTCTAGAGCCCACGAGCCACAACTACTGAGCCGGTGTGCCACAGCTGCTGAAGCCCGCACGTCTAAAGCCTGTGCTCCGCAACAAGAGAAGCCACCGCAATGAGAAGCCCGCACACTGCAACGAAGAGTAGCCTCCGCTCGCCGCAACTAGAGAAAGCCTGTGCGCAGCAACGAAGACCCAATGCAGCCAATAAATAAATAAATTAATTAATTTGAAAAGATTATTTAAAAAATAATAAATATTTTTTTAAAATGTCAGGGGCCTGCATGGTTCCCCAAATGGTCACAGTGCCCTTTCTCTGGGCCAACCCAGATTACTTTCCAGCTATTTCCGGCCTGCGATTGGGATTCCAAGCTGTAAGTGTTCCCAGGGGAAAAGCCCAGTTTAAAAATTATTTTTGGGAATTCCCTGGCAGTCCAGTGCTTAGGATTCCACGTTTTCACGGCCATGGGTGCAGGCTCAATCCCTGGTCAGGGAATTATGATCCCGCAAGCTGTGCGGCCAAAAGAAAAATTATTTTCAAAGAGCTGTGTTTCCAAGGCCAGTCTGGGCCATCTACTAGATTTTCTGTAGTCTAGTAGATGGCCCAGAGCAATAACACTTTCAATGAACCGGAACAGACGGAGCCCCCGAAGGCCATCACCATCCCTGAGCACTCAGGAACCTCATGGTGTGCTAAAATGTACCTCGGGTTTCTTTTCTTTTTTTTTTTTTCCTCGGGTTTCTTTTAATCGGGGATGGTAAGATATGCAGACTCGGAAGTGAAGGAAGACATTTATACTCACGGGTCTCTGGAATGGGAGGCAGGGCACACCACATGGGGCCACACAGGGAAGCACTAGGTTGGTGAGGAGGCAAAAGAGGGGAGGGAAGGTGTGGCCCAGAGCCTTCACTGGGGTTTCCGCAGGAAAGAATGGGCAGGGCAGAGCAGGCACGCTGAGTAAGCTGAGAATCATGTGTTTGAATAATTTCAGCAGGCTGCAGGTTATCAGGTTATGGTTGGTCTCTAGTTGTCCCATACCTGGCGCTGGGGTGATGTAGGGCAGGGAAACATTGGTGTGGGGTGTGAGTCTCATAAAGGAGACAGCTGGGAGTGTGGGCTCTGGATTGGTTGGTTTGTGCCAAAGCCTCGCTCTAAGGTCCTTTGCTGCCTCCAGGATCGCCTTTTGGATTTAGCCTCGCCTGACTCAAAAGCTGGCAGGAGGAACCGGGAGACCCCAAGCCCTGAACAGAAGCAGAAGCTCCCTGAGTCCCCCAGGGAAATGTTACCTGAGGAGGTCAGGGGCTTGGGGTCCTGAGAGCAAAATGAACGAGGTGCCGGAGGGGGCCTGAGGAGGTGGGCAGCAGGGGCTGCGGGTGACAGGCCTGTGCCCAGCACAGAGAGGCCTTGGCACCACCTGCTCCTGTCTGACTCCTGCCCTGTAGTCAACTTTTTTTCCCACTTGGACCGGAGTCCCTTGAAGGCAGGGTTTGTGGTGTTTCCATCTTGCCTCTCTCAGGGCCGCCCCCCCATACTCCATCCTAGGGACCCCACAGCCCACAAGTCCAAGCACTGTCCCCACCTCCATCCCACTCTTCCTCTGCCCTTCTGGTCTTCCAGGTCTATCCCGAGCTGACCCCAGAGTCCGTCACCCTGCCCCAGGGCGGCCCCGGTGCCCCTCAGCTCCTGGCCCTGCTGTGCGCTGTGCAGCCTCCGGATGAGCTATCTCTGCCGAGTCGGCTGTCTCTCCGGGCGCCTCGTGCTCCCCTGTGGCTTCAGCATGTGGCCACATGGACCCTTCCTTCCCTCTCCTGTCACCTTCTCCTGATGTCTCTCTGGCCTCCACCCCTGCAAAACCCACCTGCCCGCACTGGTGCAAACACACCACCCCAGAGCCCTGAGTGCAAGCCCCTCTGCTCCCTGAGACCCCTGCCCTCACTCTCTCCCTACCTCGCTGCCTCTCCCTCCTCAGGCGTCACCTGCACACCCACTGCCCTGGTCACTAAGCTCTCCCTGTCCGCGCCTACTGACAGGTCTCACTCAGGGGATCCACCGCCTCTTCGGCTAATTCCAGGGATCCTCTCTGGAAGGACCCCTCCCACTTCTCCAGAAGCCCCCTGCCCGAAAGATGTGCCCTACTGGAGGCTCCCTTTCTGGTAGGCTTGCCCGCCCACTCGACGGCCCCGCGGCGGGAGAGCAGCATCCCCGCCAAACCACCGGAGCCTCTGCGCACTGCGGGACCAACCACCTCAGTTCGCCTGCGCTGAGGCCCCGGCGCGAGGGAGGGGCCCCTGGCGCCCGCGAGAGGACTACAAGTCCCGGCGTGCCTTGCGGTGGCGGCCGCCGCTCCTGGCCGGAAGGTTAAGGGCTCTCGGCCCCACCCCGGAAGGTAGGGCGGCTCTCAAGGGCCGCGTCTCCTCTTTCGGCAGTGCCCGGCAGCAGGTAGGATGTGTTGGTGCCTCCTGGTGCCATCCGGTGCCATCAGGCGCCATGCGGCGCCCTAGGGCCCGTGAGGGACCCCAGCCAGCTCTGCAGAAGGCGCCAGGTCGCACGGCCGGGGAGGGGGACGCGAAGGGTGCCGAGACCTGGAGGGAGGAGCCGGGGGAGCGGGAGCCCTGAAGTCGGGGTGGTGGGGGTGCCTGGGCCGCCCGGCCGCTGACCATGAGCCACCCCCAGACCGCCGCGATGGGTCGCGTGATCCGTGGGCAGAGGAAGGGCGCCGGCTCCGTGTTCCGCGCGCATGTGAAGCACCGAAAGGGCGCCGCGCGTCTGCGCGCCGTGGACTTCGCCGAGCGACACGGCTACATCAAGGGCATCGTGAAGGTTCGGGGCGCGGGCTGGGGCGGGTGGGGGTGTGGGGCGCCCGGCGGGACCCACGCCACTCAAGCCGCCTCGACCCGCAGGACATCATCCACGACCCGGGCCGCGGCGCGCCCCTTGCCAAGGTGGTCTTCCGGGATCCGTACCGTTTTAAGAAGCGGACGGAGTTGTTCATCGCCGCCGAGGGCATCCACACTGGCCAGTTCGTGTACTGCGGCAAGAAGGGTGAGTGTCGCGCCTAGATGGAAGGTGGCGGTGGGGAGGAACCTGCGGTTCCTTGAGGTTTACGCCTTGGGTCGGGGGAGGAACACTGAGGCAGCAGACCTGCTTGGCCACGCATACTCGGTGGGTGCCTGGAGAACTGTAGGAGGAGGCTGGCTGTGGAGTGCTGCGCTGGCTTTGTTTTTGGCAAGCAGTGGTTAGGACACCACCTTACGCTGTTGACTGCCGGCTGCTGCTGCTTCCCCTTGCAGCCCAGCTCAACATCGGCAATGTGCTCCCGGTGGGCACCATGCCCGAGGGCACCATCGTGTGTTGTCTGGAGGAGAAACCTGGTGACCGGGGCAAGCTGGCCAGGGCCTCTGGGAACTATGCGACTGTCATCTCCCACAACCCTGAGACAAAGAAGACCAGAGTGAAGCTGCCCTCGGGCTCTAAGAAGGTCATCTCTTCCGCCAACAGGGCTGTGGTCGGTGAGTGGAAGGTGTCGGTTGAATGCTGTGGGTCTCCTGTGGACAGCCAGCAGCTAGATAGGGACCTGGAACCCAGCTGCCTGCTTCACTGAAGTGTGGGCTGTGTAAGCTTGAGCACAGCTCTAAAGCGGGCACAGCAGTTCCTACTTAACTGCTGGTTGGGTATTGAATGAGACCGAACCCGCTGAGACTCTTAAGGCAGACTCGTCTGCGCTTGGGGATAACCTGGACTTATGTGATCCCTGCCCGTTAACATCCTACCAAGATATGTGTGATTTCCTTAAAGGCACCCAGGAAAAAAGCACATGAACCCAAGTTTGTTTACTTTGGTTTTTGTCAACATCTTTGAATCCATGTGGCAAAGCCAGTCTTGCATGGGGGAGGCTCTTGAGGATGTGCTCACAGGATAAACAAAACAATGGCAGAGAAGTGGCAGGCTGGGTCAGCTGTCCTGTTTGGGGTGGGGAGGTGCTTGCAGGAGTGCAGTGTCAGACCCTGCAAAGGGGACGACTTCCTGGAGAACCGTGGATCAAGGCAGGCATTCCAGACGATGTGAATAAAGCCCTGGCTTAACGACCCTGCAGCGCCTGAAAAAACTTGTCGGCTGATAGGCTGCAAGGGGACTTGGTGCTTGGTGATGGTTTCGAGGCATTTCTGAGGTTCCTGGGAACGTGTGATGCTGTATGACACACGGGGGTGGGACACTGGCACGGACCGAGCAGGGGATGCTCTGCCTGATGGGAAGGTCCCCCAGTGCTGGGCAGGGTGTGATACATCTCCCTGAGGTCCCTGGTCTCCAACAGGTGTGGTGGCTGGAGGTGGCCGCATTGACAAGCCCATTCTGAAGGCCGGCCGTGCCTACCACAAGTATAAGGCAAAGAGGAATTGTTGGCCACGTGTGCGGGGTGTGGCCATGAATGTAAGTGGCCCAGAAATGGACAGTGGTGGGGGTATTCAGTGTACTGGGGCTGTGAGATGGGGTGGACAGGCTCCTTCCTGTAGTGTTCCCTCTTCTCTGTGGTGGGGGATCTGTACTGTGAGGCTCTCGGTGATGGTTTGTAAGCACAGGCTGGTTGATTATACCCTTCCCCAAGCCCTCCTAAGGCAGGTCGGGGCCACACCCAACACCACTTCCCTCTTCCCGCAGCCTGTGGAGCATCCCTTCGGAGGTGGCAACCACCAGCACATCGGCAAACCCTCTACCATCCGCAGAGATGCCCCTGCTGGCCGGAAAGTGGGTCTCATTGCTGCCCGCCGGACTGGGCGTCTCCGGGGAACCAAGACTGTGCAGGAGAAAGAGAATTAGGGCTGGGGGCTCAATAAAGTTTGTCTTTTTCACAGCTGAGCTGCGCTTTTCCATGGTTTCAGAGGGAAGGGTCCCTGCTGGGAGGAGTGCCCTGGTGTTCCACATAGGGAGGAAGGAGGAAGATGAAGTAGTTGCACTAGTGAACAGTGGAAGCTTTGGACAGAGAAGGTGGGGCTGCTGGGTTGCTTCACATCTTGACTCCTGGAATCCCCCACCACCTGCACGTGGAGCAGAGAAGCCCACTCACAAGGAGTGTAGCCCCCAGACCTCTGTTCACTAACTTGTCTTGAGCACTTGGAGAATCTGGATGAGGGTTTGGGTGCTGTTGGGTGAGAGAGTGGTGTCCCTGGAGCCACAGGCTGGAGAGCAGGGGTGCTGCCTTGCAATGGAAGGACCAGACTAGTTTCTCAACAGATGGGCTTCCTTTTTGGCAATAGCCCACTAGCACCTTGTCCCAGACTAAATGATAGACTGGTCAAAGCTGATAGAGCCAGGGCAGACTGGGCACCAGAATGGGAGTGGAGGCCCATCAGTGCCTCAGGACCAGGACACTTGCTTCCCAGAGGCCAGCCAGAGCCTCCCGCCCCTAGTGGTACCCCTTGTGAGCTGATGTGAAAGCAGGAGCTGCAAGCCAGTGTGCCTAACTGACCACTGGAGTGAGTGGTAGGCCGATTGGGACAGCAAGGGTGGATGGCAGGCTGAGGTGGGATGCACCTTTACAGAGTGGGCACAAGGGCACTGGCTGGAGTCTCTGGCAGCCACCTTCCTGAGTCTCACGCATGAGAACTGGTCCCCTTGGCTGTTCCGGGAGACTGGCAGGGTTCCTCCTGGGTAGTAGGGCCTCACTGGTTGCCAGGTGGCTACTTGTTTTCATGGTTCATACCTGTCTCTAGTGTGAACCTCAGTTCTAGTCTTGCCTTCCTGGGGCCCCACGTGTCCTATGCCACCCACGCCTAGACAGTGACCCAGTAGGGCTAGGACCTCGGTCATGAGAGGAGGGCAATGGTTCCTTCTGAAGGAAAGGGTACTGGACATGTTTGCCTGAACCATAACCTGCTTGCAGTATTGCTCCCTTCTGGGTAAAGTGGCCTGGGGCTTTGTCCAGGGGACTGGCCAACAGGGAGAGTTTGCTCCAGGAGCATTCGGGCACTCAGACCCTGAGTGGACACTGGACCCCATTTATACCCTAGAGCACGGGCTCTAGGCATGCGGGGTTCAGGAGTTGGGGCTGGGGGCAGTGGGTTAAACTAAAACGGGCTGCTTTGACCAGTAAGTATCCTCTTCACATGGCCCTGAGAAAAGGCGTGGCTTTCTGCCTTTAGCTGCAAAGGAAAGGGCCTGCCTGAACTTTTGTTGGTTGCAGTGCCTTGAGTTTCACTGAAAAGGAGAATTACTGGCAATCTGCTGGTCACCAAAGCCTCCGCCTTGCCTTCGCTGCGAAGCCTGGGGGTCGTGGTTCCAGACTGCCACCTGGTGGCAGCGTTCCCGATCTACGATGCAGCTTCTACTTTCCTCGAGGCGGCCGACCACCGAGACGCGGCGTCCGTTTCCCAGAGCGACCCTAAGGCGTCTTCCGCCGGGATCCGGGAGGAGGGCACGTCACTTCCGGTCGGGTTTCGGTCGGCTGGGCAGGAGCAGCAGGCGGGGCCTGGTCGTGCAGGCTGCTGTTGGGCGGCGCTGAGGTGAGTGTGGGTCGGTGGGGGCGGGGGCGGCGGCGGCTGGGCCTCCCGGGAGCCGAGCGCGGACCCTCCCTTCGACACCGAGAACTCCCGCCCCGGGTCCCACTGCAAGACCCCGAACCCTACTGTTCTCCCCCGGTCGGGGTCGTTGCTTGCCAGGCCCCTCTCCCGCCGCGGAGTCTCCGTCACCGGTCCCAAGCCCGCCCTGGGGTCTCTCCACCGGACTCCCCTCCCGGGTCGCCCCAAGGGGCTGCTTCCGCGGCGCGAGATGCCGCCGGTAACCAGGCGCCGCGCGCGCCGGCCTCGCACTGTTGTGCTCCCCTCTCCCCCTCCGCCCCCAACTCGTTCCGCCCCCGGTACCCTCCTCGCGGGTCTCCAGCTCGGGGGGTTCATGCCCGTGCACACTCCCGTCACCTCCAGCGTCAGCCCGCCTCCGCATTTCCCCCGCGGCCCTGCGGGTCCCGCCCCCCGCCCCCCGCCCCACCGGACGTATCTCCCTTCCTTCCCACCCTTCTGCTTCTGGCCCACGGAAGCCTTTCTCCCAGCAGCCAAATTTTTGTTTCTCTTTCTAGAGGCTTTTATTCAAGGTCTGAAACCTTTTTATTTGCCCCATTGTTTTGTGCCTTTAAAATGTGGCATTAAAAAATCCTTTTCGTTAAAACTTAAGGACAGAGAATGGATTAGCAAACGTCAGGGACTGGGATTGCCACTTCTCTTTTTGCTAGTTTTTTCAAACCCACCCACTCCCCCGCCCTTTTTTTTGGTAATTTAAGAAAACTGTTAAAAACCCTGGCGGTCCAGTGGCTAAGACTCTGCACTTCCAATGCAGGGGGCCTGGGTTTGACCCCTGGTCGGGGAACCAGATCCCACATGCCGCAACTAAGAGTTCGCATGCCGCAACTAAGACCCGTAGCAGTCTAAATTAAAAAAAAAAATCTACTTAGCAAATTTCAAAGTATATAATACAGTATTGTTGATTATAGTTACCTGGCTGTTAATTAACTCTCCAGAACTTATTCATCTTGCATAACTGAATGTTTGTACTCTGACCAACATGTCCATTTTCATTAATCCCCAAACGCTGGCGACCACCATTCTACTCCTTGAGTCTATGATTTGGACTGTTTTAGATACCACGTATAAGTGAGATCATGCAGCGTTTGTCTTTCTGTGTCTGGCTTATTTCACCTAGTATAATGCTCTCCAGGTTCATCCATGTTGTTGCCAATGGCAGGAATTCCTTTTTTTATGACTGAATAATATTCCATTGTATATATATGCCACATTTTTTTCCCCTTGTTTTTTATTTATTTATTTTTGGCCACATTTACTTTATCCTTTCATCCATGGACAGACATTTAGGTTGTTTCCATGCCTTAGCTGTTGTGAATAATGCTGCAGTGAACACGGGAGTGCAGATCTCACTTTGAGCTCCAGATTCCATTTCCTTTGGATATATACTGAGAAGTAGGATTGTTGGATCATATGGTGGTTCTACTTACAATTTTTTGAGAAACCTTCATACTGTTTTTCATAGTTGATGCACCAATTTACATTTCCACCAACAGTGTGTAAGGGTTCCCTTTTCTCCAAATCCTCACCAATGCTTTTTTTTGCTTTTTTCTTTTAAAAGGTAAAGGATGTTCTTTTTTAAAAAATTAATTTATTTTTGGCTGCATTGGGTCTTCATTGCCGCACACGGGCTTTCTCTAGTTGCGGCAAGCGGTGGCTTCTCTTGTTGTGGAACACGGGCTCTATAGGCGCGCGGGCTTCAGTAGTGTGGCACTCGGGCTCAGTAGTTGTGGCTCACGGGCTCAGTAGTTGTGGCGCATGGGCTTAGTTCCTCTGTGGCATGTGAGATCTTCTCAGACCAGGGATCGAACCCATGTCCCTTGCATTGGCAGGTGGATTCTTAACCACTGTGCCACCAGGAAAGTTCCTCTTTTGCTTTTTGAGAGTAGCCATTCTAACAAGTGTGAAGTGGTATCTCCTTGTGTTTTTTTTTAATTAATTAATTTTATTTATTTTTGGCTGCATTGGGTCTTTGTTGCGGTGTGCAGGCTTCTCATTGCAGTGGCTTCTCTTGTTGCATGCAGAGCACAGGCTCTAGGCACGTGGGCTTCAGTAGTTGTGGCTTGCGGGCTCTAGAGCACAGGCTCAGTAGTTGTGGCGCACGGGCTTAGTTGCTCCATGGCATGTGGGATCTTTCCGGACCAGGGCTCGAACCCGTGTCCCCTGCTTTGGCAGGCGTATTCTTAACCACTGCGCCACCAGGGAAGCCCCTCCTTGTGGGTTTTTTTAAAATTAATTTATTCATTTATTTAATTTTTGGCTGCATTGGGTCTTCGCTTGCACATGGATTTTCTCTAGTTGCTGAGAGTGGGGGCTACTCTTTGTTGCGGTGCGCGTGCTTCTCATTGTGGTGGCTTCTCTTGTTGCAGAGCACGGGCTCTAGGCATGCGGGCTTCAGTAGTTGTGGCATGCCGGCTCTAGAGCGCAGGCTCAGTAGTTGTGGCGCACGGGCTTAGTTGCTCCATGGCATGTGGGATCTTCCTGGACCAGGGCTCGAACCTGTGTCCCCTGCATTGACCGGCGGATTCTTAACCACTGTGCCACCAGGGAAGCCCTCTCCTTGTGGTTTTGATTTGCAGTTCCCTGATGATGAGTGATGTTGAGCACCTGAGCATATAGCTGTTGGTCATTTGTATGTCTTTTTTGGAGAAATGTCTATTCAGGTGCTTTGCCCACTTTTAAGTTGGGTTATATGGTTTTTTGCTATTGAGTTGTGTGAGTTCCATATATATTTTGGATCTTAACCTCTATCAGATATGTTGTTTGCATGTATTTTCTCCCATCTCTTAGATGCCAGAAAAATAACTCTGTTGATTGTTATTTTGCTGTCAGCATGTTTTCTTATACCTCTACACACTTAATAGTGTTTCTGTATTTTAAAATCTACTTATGTATCATACTGTTGATATTCTACACTTACCAGTTTTACTCAGTCTTATAACTTGTGTTCTGTCTCCTCTGTGACAGTGATGTGTTCATTCCTTTCAACCACTGTGACCTTGCCTGTTCCCTGATGATGAGTATTGAGGTTGCTCCCTTTTTTGCTTGTACACAGACATGCAGGAACATCCTTGTGTGTCTTTTGTGCATTGGCAAGAGTTTTTATAGGGCGCGTACCTAGAATTAGGTTTCCTGACCCAGGGGTTTGCAGAGTTTCAGCTCTACCGGGTGGTGCCTGATCGATTTCCAGAGTGACTACCAGACTACCTACGGGACTCTGAGAGTCCATGTTTCTCATGTTTTCAGCGGACCACCAGGGAATTCCCTTTTAAATTTTTGATGGTTTGTTTCTTTTTGTTTTGTATATTTAAATATATGCTGTATACTTTTATTACATATGTTTGAAAATATTTTTTTTCACCTTGCAGTTTGCTTTTAAGTTTTTAAAAATACTTCTTTACTTATTTGGCGGTGCCAGGTCTTAGTTGTGGCACTTGGGATCTTCGTTGCCACCTGCGGGATCTTTAGTTGCGGCATTCGAACTGTTAGTTGTGGCATGTGGGATCTA
Source organism: Tursiops truncatus (assembly GCF_011762595.2). Classification (NCBI taxonomy): domain Eukaryota; kingdom Metazoa; phylum Chordata; class Mammalia; order Artiodactyla; family Delphinidae; genus Tursiops; species Tursiops truncatus. The sequence goes on from NC_047050.1 coordinate 78,237,146, forward strand.
GTTCCCTGACCAGGGATTGAACCCAGACCCCCTGCATTGGGAGCGTGGAGTCTCAGCCACTGGACCACCAGGGAAGTCCCAGTTTGCTTCTAATTTTGTGGTGTCTTGTACAGAAGGTTTTTTTGATGGAGTAAAATTAAGCAACTTTTCCTTTATGGATGGTGTGTTTTCTGTATTATTTCCTTATAATAGCTGTAAACATTTTAAAGAAACATTTAGGCCTTCAGCCTGTCTGAAATATATTTTTGTGTGCCGTGGAAGGCAGGATCTAATTTTACTTCCCTGTGGAAATTCAGTTGTGCCAGCTTCATTTATTGAACGGTGCATTGCTCTTAACATTGCAAGTGTGTCATTAATATATGCGTGGATCTGTTCCATTATCCTCTTTCCTGTGCTCTTACAATCAGCCCTCTGTATCTGTGGGTTCTGCATCTGTGGATTCAACCAACTGAGGATTGAAAGTGTTGGAGGAAAAAAAATTGCAGAAAGTTCCAAAAAGTAAAACTTGGATTTGCTACACCTAGCAACTTTGTATAAATTTTTATTTATTTATTTGTTTATTTGTTTATTTATGGCTGCGTTGGGTTTTCGTTGTTGCGCGCGGGCTTTCTCTAGTTGCGGTGAGTGGGAGCTACTCTTCATTGTGGTGCGCAGGCTTCTCTGTGTTGCGGTGGCTTCTCTGTGTTGCGGAGCACAGGCTCTAGGCATGCGAGCTTCAGTAGTTGTGGCACGCGGGCTTTAGAGCGCAGGCTCAGTAGTTGTGGCACATAGGCTTAGTTGCTCCGTGGCGTGTGGGATCTTCCCTGACCAGGGCTCGAATCCATGTCCCCTACATCAGCAGGTGGATTCCTAACCACTGCGCCACCAGGGAAGACCCACCTGGCAAGTCTTTACATAGTATTTCCATTGTATCTACAACTATTTACATAGCATCTACATTGTGTTAAGTATTGTAAGTAATCTAGAGATGATTTAAAGTATACGGGGGATGTGTATGTGTGTGGGTTATATGCAAATACTATGCCATTTTATATAAGGGAGTTGAGTATTTTTAGATTTTGGTATCCTATTGGGGTCCTGGAATCAATTCTGCATGGACACCTAGGGACAGCTGTATCTCACTTTTATTACCACAGTCTTATAATAAGACTTGATATCTGGTAGGGCATGGCTCTGCCTTAGTTCTTCTTTGGCATCGCCTTGGTTAATCTTAGAGCATTACTCTTGTGATATTTAGAATCATTTTGGTCAGATATCATGATATGTCCCGTTGCAGTTTTGCTTGTACAGAATTAATAGATTCATTTGGGGAGAACTGACATTTTTGTGATATTGAGCCCTCCTGTTTATGAACGTTGTCTTTTTCTCCATAGGTTTTGTTTTTTTATGTGTGTGTCCTTCAATGAAGTTTTATCATCTTGTCCATAAAGTTACATTTGTTTTGTTAGATTTCGTAGGTGCTGTATAGTTTTTGTAGCTGTTAGGAATGCTGTTTTTTTTGGTTGCTGATTGTTAGTATATGGGAGTAATATTAATTAGTCTATTGACCTTGTATATGGCAATCCTGTTGAACTTTTATCATCCCAACACTAGGTTGATACTCTCGGATTTTCTATGTAGGTTGTCTTTTTTCTTCTTCTTCTTTTTTATTTTGGTTGCGTGGTGGCATGTGCAATCTTAGTTCCCCAACCTGGGATCAAACCCGTGTCCCTTGCAGTGGGAGCACGGAGTCCTAACCACGGAACTGTAGCTTCTATTTCTTTTTCTGTGACTTAATGCATTGGCTAGGGTCTTTGGTACACTGTTACGTAGCAGCTGGGTGAGGGAGCAAGCATCTGCCTCTTGTCGCTGACTAATGCTAATGCTTCTGTTGTGTTCCCTTAGCGTTGTTATGAAACAGACTTGAGTGCTAGGAGTGCCAGGGTCTTGGCCTGCACTCTGAGAACCGCCACTCTTAATGTGTGGTATGTAGAGTTGTGTTCCCTTTTTTGTTCTTAATAGTATTTCCTTTCCCACCTTTTCCCCTTCCCCACATTGGACTTGCCAGACATTTGTGTATTTTATTAGCATTTTCAAAGAACCAAGTTTGAGATTATTTTCTGTTTCTTTAAACTGTGTTTATTTTTTTTCATCTTCTTTCCTTGAATTGCTTTCTTATTCTGTGCCTGGTTTCTTGTTGAACGCTTAGATTATTATTTCCATCTCTTTGTTAAAATAAGTGCATTAAGGTTTCCCTTAGGTAGTCTCTGTTTCCATTTCCACCTTAATTTCCATTTCTATGTTTTTCTTGAAGGGGGGGTTCTTTTTTAAATCAGATATTTCTAGTGGAACAACAATATGAAAGTTTGCCAAATGATATCAGCCTTTGGAGCTTTTTGTGTTTTTTATATATATATATATATATATATATATATACACACACACACACATATATATGTGTATATATATATACACACACACATTTTTTAAGATTTATTATTATTATTTTTTTGTGGTATGCGGGCCTCTCACTGCCGCGGACTCCCATGTTGTGGAGCACAGGCTCCGGATGCGCAGGCTCAGCGGCCGTGGCTCACGGGCCCAGCTGCTCCGCGGCATGTGGGATCTTCCCGGACCGGGGCAAGAACCCGTGTCCCCTGCATCGGCAGGCGGACTCTCAACCACTGCGCCACCAGGGAAGCCCATATTTTTTATTATTTATTTATTTTATTTTATTTATTTTTGGGTGCGTTTGGTCTTAGTTGTGGCACGCGGGATCTTTTGTTGCGGTGTGCGGGCTCTTTGTTGCAGCGTGTGGGCTTCTCTCTAGTTGTGGTGTGTGGGTTTTGTCTTCTAGTTGTGGCGTGCAGGCTCCAGGGCGTGTGGACTAAGAAGTTGTGGCACGCGGGCTTAATTGCCCCGTGGCATGTGGGATCTTAGTTCTCCGAGCAGTGATCAAACCCACATCCCCTGCATTGGAAGGCAGATTCTTTACCACTGGCCCACCAGGGAAGTCCCTGGAATATTTTGAAACTTTCTTTTTTGCCTGGTGTGTGTTGTTTCTTACAATTTCAGTGTACATTTTGAAAAAGTGTATTCTCTGTGCTTTAAGTAAGTATCCTCTATTTGATCCACTCATTTCTGAGGGAAGTGTGTTAAAATCTCTCATTCCAGGGGAGGGTTTGCACGTTTCTCTTTGGCACTGCACTTAGCTTTGGCTTTCTACGCTTCAAGGATTTGTTTGTAGATACACATGTTTGTAATTACAGCTTTTGGTGGATTTTTCGTTTTATTAATACCCGGTGTCTGCTTTTGTTCCTAATAATGATTTTTGCTTTCAGTCTTGTTTTGATTGGTATAAACATCGCTAAGGCACATGCAGCAAAGCATGTTCAGCTCGCAAACACCGTGCTAAGGAGAAGAAGGCAGCACGGAGTGCAGAAGGCATAGCCCCTCTGACAGAGTCTGCAGGGCGCTGATCTGTGCTGCCAGGAGCCCGGCAGAGGCTCTCCTGGGAGGCCGGCAAGTAGGCAGAGCCTGCAGCGGCGGCAGGGCTGCCAGGGCCTGGTTCTGTGGGCCGGGCCCCTCGAGCTGTGTTCGGGTTGTCAACTCTGCTGTATAAACGTCATACTCCAATAAAGAGCTTTAAAGATACAGAAAAGGTAAATATAGCTATTATAGCTTTATTTTAATTAGTGTTTCTTTGGTCTGCCTTATATTTAGCCTTTCTGTGTTATTGTAGGTTATATACGTGCATTTTGTGTATCTAATTGGAGGGTCTTGTGCTTCCAGTAGGTGAGCTTAATCCTTTTACTTCTAACTGTTACACATCCATTGGTCTTGTTTTTACTAGTTTTGTATTTTTTGCCTCATCTTTGACTTTGCTTTATGCCTTCTATTGATTTTTTTTTCGTTTAGCTCCTTTTTTTTTCCTCAGCCCTTAATGTGTTATCTTTATTCTTTCATGTAAAGTGAATGACTGTCTCCATCCTCCTCTTGAATGAGACTACTTGGTGCCCGGGAGGAGGTGGGGGCAGATGACCTGAAATGTTGTACGTGTCTACAGGGAGCAGAGTCTGCCCGGAAGGCCGAGCCCTGAGGCTGCGGCTGCAGGAGGGGCCCGGCTGGACCTCCACATGTGCCTCTCTCTTCCCTCAGCACCTGAGTGACTGGCTCCTGCCTCAATCCCCGGGAAGCCCAGGGTACTAGGCGATGGCAGCTTTGTATCTGTCTGCCCTGCCCCAGGTGAGCATCTGTTTTCCCCAGAAGGCGTGAGGTCTTCTCCCAGGGCTTCCCTGTCTGCTTGGCCTCAACAAACACTGTCAGGCGTCTCTGCTGTGGGGCGCTGAGAAGAAGAAGGGTGACCCTGGGAATCCCCCAACCTCCCTGAGTGAGCTGGCTCAGCAGCCAAGGGGTCAGGTCACCCCCTAGGGCCACGCTGAGGGATCAGGCCTGTGATCACCCCTGTGCTGCTTCTCTAGCCCGGGCCCAGCCTGAGCCACGCTTGGGCCTGCAGCAGCTCTTGTTGTTCCAGGCTGAAGTGACCTTCGAGGACGTGGCCGTGCTCCTCTCCAGGGAGGAGTGGGGCCGTTTGGGCCCTGTTCAGAAGGGCCTCTACAGGGATGTGATGCTGGAAACCTACAGGAACCTGGTCTCGCTGGGTGAGGCCCCTTCCTGGGATGCAACTCAGGGAATAGTCCTGGGGGCTCAGGGCTCAGCAGGGGCTGGGCTGGGGGCCTCATCCCCTGGGCCCAGAGATGGGTGTCACTGACCCTCGTCCCAGGCAGGCCTGGTCTGCACAGAGGAGGGCCCTGGGTGGGGCTGGGTTCGCCAGCACCAGATAAGACTGCCTCCCTGCTCCAGGCCCAATGTAGGTGCATCTCCTGGTGGAGAGAGTCCTCTGTGCTCAGATCTTCATCTTCATGACCACATCCACCTCTCCAGGGAGTTTCCAGACTTCCCATCACCCCCTGTACCTGTGTGTCCTCTCCCCCGCCAGCCCCAGGGTGAGCCCACACTGTGTCCTTGGCATCAATCCCAGGCCCCGTCTCCTTCCCAGGAGCTGGACCTGCAGGCCCCAAGCCAGAGGTGATTACACAGTTGGAGCGAGGGGATGAGCCGTGGGTCCCGGACGTGCAGGGGAGAGAGCGACCGACCATCGATGGCTCAGGTGCGTAGGGGGGCTGACTTCCTGACTCACTTGCTGAACAAGCATGTGTGGGGGTCCACGATATGTAGTGTCAGCCGACTCATGAATTTGGAGGAGGATGCATTATGGCCAGTGCAGTAGCCCTGGGAGTGGCCTCTGCTGAAACCCAGGTCACCTTTGCCAGCCTGGGTGCCACAGTGGGGTGACTTTTTCTTTTAGTTGAAGTATAGTTGATTTACAATATTCTGTTAGTTTCAGGTGTTCAGTGTAGCGATTCAGTATTTTTACAGATTATATTTCATTTAAAGTTGCTACAAAGTAATGGCTATGTTTACCTGTGCAGCACAGTATATCCTTGTTGCTTATTTATAGGGTGATTCTTGAGCTGAATCTTCTAGGAGGGTAAGAGGGGGCAGTGTTGGTGGAGGAGAAGAGGGGAAGGCACTCGGGTGTGCTGTGAAGGAAGGCCAGACCCCCAGGACTCCATGGAGCCCTGCTGTCCAGGGCTCATGCCCTCCGAGGGGCGTCAGACCGTCAGGCGGGGCCATAGCGATGGAGAACATCGCTTCGTTTGCTCTCTTCTAAGTTAACCTACTAGATGATTGCAGGCTATTATAGGAAAGGGAGGGAGTACACATCACCCCAGATTTCAGCACCCAAATACAAATGTGTTCCGGTGTGTACATGCTGTCCATTTTCCAGTGAAGTCTGGTCTGTACCTGCACACAGACATCGCTAGGAATGCAGTGATCTGTGTGCATTGAAGGGTCGCTGGATTTTTCACTGAATGCATTTCTATTTCTGTGCGCATGAGCTGCGGTCACTGCTCTCAGTGGAAGTGCTATGGGGAATGGTGTGCTGTGGGGAATGGTGTCCTCTGGGTTCATTGCCACAGAGAACGCTGATGAGTGACTTTTTGCAGGTGTCTTGCTGATGTCCTAGGAAGGAACTATTGGCTCAAAGAACTTGAATTTCACGTTTGTAAATTTATTTATTCAAATATAAATACTTACAGAAATGGGACAGACCCTATTTACAGCTCAGTCGATTTTTACGAAAATCCATCATCCAGATCAAAATAGAGAACATAATCTAGTTCCCTGGGAGCCCACAGGTCCTCCTCCATCATTTCTCACTGCTCCCCACTGGCCCTTCTATCTGACTCCTATGGGGCACCTGCATGTGGTGAGCCTGCCATGTTGTATGGAGTTTGTTCAGTCTGTTCGCTGTTCTGTCGTGAACACACCACAAGTATTTTCCATTGTACTTCTGCAGGGCATTTGGTTGTCCCCATTTTGGGGCTGTGTGTGTGTGCGTGTCTTGGCTCACAGAGAATGCATTTCTGGTGAGTGTAGTCCTGCAAGTGGAGTCACTGTGTGCCTCGTCAGGGAAGAAAGGGTGGAGACATGGGCCTCAGACTTGAGGGCATCCCGTGTTACATCTTGAGTTTAAGGCGCTGGTGGCTCCCGGCCTCTCAGGCCCCTGGGAAGAGCCCTGGGAATGGGCGTGGCCTGCTAGGGAGGGCTGAGGGACCCAGCCTCTGTGTGCTCTACCCTCTCTTCCTCAGTTGGCATGAGCTCTGCTCTCTGCCCTTCTGGGGAGGCAGCTGGTTTTCCCACCATGGATTTTGGGGTGGATTAGCTATTGTTAGGCAGCCTTACACTCGCTCAGCTTTAATTTCTTTGTCAGATATCCTTCATGAGTTTTGGGACCCCTCCTTGCTCTGGTTTCCATGATGCTATGAAGCTTCCATCTTCTGTCCTTTTGTGATGAGGATAGGTATCCTGCAGTCCCAACCAAGCATGCTCTGTGGGCAGAAGGCAGGCAGGAATGGTGTGGGTGTTAAGAGTTGGGCGGATGCTTGTGCTGCCGCGAGATTGCAGCCCTGGGCGAGGCTTTTAAGCCTCTGGGCTCCAGGCTCTCATGTCTGCAAGACTTTGGAGATGGTGTTTTTGTGACTTTGGAGATGATGGAGATGGTACTTCACAGGTGGTCAGCAGCATCTTTATACCTTCCTTCCAGAGTCAGAACAGGTGACCCTGAGGTGTTCCATTTGTTGTTTCAGCTCATGGGACCAGGACTGAGAATCAGGAGTTGACTTCAAGCGAGATGCTCTATGGGGAAGAACTGGACCGACTCAGGGGGAGTTTTCTCCAGGGACCTGAGCCAGGAGAAGCCTGTGAGCATGTCAGGGAGCCAGAGGGGAGCATGGACGGGCCTGTGGAGCAGAGAGGCCCCAGACCAGTCACACTGGCCAACAAGGAGAGTGGCCTGGAGTCTGGGGGAAACCTCAGGTTGGGGTCAAGCACTCTCCCTGATCAGAGACCTCACAAATGCGATATATGTGAGCAGAGTTTTGAACAGAGATCGTATCTTAATAACCATAAGCGTGTACACAGGTCCAAAAAAACAAATATGGTGCGTGATTTAGGGGAAGTTTTCACTGCAAATTTAGTTGTTAAAGAAGATCACAAAATTCCTATTGGAAAAAAATTGCATTATTGTGGTTGCTGTGGGAAAGCCTTCAGGTACAGTGCTAACCTTGCCAAGCACCAGCGGCTGCACAGCGAAGAGAAGCCCTACAAGTGCGACGAGTGTGGGAAAGCCTTCCACCAGAGCTGCGAACTCATCAATCATCGCAGGATGCACTCCGGGGAGATCCCCTACCGCTGCGATGAGTGCGGGAAGACGTTCAATCAGAGGCCAAATCTCATGAAGCATCAAAGGATCCACACTGGGGAGAAGCCCTACAAGTGTAGTGAGTGTGGGAAGCACTTCAGTGCCTACTCGTCCCTCATTTAT